>NC_091977.1:521521060-521849559 GCF_044704955.1 Pristiophorus japonicus | reverse complement strand
AGTCCAGAGAATTTTGGTAGATTATAACGAATGCATCTGCTATAACTTCCGCCATCTCTTTTAATACCCTGGGATGCATTTCATCAGGAACAGGGGACTTGTCTACCTTGAGTTCCATTAGCCTGTCCAGCACTACCCCCCTAGTGATAGTGATTGTCTCAAGGTCCTCCCTTCCCACATTCCCGTGACCAGCAATTTTTGGCATGGTTTTTGTGTCTTCTACTGTGAAGACCGAAGCAAAATAATTGTTTAAGGTCTCAGCCATTTCCACATTTCCCATTATTAAATCCCCCTTCTCATCTTCTAAGGGACCAACATTTACTTTAGTCACTCCTTTCCATTTTATAGATTGGTAAAAGCTTCTACTATCTGTTTTTATGTTTTGCGCAAGTTTACTTTCGTATTCTATCTTTCCTTTCTTTATTGCTTTCTTAGTCATTCTTTGCTGTTGTTTAAAATTTTCCCAATCTTCTAGTTTCCCACTAACCTTGGCCACCTTTTACGCATTGGTTTTTAATTTGATACTCTCCTTTATTTCCTTGGTTATCCACGGCTGGTTATCCCTTCTCTTACCGCCCTTCTCTTTCACTAATGCCCTTTAGGGAAGGAAACATGCCTCCTTACCCGGTCTGGCCTATATGTGACTCCAGTCCCACAGAAACGTGGTTGACTCTTAACTGCCCCTCTGCGGTTCAAGAAGGCGGCTCACCACCACCTTCTCGAGGGCATTTAGGGCAATTGCCCTAATTACGTTGACGCCCACATCCCAGGAACGAATATTTTAAAAACCACCAGTGAGTGTACAGACCCAGTGAACAAGTGGGGCCGGCGGGGCGATCTCAGTGAGGGAATGCAAAGGGCTGATAACTCCGCAGAAAGTGTGTGTATCCACATTAAACTGAAACATTCACCTGGTTGGATATTTTCAGTACTGCCGGTTGATGCTGTTGAGTCTAATTGTGAGAACATATGCCAAGCCCCGCCAATGATAATTCTACCGCCGTGTTCTTTGTTACTTTATTTTCATTCATCGTACAGAAATGAAAGGTTGCTATTTATAAAGCTACAACTTTGATATCTTTAAGAACAAAAGAATTAGGAGCAGGAGTAAACCATACAGCTCTTTGAGCCTACACCCATCATTCAATAAAATCACAGCAGATCGTCAACCTCAACTCCACTTTCCTGGCCGATCCCCAAATCCCTTGGGCTGGATTTTAGGTTTGCGGGATGGGAAAGTTAGTGGCCAGGAATGGTTTGGGCTTTAGTGTGTAAGTTTGGGCATCTGGGCCCTGCGTGGTGCAAGAGTGGGAACCTCGTGAACTAAAGAGCGAGGCCATGTGCGCTCCGTAAGAAGCCTGAGGGGGGGGGGGGAAAAAAATTAAAAATAACCCCAACAAAAAATTCTTAAAACATTGCCCATGGCACCGCAACACAAATCGCACAAAAATTAAGCACAATAAACATTCACACTTACTTTACTTTTACAACACATTGGCCCTGAAATTCCGGCCTCCCCAGGTCTGTACGGAGTTCCTACAGACCCGGGAAGGCATCGGAAATGCCAGTTTCTGGCTTGACAGATCGTAGCCAGATCGGGAGCGAGGACACTTGTAAGTGTAAGTTTCCGATAATTACGCTTACAAATATCCTCAAAAATCTTGTGCCTGAAAAAACACAAAAACATCTAAAAATACAGTTATTAAAACATATAATCATTAAAAACCCTCCCCACGACGGTAAGTTTATTTTAAAAAACTTTTTTAAAAATCGGGAAATTATTTTTTTTAAGACATTAATAACTTTACTTTAAATGAATGTAGTGTAATTATTTTCTATTTTTTATTACTGTTTTGGGTGTTTGGGGCTGTGTTCTGGGTCTATCACAATCATAGTAATAGGAGTTTAGGACCCAGCGGAACTCCTATTACTATGATGCGTTACCTGATTGGCTGCCCAGAGCCATGTGACTCCAGCTCGAGGCCTGCGCACGTGTCGACGTGCACGTGTCGACGTGCACGCGCTGCGACTGGCAGTCGAAGGAGGCCACAACGCCGGAAGGTCCAACGTGAGCACCAGCTTAAGGTAGGTGCGTACTTTTTCTCTAAAATGCCCGCGGGAAGGCCACACCGGAATTTCAGGGCCATTATCTTCCTCCTCGCCGCAGACATGGCTGGACCGCTCTGACTTCCCAGGCGGTCATTGCGGGGCGCACTTCCAGACGGACAGATCGGGCAAGACTCAAAACTCCTACCGGTGTTGCGACCAGGGGCGTTGCACACCCGACGCAGCTCTTCCCGGCGGTGCTGCTCTGAGCCACCGCAAAACCCGACCCGAGGATCGCGGCGAGGCCTAGGAGACCTGAACGCTGCATTTCACGCCCCGGAGCACAAAGGACCGGAAAATCGATTCCTTCAGTGCCCCAAAAAATGAATCTACTTCAGCCTTGAATATACTCAACAACTGAGCATCCACAGCCCTCTGGTGCAGAGAATGCCAAAGATTCACAACCTTCTGATTGAAGAAATTCCTCCTCATCTCAGTTTTAAATGGCCGCCCCCTTATCCTGAGACTGTGCCCCCCTAGTTCTAGACTCTCCAGCCCGGGGGAAACAACCTCTCAGCATCTACCCTGTCAATCCCCCTCAGGATCTTGAATGTTTCAATGAGATCACCTCTCATTCTTCTAGAGAGTATAGGTCCCATCTACTCAATCTCTCCTGAAAGCACAACCCTCTCACCCCAGGAATCGATCTAGTTTAAGATTAAGCACCTTCACTAAATAGCAGCCATGGGATGTTGATGCTTCAGCAACATGTGGGCAATATACAAACAGAATAACTTGTTATACACATTAATTAATGAGATAGGTACATCGCGTGCAACTTGTACAGTTCCCGTCAGAAGTTTCTATCAGTGTCTATTTAAACATAGTTTTTATTTTGCTTCACATCTCTGAAGATGTGAATGAATAAATAAATTATTCAAACAAATTCTGAATGTTTTTCTGTAAGACTTCAAAAATTTGTACTGTTAAGCTTTTTCTTCTTGCTAAATCATTTTCCATTTTGCTGAGGATGTAAGCTTCTTGATGGGGTATGCTACCACGGGGCACTGGCACCTCTTTTAGGGACAGGAGTAGGACATTCAGCCCCTCAAGCCTGCTCCAACATCCGATTAGGCCACGACTCATCTGTATCTCAACTCCATCTACCCGCCTTGGTTCTGTAACCCTTAATTCCCTTTCCTAACAAAAATCTATCAATCCCAGTTTTGAAAGTTTCAATTGACCCTGAGATATATTCTTACGACATCACTGAGAAACACACAACACAAGATGGCTCCAATACAGAAAACCTGTCACATGACCCTTTTATTACATACATCAGTAGTTGCATCAGTAGTCCACTAGGTGGAGCAGTAATCCACTATCCTCATAAGTCAACCCCTCATCTCCGGAATCAACCGAGTGAACCTTCTCTGAACTGCCTCCAGTTTCTAGCTTCCGCCATTTAGATAATGCTCTGATCAGTCTTTCCAGTGGATGACTTCACATTTCCCCACATTGAACTCCACCTGCCACAGTTTTGCCCACTCCCTCAATCTATCAATATCCTTTTACAACTTTCTGCTCCGATCTACACAGTGTACTGTGCCACCTAACTTAGAATCATAAAATAGAATCATAGGATGGTTACAGCACAGTCGGAGCCCATTCGGCCTGTCGAGCCCGTGCTGGCTCTCTGGGAGAGAACTTCAGCTCCCCCGCTCTTTTTTCCCTTCAGGTACTTATCCAACTCCCTTTTGAAAGCCACGATTGAATCTGCCTCCTCCACCTTCACAGGCAGTGCATTCCAGATCCTAACCACTCGCTGCATAAAAATGTTTTTTCTCACGTCGCCTTTGGTTCTTCTGCCAATCGCCTTAAATCTGTGTCTTCTGGTTCCCGACCCTTCCGCCAATGGGAACAGTTTCTCTCTATCTACTCTGTCCAGACCCCTCATGATTTTGAACACCTCTATCAAATCTCCTCTCAACCTTCTCTGCTCCAAGGATGACAACACCAGCTTCTCCAGTCTATCCACGTAACTGAAGTCCCTCTTCCCTGGAATCATTCTCGTAAATCTTTTCTGAAACCTCTCTAAGGCCTTCACATCCTTCCTAAAGTGTGGTGCCCAGAATTGGACACAACACTCCAGTTGAGGCCGAACCAGTGTTTTATACAGGTTGCAGTTTGGCGTGCAGTTTTGGTTTCCATATTTACGAAAGGATATACTTGCTTTGGAGGCAGTTCAGAAAAGGTTCACTAGGTTGATTCCGGAGAGGAGGGGATTGATTTATGAGGAAATATTGACTAGGTTGGGCCTCTACTCATTGGAATTCAGAAGAATGAGAGGTATTCTTATCGAAACGTGTAAGATTATGAGGGGGCTTGACAAGGTGGATGCAGAGAGGATATTTCTACTGATAGGGGAGACTAGAACTAGAGGGCATGACCTTAGAATAAGGGGCCACCCATTTAAAACTGAGATGAGAAATTTCTTCTCTCAGTGGGTTGTAAATCTGTGGAATTCGCTGCCTCAGAAAGCTGTGGAAGCCGGGACATTGAATAAATTTAAGACAGAAATAGACAGTTTCTTAAATGATAAGGGGTTAGGGGGAGCGGGTGGGGAAGTGGAGCTGAGTCCATGATCAGATCAGCCTGATCTTATTGAATGGCGGAGCAGGCTCGAGGGGCCGTATGGCCTACTCCTGTTCCTATTTCTTATGTTATTATGTGTAATGCACTTATGAATGACTCCATGAGGCAATGTGTTGTACTCAAACTGTCGTGACCTTGGTCCTTTTTTCGTAACTCCAGAGTGAGGCACAAGCATGGTGGGCAGCCTTTTATACTGGGCCCTGCACACCTATGCAGGTGACCCTTAGGTCTCCAACCGCAGTGCCCTCTGGTGGACAGCCTCTGCCACAGGGGCAGGAAACCCCGGTCTCCACCAGTTGCACCCTCTAGTGGTGCCAGCATAGTATATACACAGTGTAAACTTTATTGATAGTACATCAGGTAAGAAGTCTCCATCTTATGCAATTCTACAGTGACTACACAGAGAGTATATCTATAGTCTGCATATATAACATCACTCTCCCCCAAGTCCTTTGTGCCATTTGCCTTTGCACTATGTGCTCTGGCTTAGCTCTCCCAGACTTAAATGCCAATAGCCCTTGCACCTTGGCTGTGCTTTGGCTTGGCTCTCTCCCTGTTAACCCCCAAGTCCTTTTGCCACAATGTTGGGTAGTGGTTACCAGTTTGGATGGTTCGATGATGCAGTGGAGGTTCCAGTGGGTTCTGGGTGTGATCCATGGCTACATACATCCATTCCCCCCACCACCCCCCCCAGCGAGATCATGCAGCAGGCCCATTATAATAATATACAGGATCAGACACCGTGTAAGTACAAAGAAAGGAAGTTACAGATTGTATCATGACACCTTGGTTCAGTGACTTACATTCGTTACGTTTTGTGGTCGTACGCCAGGATTGGGTAGATTGCATTCATGGTTCAGTCATGGTCAGTACTGAGGTAGCAGTACAGATATGTGAGGACGCAGGTTCCAGAGCAACCAGACGGGGTCCTAGTCGTCTGATGGCGGTGCTGCACCCCCTGCTAGCGGGGTGGGCTTGGTTCGCTCACCTTGCTGGGACTCCGGGCCTTTGCTGTTTCCTAGTGGAGGGCAAAGCCACAGATGTGTGTGGCCTCCCTGTCCTCCTTTGAGGGCTGCAGAATCTTCTGCCTGCTCTCTCACGGTGTTGGGAACCTGGCTGCTCCATGTCCCGTTTGGGGAACTTGTTGGTTCTGACCTTTCGCTCCTGAACATGGCCGAGGTAGCGACTGGTCTGGGGGCTGCACACTCTCCACCCGGGCAACGGCGGCCGACTACGCATACTGGCACTGTTTCCATTTCCAGGTCCGTGGCGAATAGTGCCATCGGTTGCCTGCAACGTGGGATAGACTGGGGGCAGGGTATCAGGATTCGCGCCTTGACCCTCCCGAATTCGCTCGCTTGCTACTTTTGGGGACATTCTATTCCCGACATTTCACAACAACATGTTGTTCTTTACATTAGGACTGGTACCGACATCTCGCAACAACATTTTGTTCTTTACTTTAGGACTGGTACCGACATCTCGCAACAACATTTTGTTCTTTACATTAGGACTGGTACCGACATCTCGCAACAACATTTTGTTCACAATCTTTATCGGTTCGTTACATTGATTGCCATGTGTACAATGTCTCGTTAAGTTCAGCTGGTTGCAGGTCTCCTTTATGAGAACCCTGCTGACTTTATCCCAATCAAATCCTTTGTTAGACACCACATGTTGTTCCCTCAGCGTTGCACCTCGTGATATGGTTGTGGCCATCATTTTTTTCAGCCACGCTGCCTCTCGCTGCAGCAGGGACACCATCTTGCCTCTGTCCTCGACGTCGACTGCCTTGATCCTTCTTCCCTGCGATGCTGCCACCAAAGTTGGAAGAGTGCCCGTGAATTCGATCTTCCTCCCCAGGAGTCCTGCCACTGGAGCCGGGAAGGTACTTTTAGGTAATTCCGGTCGGATCATTGCCACGCAGTCGTGATGGGCGGTCTGTGCCTCAGGTGCTGCGCTGGTGCCTGGCCCAAGCGAAGGTGAGGTTTAGCTCTGCCTCTGCGCACGGGGGACATCGATTGCTGGAGTGACGAGGTCTTCCCATTTCCACTGGGTCTTCCTCATCCACCTTCTTCCGAGTAGCATTGGACCATCACCTGCAACAATCCACAGAGGTAACTTGTGCACCAGGCCATTATGGATTACATTTACATCTGCACTACCAAGGACTGGGATCAGCTCCTTGGTGTAGGTGTGCAACTTTTCCTGTAATGGAACCAGCTCGGGTCGTTTTTCGTTCCATAGCCTCTCAAAGGCATCCTGGCTCATAACTAACTGGCTCGCTCCCATGTCCACTTCCATGAAGACTGGAACGCTGTTTATCTCGACTTCCATCTTCAATGGAGGACAATCGGGGGTGCAGGTATACACTCCATATATTTCTTCTTGGGGCTGAACTGCTTCTCTGGCCAAATCATCATACTCCCCGCTGGATTCAAAGTTATCTACCGACTCCTCTGCTAGACGGTGAGTCGTTTTCCTTTTACACATACGCTGGAGGTGGCTCTTCATGTTACAGGCTTTGCATACATACTCAGCAAACCGACACTGGTGAGCCCTATGGTTTCCTCCGCAATGGCAGCATGGTGCTACTCGATCAGCACCCCTCGGTGGACTGAGTTCTGGAACCCTGAGGTCTGTGCTCTCTGCCCTGGGCAGAGCCATGTTCTACAGTCTTGCCTGTGAAAGGCACCATTCTGTGTACAGTACTTGCCGGGTTTGAGTCCACAGGATGAATAATTTGCTTGGTGCTGCAGGTTGAGGTCATGAACGCCTAACTGATGCTAATGGCCTTCTGCAGGTTGACCGTGGTGTCGGCAGATAATATCCTGTGAAGGAGGCCCTCGTGGCCAATTCCCATAAAGAAGATGTCTCGCAATGCTTCGTTCAGGTGTGTGCCGAAATCACACGGTGCCGCAGCATATTTTGCAATCTGCTGGCCCTCAGGTCTGAGGTGAGTGTAGAATCTGTGCCTGGCAGCGAGGAGGCTCTCTTTTGGTTTTAGTTGGTCGCGAATTAGTTCAGTCAACTCATCGTATGTCTTATCCTTGGCCTTCGTGGGTGCCAGCAAGTCCCTGACGAGGCGGTAGACCTCGGGCCCACAACTGGTCAGCAGTATAGCCTTGCGCTTCTCCGCCAATGTGTCCGTCTCCCCTGCCAGGTCGTTTGCCACGAACTATAGCTCGAGCCTTTCCTTGAAGGCATCCCAATCATCACCCTCTGCGAAGTCTTTTAGTGTGCCAAAGGTAGCCATAATCAGGTGAAAGTCCGTATTCTCGTCACCAGTTGTTATGTCTGTAATCCACTTATGAATGACTCCACGAGGCAATGTGTTGTACTCAAACTGTACTGACCTTGTGCCTCACTCTGGAGTTACAAATAAAGGACCAAGCATGGTGGGCAGCCTTTTATACTGGGCCCTATACACCGATGCAGGTGACCCTCAGGTCACCCACCGCAGTGCCCTCTGGTGTACAGCCTCTGCCACAGGGGCAGGAAACCCCGGTCTCCACCAGTTGCACCCTCTAGTGGTGCCAGCATAGTATATACACAGTGTAAACTTTATTGATAGTACATCAGGTAACAAGTCTCCATCTTATGCAACTTTACAGTGACTACACAGAGAGTATATCTATAGTCTGCATATAAATTGGCCAGAAAAAGCAGCAAACCTGAGGACTGGGAGAAATTTAGAATTCAGCAGAGGAGGACAAAGGGTTTAATTAAGAGGGGGAAAATAGAATATGAGAATAAGCTTGCAGGGAACATAAAAACTGACTGCAAAAGCTTCTATAGATATGTGAAGAGAAAAAGATTAATGAAGACAAATATAGGTACCTTGCAGTCAGAATCAGGTGAATTTATAATGGGAACAAAGAAATGGCAGACCAATTGAACAAATACTTTAGTTCTGCCTTCACTAAGGAAGACACAAATAACCTTCTGAGAATACTAGGAGATCGAGGGTCTAGCGAGAAGGAGGAACTGAAGGAAATCCTTATTAGTCAGGAAATTGTGTTTGGGAAATTGATGGGATTGAAGGCCAATAAATCCCCAGGGCCTGATAGTCTGCATCCCAGAGTACTTAAGGAAGTGGCCCTAGAAATAGTGTATGCATTGGTGGTCATTTTCCAACATTCTATAGAATCTGGATCAGTTCCTATGGACTGGAGGGTAGCCAATGTAACCCCACTTTTTAAAAAAGGAGGGAGAGCGAAAAACAGGGAATTATAGACCGGTTAGTCTGACATCGGTAGTGGGGAAAATGTTGGAATCAATTATTAAAGATGTAATAGCAGCGCACTTGGAAAGCAGTGACAGGATCGGTCCAAGTCAGCATGGATTTATGAAAGGGAAATCATGCTTGACAAATCTTCTAGAATTTTTTGAGGATGTAACTAATAGAGTGGACAAGGGGGAGCCAGTGAATGTGGTGTATTTGGACTTTCAAAAGACTTTTGACAAGGTCCCACACAAGAGATTAGTGTGAAAAATTAAAGCACATGGTATTGGGGGTAATGTATTGATGTGGCTAGAGAACAGGTTGGCAGACAGGAAGCAAAGAGTAGGAATAAACGGGTCCTTTTCAGAATGGCAGGCAGTGACTAGTGGGGTACTGCAAGGTTCAGTACTGGAACCCCAGATATTTACAATATACATTAATGATTTACACGAAGGAATTGAATGTAATATCTCCGAGTTTGCAGATGACACTAAGCTAGGTGTCAGTGTGAGCTGTGAGAAGGATGCTAAGATACTGCAGGGTGACTTGGACAGGTTAAGTGAGTGGGCAAATGCATGGCAGATGCAGTATAATGTGGATAAATGTGAGTTTATCCACTTTGGTGGCAAAAACAGGAAGGCAGAATATTATCTGAATGGTGACAGATTAGGAAAAGGGGAGGTGCACCGAGACCTGGGTGTCATGGTACATCAGTCATTGAAAGTTGGCATGCAGGTACAGCAGGCGGTGAAGAAGGCAAATGGCATGTTGGCCTTCATAGCGAGAAGAATTGAGTATAGGAGCAGGGAGGTCTTACTATAGTTGTACAGGACCTTAGTGAGGCCACACCTGGAATATTGTGTGCAGTTTTGGTTTCCTAATCTGAGGAAGGACATTCTTGCTATTGAGGGAGTGCAGCGAAGATTCACCAGACTGATTCCCGGGATGGCAGGACTGACATATGAAGAAAGTGGATCGACTAGGCTTATATTCACTGGAATTTAGAAGAATGAGAGGGGATCTCATAGAAACATATAAAATTCTGACGGTATTGGACAGGTTAGATGCAGGAAGAATGTTCCCGATGTTGGGGAAGTCCAGAACCAGGGGTCACAGTCTAAGGATAAGGGGTAAGCCATTTAGGACCGAGATGAGGAGAAACGTCTTCACTCAGAGAATTGTGAACCTGTGGAATTCTCTACCACAGAAAGTTGTTGAGGCCAGTTTGTTAGATATATTCAAAAGGGAGTTAGATGTGGCCCTTACGGCTAAAGGGATCAAGGGGTATGGAGAGAAAGCTGGAATGGGGTACTGAAGTTGCATGATCAGCCATATTGAATGGTGGTGCAGGTTCGACGGGTTGAATGGCCTACTCCTGCACCTATTTTCTATGACATCATTTTCTTATGTTCTTATGATCATAATTTCTACGCTTTTGCACTCTATGCCTCTATTTATAAAGCCCAGGATCCCGTAAGCTTTTTTAATTGCTTTTTCAATCAGCCCTGCCACCTTCAACGATTTGTGCACATATACCCCTAGGTTTCTCTGTTCATGCACCCCCTTTAGGATTGTACCCTTTAATTTATATTTCCTCTCATTCTTTCTACCAAAATGTATCACTTCACACTTTTCTACATTAAATTTCATCTGCCACGTGTTTGCTCATTTCACCAGCCTGTCTATGTCCTCTTTAAGTCTATCACTGTCCTCACTGTTCACTACACTTCCAAGTTTTGTATCAGCTGCAAATTTAGAAATTGGTTCCTGTACATCCATGTACACGTTATTAATATATATATATCAAAAAAAGCATAGGTCCTATTGCTGATCCTTGAGGAACACCACTGTAAACCTTCCTCCAGTCTGAATAACAACCATTCACCACTACTCTCTGTTTCCTGTCACTTAGCCAAATTCGTATCCATGCTGCCACTGTCCCTTTTATTCCATGGACTTCAATTTTTCTGGCAAGCCTATTATGTGGCTCTTTATCAAACGCCTTGTGGAATATATAGGATCATAATATCAGGACAGGAGGAGGCCATTCAGCTCATCGTATCTGTGCCTTGTCTTTGGTGCAGCTAACCAATGAATCCCACTCCCCTGCTCGGTCCCATGGCCCTGAATATATTTTCCCTTCAAAGATTTATCCAATTCTCTTTTGAAATTTACTATTGAATCTGCTTCCACCGCCCTTTCAGGCAGCACAATCCGGATTACAACAAGTCGCTGTGTTAAAAAAGATGTCTCCTCACATCACCTCTGACTCTTTTGCCAATTACAGTGACCTTTTGTTACCAACCTTTCTGCCACTGGAATCAGTTTCTCTTTATTTACTCTATCAAAACCATTCTCTATTTTGAACACTATCAAATCTCCTATTAACCTTCTCTATTCCACGGCCTACAGGTCACACACGCTGTGCTTCCGGTAGTAGAGACAACGCATTTTAAAAGCTACTTTACAGGACAATGTGGAACTTAACCTCTTGATGCACAGTTCCTCTACAAGTCACACACCATCCTGACTTGGAAGTATATCGCCGTTCTTTCATCGTCGCTGCGGTCAAAATCCTGGTACTCCCTCCCTAACAGCACTGTGGGAGTACCTTCACCACACGACTGCAGTGGTTCAAGAAGGCGGCTCACTACCACCTTCTCAAGGGCAATTAGAGATGAACATAAGAAATCGGAGCAGGAGTAGGCCATACGGCCCCTCGAGTCTGCTCCGCTTTTCAATAAGATCATGGCTGATCTGATGTTGGCCTCAACTCCACTTTCCTGCCCGTTCCCCATAACCCTCAGCTCCACTACAGTTCAAGAATTTGTCTATCCCAGCCTTGAATATATTCAATGTCTCAACTTCCACTGAGGTAAAGAATTCCCAAGATCCACACCCCTCAGAGAGAAGAAAATCTTCCTCATTTCCGTCATAATTGGGTGACCACTTATTCTGAAACTATGCCCCCTAGTTCTAGATTCCCCCACGAGGGGAAACATCCTCTCTGCATCTACCCTGTCAAGCCCCCTCAGAATCTTATGTTTCAATAAGATCACCGCTCAGTCTTCTAAACTCCAATGAGTACAGGCCCAACCTGCTCAAACTTTCCTCATAAGACGACCCCTTCATTTCAGGAATCAACCTAGAAAACCTTTTCTATAACTGCCACCAATGCAAGCATATCCTTCCTTAAATAAGGAGATCAAAACTTACGCAGTACTCCAGGTGTGGCCTCACCAATACCCTGTACAGTTGTAGCAGGACTTCTCTGCTTTTATACTCCATCCCCCTTGCAATAAGGGCCAACATTCCATTTGCCTTCCTGATTACTTGCTGTACCTGCATGCTAACTTTTTGTGTTGGAAGTATGAGGATACCTAGATCCTCCTGTACCACAGCATTTTGTAATTTCTCCCGACTCGAATAATATTTTGTTTTTCTATTCTCCCTACCAAAATGGATAACCTCACATTTTCCCACATTATGGGCCCAAGTTTCCACACGCGCCTAGAACGGCGCAGTCCCGACCTGGACGCCCGTTTTTCGCACCACAAAGTGCGCCTAAAAAAATCCTCCGTATTCTCCACCTCCCTGCAGGTCCTCTGGCCCTCGGCGCAGCCAGCACGAGCTGTAGGGGGCGGAGCCAGGTCCCTGCGCTGAAAACAGTGCCAGGACCTCTGCACATGCGCGCTACAGTGGGCACGCAAGTGCAGTAGCTCCAGGCGCCGAACTGTGTGGGAGGGGCCCAAAGCACGCAGCCCCTAGCCCTGGCTGAATGGCCTCACTGGGGCTGCGTGAATAAGGCTCCTCCCACGCCCAGCTCCTGCTCCCCCCCCCGCGACAAGACCCAACACTCGCTCCCCCCCCCCCCCCCGGACTGGACCCGACCCGCGCTCCTGTTCCTGTTCCTCGCCTGGACCCGACCCGACCCGCGCTCCCACCCCTTGACCCGACCCGACTCCCACTCCCGGACTGGATCCGACCTGACCTCCCCCCACCCTCCCTCTCTCTCCCCCCACCCTCCCTCTCTCTCCCCCCACCCTTCCTCTCTCTCCCCCCACCCTTCCTCTCTCTCCCCCCACCCTTCCTCTCTCTCCCTCCCTCTCTCCGCCCCCCCCTCTCTCCGCCCCCCCTCTCTCTCTCTCTCTCTCTCTCTCTCTCCGCCCCCCCCCCCCCGAACCGAACCTCCCCGACCCGACACCACCTACCTGTAAATCTGGTGCTGGGGACGGGCCCTGCCCGAAGTCTCGGGCCGGCCCGTTCAGCCTTCGGTCCCGAAAGGCCTGCCTGAAGCACTTTCACACAGGTAGGAAGATGGTTTATTTAATCTTTTCTTTGCTTATAAATGTTTATTCAGGTTGGATTTATTTGTATAATATTTGTAGAAGTATAAATAAGGATTTATTATAGAATTTAATGACTCCCCCCCCCCCCTCCCACCCCCTCGTTCTGGACACCTAATTTGTAACCTGCGCCTGATTTTTTAATGTGTAGAACAGGTTTTTTCAAGCCTCCAAAAATCTTCACTTGCTCCATTCTAAGTTAGTTTGGAGTACGCTTTCACTGTGGAAACTTTCAAATCAGGCGTCAGTGGCCGGACACGCCCCCTTTTGAAGAAAAAATTCTGTTCCAAAGTAGAACTGTTCTACCTGACTAGAACTGCAGAAAAAAAAATGTGGAGAATTGCGATTTCTAAGATAGTCCATTCTCCACCAGTTGCTCCTAAAAATCAGGCGCGAATCATGTGGAAACTTGGGCCCTACACTCCAACTGCCAAATTTTTGCCCACTCACGTAACCTATCTATATCCCTTTGCACACTCTTTGGGACTGACATTGCCCCTTCCCTTAAGGCCTGTTACCGCCGGAAATTGGCGGACATGTTGAAAAGTGAAATGGCCACCGTTCCTCGTGTAATGGCCTTCATTTTGAAAATTCCGTTCCTGAGTGATCCTGGTGCTGACCCACTCCCCCCACTACTGCTCCACTTCTGCCGATCCGTCCTCAGTGCGTCATCAGAGTGCGCATCACCAATGTTCCACCCCAATGGCGAAATTCCACCCAAAAAATTTTGCTGGCGCCACTTTTTTCTGCCGGTGCAGTGAGGTTGTAGTCCTTCTAAAATGGCGGTACGGCTCCCATTAAAGGGGAGGAGCTACTGCTGCTGCCGCCATGTTTTTTTTGTGTCAGCCGACTGCAATGTCGGGCCGACAATTGTGCCCCCCTCTTGGGTGCCAAGCCGCCGACCGGGCCGAAACCCTCCCCGATGGCCCAGTAGACTGAACTTAAACAATCGCGCAGGCTCTGCTCTTTAAGTGAAGGGGAGCGCCACAGTGACACGGCGCCGGAACGACATCATCAACGCTACGCCGATGACGGACAGCGGCGGCCACTACACCCGTCCCCTCCAGACTGCGAACTTCCGCTCACTGCCGCACATCTGTCCCCATTTTGACCGGCTTCCGGTCCGCCGACAAAAAAAGCCAAAGAGCGAAATTTCACTCAAGAGGCCACCGCGCCGGTAAAAACAACAGAAGCACAGTCGGTGCGTTTCGTTTCCAGCAGTGGGCCCTTTGTGTCCTCACAACTTGCTTTCCCATCTATCTTTTTATCATCAGCAAATTTGGCTACAATACACTCGGTCCCTTCATCCAACTTATTAATATAGATTGTAAATAGTTGAGGCCCCAGCACCGATCCCAGCGGCACCCCACTAGTTACAATCTGCCAACCTGAAAATGACCCATTTATCCCGACTCTCTGTTTTCTGTTAGTTAGCCAATCCTCTATCCATGCTGATATATTACCCCCAACACTGAGAGTTCATGGGCAATAAATGTTGCCAGTGGCACCCACATACCGTAAATGAATAAATTTGTTAATTCCAATATTAGAGGCTTCGGGCTCTATTTTCGCCATCATTGGGCACCATTTTTGCGTTCGCTGATTTTTTTTTGTTGGAGTAAACGTGAATATGCAACTTTCCTCAAAGTTTGTACGCTGGCGGCAACCGTCAGCGCAGAATTTTTTGTACGCAAAACTTTTTGCCGCCAGTCCGGTTGAAAACTGGATTCCGCGCTGTTGTTGGCCGTTTAAGCGATTTTCCCCAACACCAATTTTTTTTAAGGACGGGCTTTAAGTATTGTTCAGAAAAACCCTACATTAACTTAAGAAAATCGGTGCTCAGGTCTGTTTCTTTGCAGTTTAGTCTTGCTCATAAGGATAGTTTATAATGATCATGTTAAAGGACGTTCCTTCTTCATCTCTTCACATTAAGGATGACTTGTTTTGGTGTTGGCCCCTGCTCCCGGTCCCGCTGCAAGCCCGGGCTGAATGTCCCATCCCTACCCCCGCTCCTCGTCCCGCTGCAACCCCGGAGAATGGCACACCCCCCTCCTGCTGGAAGCCTTGGCTGTGGAACTTCAACCCTCAGTGTGTCTCTCATTACCCTGGCAACCTCAGCTTTTGGCACAGACTTGAAGCTTCACAACCAGATTTAACTTTGGGTACTGCAGCGCCAGAATGAAATTTTACTCCGCCGAAAGTTGCAACTTTTTTTTCCTGCCGCAATCGGGCACAAAAACAAATCGGTCGTTGATCCTCCTGGGTGCCAAAAATCGGCAAAAAGGAAAATTGAGCCCTTAGGATATTTTAAGTTGCGTAATCTTTCATTAATTAAATTGGTTAAGACACTTTCCATCCAGAATCTGAAGTACCAAAGAGTATAATTGTGTATCCAAATGAACACAAGAACATAAGAATTAAGGGCCCAAGTTTCCACATGATTTGCGCCTGATTTTTAGGAGCAACTGGTGGAGAACGGACTATCTTAGAAATCGCAATTCTCCACATTTTTTTTTCTGCAGTTCTAGTCAGGTAGAACAGTTCTACTTTGGAACAGAATTTTTTCTTCAAAAGGGGGCGTGTCCGGCCACTGACGCCTGATTTGAAAGTTTCCACAGTGAAAACGTACTCCAAACTAAAGTAGAATGGAGCAAGTGAAGATTTTTGTAGAACTGAAAAAACCTGTTCTACACATTAAAAAATCAGGCGCAGGTTACAAATTAGGCGTCCAGAACGAGGGGGGGGGGGGAGGGAACTCATTAAATTCTACAATAAATCCTTATTTATACTTCTACAAATATTATACAAATAAATCCAACTTGAATAAACATTTATAAGCAAAGAAAAGATTAAATAAACCATCTTCCTACCTGTGTGAAAGTGCTTCAGCCAGGGAGAATTCTGCAGCCGTTCGTTGCCACTGAGCGGGAGGAGGAGGAGGGGGGAGAAAGCCGTTCATGCCGCTGAGCGGGGGGGGGGGGGGAGGGGAAGGAGACAGCGGGTTGTTGCCGCGGAGGGGAGGGAGGGAAAGGAGACAGCGGTTTGTTGCCGCGGAGGGGAGGGAGGGGAAGGAGACAGCGGTTTGTTGCCGCGGAGGGGAGGGAGGGGGAGGAAACCGCCGTTTGTTGCCGTGGAGGGTGGGGAGGGGAAGGAGACAGTGAGAAGGCTGCAAGAAGCCTCAGTGCTGATGGCAATGTGCTTTTATTAAAAAATGTTCAAAAATTAAACAGCTACAAAGAACTACAAAAATGGCCGAGTGCCAATGTTTTTTTTCACATTGAGCATGCGCCAACGCTCCAACGCGCACGCGCAGCGTTGCCGGCAGGAAAAAAGTAATTTAAATAGTACCCGCCCCCTCCCACTTACAAAATCGGCGCGAGTGTAGGCTCCGCCCCCCTGGGCGCCACGCCAAACAGACAAGTAGCTGCAAAGCACTCGAGAATAGCGCGTTTTTTTTCTGGCGCCGTTTTAGGCGTGAAAAATGGGCGCCCAGCTCGGAGGGGCGCCCGTTTTTTATCCTGTGGAAACTTGGGCCCAATGAGTGGGAGTAGGCCATACGGCCCCTCAAGCCTTCTCCGGCATTCAATAAGACTTGGATTTATATAGCGCCTTTCTCGACCACCAGATGTCTCAAAGCGCTTTATGGCCAATGAAGTACTTTTATAGTGTAGTCACTGTTGTAATGTGGGAAACGCGGCAGTTAATTTGCGCACAATCCAGCTCCCACAAACAGCAATGTGATAATGACCAGATAATTTTTTTTTTTGTTCTGTTGATTGGGGGATAAATATTGGCCAGGACACCGGGGATAACTCCCCTGCTCTTCTTCAAAATAGTGCCATGGGATCTTTTACATCCACTTGAGAGGGCAGACGGGGCCTGGGTTTAACATCTCATCCGAAAGACGGCACACCCCTGACCAGTGTAACACTCCCTCAGTGCTGCACTGGAGTGTCAGCCTAGATTTATGTGCTCAAGTCCCTGGAGCGGGACATGAACCCACAATCTTCTGACTCAGAGGCGAATGTGCTGCCCACTGACCACAGCTGACGCATGCATAAGACCATATCTTTAACCTCAACTCCACATTCCCGCCCGATCCCCATATCCCTTGATTCCCCTAGAGTCCCAATGAGTTTGAGATATGAACCAAAACAAAAATTTAAAGTTTTTTATTAATGAACAGTTCAGTTCAATTTTAATTTCTATGCCAACAGTGCATTTTCAGTAAACTTAATAAAACCCTGAAATATAAGATATTTTTTTAAAAATAGGATTTTTTTTTGAAAGCAGTCTGAGTATCACTCACTCTGTGCTCACACGACTGACTGTCTGACCTTGCAGTGAAAACTGCTGCACTCGACGGTGTTTAAAATAAAAATTAGGTACAAAAAATATTTCGTTTGGATTCAAACCTTTTGGGGGTGTAACAGATCTTTGGTGGTAATGCACCAGAGGCACTGACCAATCAGGAGCCTGTTTTAGACCCCGCCTTGTGTTCTTTCCCATTGATCATCATAGGCAGTCCCTCGGAAGCGAGGATGACTTGCGTCCGCGCCAAAAAGGGACGGGTTCACAGGTGTTTCAATGTTCCAGATCTCAAACTGCATGTTGAAGGGTGGAAGATGTCTGTGCGTGGAATTTTTTAACGTGGGGTGGCCGTTGCACACCAGTCACCACACGGGCTTGACAGAGCTAGGTCTTGGTCCAGTGGCAAGGATTACCCAGGACGACTGGAGACCTGCTCTGCTGCACGGACCTAGTGCGCACACATAGCACAGTGTGGGCTGCTGGTTAGTGATCACCCATTTTGCTCTCCACCAAAGACCCATTTTACCCCATTTAAATCTGATTCAACCAGTTTTCGCAAATTAAAACACATGTCACTAAACATAGAACAGTTCAAGTGGGAGGGGGGGGGGGGGAACTTCATTTGTTCCATTAGTAATGAATAATTTACGAGCTGTTGAAATTAGATAAATGACGGGAGATTAATCTGGAAATAAGCCTTAAAAGTGATCTGTTGTATAATAAAGAAAGAAAGACTTGCATTTGTATAGCGCCTTTAATGACCACCCGATGTCTCAAAACGCTTTACAGCCAATGAAGTACTTTTGGAGTGTAGTCACTGTTGGAATGTGGGAAATGTCGATTTTTGTCGATGTGGATTTTTGAATTTTTTTTTTTTTACAGAATGGCGGTCTTATTTCCAGGTTTCTGCACTGTCCCATCACACGTCGGTTAGTTACTCCGTCAGCGCCAGCCAAGTGAATTTTACACAGACGAACACGCCCGTCGGGATCAGGTGCAACGCTGGATTTACACCAGGCCCGATATTCCTTTTCACTGAAGTCAGTGTAGAACCGGCGTTGAACCCGATCCCGCAGGTCCCACCCACCCACCGAGTTAGGTCAATCAGTCTGTCCAAACATTAAATGAGAACAGGAGAAAATGAGACCAACACAACTCATGTTACAGAAGACACACATTCTTGCAGGGAGAGCGAGACGTTATTCCACCAGTTTCGCTGTTTTTAATTTCTCTTTTTTTAAACCGCAGCACAGCTCTTCACTGGCAGCTATTTTAAATTTCAGCAGCTTGATTTCCGCCGCGGTTCCGCCAGCGAACCCGCCCCTTATTGGGGCAGCGAGTCCTCTGCGCCTTCAATGCCATCATCCCGCTCGTACGCCACCGGCTGCAGCTCTCGGGCAATCTGGCCAGCCATCTCGGGGGTGCCAGCCGCTACCACCCTGCGGGACATCAGGTCCAGGGGTCCTCCTAGAAATGAGAGAACCGTACACAAATCGAATGTTGCAGGTTTTGGCAAGGCTACAAGTATCAACCTGTTTGCTCAAAAAAAAAACACTCAACTGAATTCAAATCAATGACTTTCACAAAGCAATTAAAAAGACTTGCATTTATATGGTGACAGCTGTGGCTCAGTGGGTAACACACTCGCCTCGGAGACAAAAGGTTCAAGTCCCACTCCAGGGACCGCAGCACAAAACTCCAGTGCAGTACTGAGGGAGTGTTGCAGTGTCGGAGGTGCCATCTTTTGGATGAGATGTTAAACCTGCTTGTGAAAGATCCCCTGGCACTATTTCGAAGAAGGGCAGGGGGAGTTATCCCCGGTCTCCTGGCCAATATTTATCCCTCAATCAACATCACTAGAACAGATGATCTGGTCATTATCACGTTGCTGTTTGTGGGAGCTTGCTGTGCGCAAATTGGCTGCCGCGTTTCCCATATTACAACAGTGACTCGACTCCAAAATTATTTCATTGGCTGTAAAGCGCTTTGAGGTGTCCGGTGGTCGTGAAAGGCGCTATATAAATGCAAGTATTTCTTTCTTTGTAAAATGCCTTTCACGATCACGGACCTTTCAGTAGAGACACTTGCCACTTACCTAAATCTAGAGACCTTAAGCACACCTTGGCCAAGCTAAAAGCTTAAGGATTTTCCAGTGTGCACAGGTGTATGGCTGTAGTTTAACCAGCTAAAATCATATAGCTATTAACACAGAGCATTAGTAAGCTTCCTGCTACTTGTCCAGCTGGCCACCTACTCATTCGGACAGTGGCATACAGGGTTGTCTGAAGCCAAGTGTAAATAGTCCCAGCAACCTTATTGACAGGTCCCATTAATGCAACTGATGTGAAGTAATCAGGTCACGATTGCCCCAGTAAAGTATCCAATCACTGCAAGAGTTCTGCTTGCTAGCCGTGAAAGGTCATCAGAGGGAGGATTTGGAGTGTGACTGCATCGTACTTGGGAATGGAGGGATAGAGGTTGGGTCTGTGACTCACTGGGCTGGATATTAACGCAGAGGCAGGGAGGGAGCGGCGCTGCTTTGAGCTCCCAAAACCCGGAAGAACGGAAATTCGGCAGGACCCGATTAGCATTTTTTTTGCCTCCGTTTCCCGGTCTGGCTGAGGCGCGGGTAGGCCTTCAGCACCAGGCCGCAGCCTGGGAGCGGAGCACAGGGAGCTGGGCGGCGGCCTCGTGGTGGAGAGCAGAAGAGTGGTGGAGGAGATCGAAGGGTCGGGGCGGGGGTCCCGATCGCGGTGGGGGGGTGGGGGGCAGAGGTGGGTGAAGCGGGCAAGCTGGATCGAGCTTGTAAGTGGAAAGGCACGTATCTCCTGGATCCAGCAGCCCTCACCTCCCTTTAGCCGCCAGGTTTCCCGAGGCCCAGAACACTCAGTCGGCCAGGGTTAAATTTAAAATGGTGGTTACGTGAGGTGCGCGGCCCCATGATATTCAAATTGTGAATGCGCCTCCCGAGAGCGGCTTGTCTGTCCACTCCCCGTCCCGCCTCCGTTAAAACCGCAAGTTGGAGGCGGCTTGAGGTTGGGATTTAGATTTTTTACATTTTATCATCCTGACCCAAGCCTGACCATTTTGTGGGGGTTAAACCCCCCACCCCCACCCCCCACCCCCGCCCCCCCACCCCGCTCCCCACCCCCCACCCTCACCTCGCTCCCCACTGTATCACTCAGTTGCTGATCTCAGCTGTGGCACTGCGAGAGGCATCCGGTGGAGGGAATACCATCACTGGGCTCTTGTTCACAGTGCAGATCTTACGGGCTGGCTCTAAAGTAGCACTGTGGGGTGAGCTGGGAAAAGGCCCACCTACTTTCAGCTGCGTGTGGGCCAGGGATATCAGAAACCAGGTCGGGGGAAAAACACCGTAAACAGATGCGCTCAGAAAAAAATTTAAAGACTTGCATTTATATAGCGCCTTTCACGACCCCCGGATGTCCCAAAGCGCTTTACAGCCAATGAAGTACTTTTTGAAGTCAGGCCCTGTTGTAATGTAGGAAACGTGGCAGCCAATATGCGCACAGCAAGCTCCCACAAACAGCAATGCGATAATGACCAGATAATCTGTTTTTGTGATGTTAATTGAGGGATAAATATTGGCCAGGGCACATAGAAACATAGAAAATAGGTGCAGGAGTAGGCCATTCGGCCCTTCGAGCCTGCACCACCATTCAATGAGATCATGGCTGAACATGCAACTTCAGTACCCCCAGACACCGGGGAGAACTCTCCTGCTCTTCTTCGAAACAGTGCCGTGGGATTTTTTACGTCCACCTGAGAGAGCAGACGAGGCCTCGATTTAAGGTCTCATCCGAAAGACGGCACTTCCGACAGTGCAGCACTCGGAGTGTCAGCCTGGATTTATGTGCTCAAGTCTCTGGAGTGGGACTTGAACCCACAACCTTCTGACCCAGAGGCGAGGGTGCTGTACGCTGAACCGAGACTTTCAGAGCCAGCTAACCTGGTAAAACACACTTAATTGGACTTTGAGCTTGGGATCGGAATGCTCCAAGGTGCAAACCCTGTGGGGAAACAAAGAGAGTCTCGGATGGATGTGACCTCATGAATCAGGTAAAAATGAAGCACCATTAAAAGCCAGAATCTCGCAGTCAGCAGCTCCTACCTGCTGTATCCATCATGATCCCACCAGCTTCCCGGACAATGACAGCCGCAGCAGCCATATCCCAGCAGTGCAGACCAAACTGGTAAAAGGCCTCGACATCACCGGTGGCCACATGGCACAGATCGAGAGCAGCACTTCCTATTATCCTGATCCTAAGAGTCAGGGAAAAACGATTCAATAAAATCAGTGGAATTATCGCCAGCAACCTGCACTAATGCGATTGCGGAGACTGCCCGCTAGACTTCAAGGGCCATTATTCTTATTTTTAAAGCTATTGGTAATTGAAGACTCCCTTCCTTTCACATTTGGAGGGTATTTGAGGTGCTCTGTGCATACAAGTTCACAATTCACAATTTCAAACCACTGGGTTACGAGCTGGGATCTTAAGAAGAGAATTAAGCATAAAGGTTATGGGGGAGAAATTGGGTGCATTTGCGCCTCCTGTTAATGCCCTTGGGGCGCAAATGACTCTGAGGCCAGGCGCGGTGCCGCTAACGACTCCCGCTAAATTTGGCGGGTGTTTAGCGGCGGCGCTACGGCATTGCGCCCCAATCTCCTGCGCCCGGAGATCATGACGTCATCGCCGAGCACATCGACCCGTTAGCGCTCCGGACCATAAATTGGGCTTCGCCTGCTGAAGCAGCACCGGGCAGTAACAGCGACGGCTTCAGGGAACACGTACCTGGCGGCCAGCCGCTACAGGGGTAAAGGTTAAAGGGCAGGTGGCTGGCTGCTACTGGGGAAAAAAAATCCCATTTCGCTTCCCGCTCCGGTGCCGCTTTGGTCGCGGGCACGATCGCTCAGCCCGGTACTCTGCTTGAGTGCCGGGAAAATCATGCGGCAACTCCACTCCCTGGTGGTCCAGGTAGGCGGGTTCCTATTGTGCAACGCATTAAGCTTGGGAGACCAAAACTGTACGCAGCTCTCCAGGTGTGGTCTCACCGTGGCCCTATATAATTGCAGTTCATGCCTGGACAGACATGGGTTTTACTCTGCATTAAAAGGGTTCTGTGTTAATCAAAGTACATTAATGTATCAAGAGCAGTTCCAAAAAGCAGTTTTGGAGAAGTTTTGTACATTACAGGGCATTGGTGAGGCCACACCTGGTGTACTGTGTACAGTTCTGGTCTCCTTACCTAAGGAAAGCCATACTTGCCTTAGAGGGAGTGCAACGGAGGTTCACTAGGCTGATTCCTGGGATGAGGGGATTGCCCTATGAGGAGAGATTGCGTAGAGTAGGCCTATAGTCCCTAGAGTTTAGAAAAATGAGAGGTGATCTCATTGAAACATGTAAAATTCCTAAGGGGCTTGACAGGGTAGCTACAAGGAGGATGTTTCCTCTTGCTGGGGAAGCTAGAACACTGGGGCACAGTCTCAAAATAAAGGGTCGGCCATTTAGGACTGAGAGGAGGAGAAAGTTTGTTCACTCAATGGGTTGTGAATCTTTCAAATCATCTACCCCAGAGAGCTGTGGATCTTCAGTCGTTGAGTATATTCAAGACAGAGGTCGATAAATTTTGGGGAACGAAGGGAATTAAGGGATATGGGGATAGTGCGGGAAGGTGGAGCTGAGGTAGAAGATCAGCCATGATCTTATTGAATGGTGGAGCAGGCTTGAAGGGCTGAATAGTCTACTCCAGCTCTTATTTCTTATGTTCTTAGTTAATATCTGCATCATTTAATCATTCTTACCCATGTGCCTGCACCTTAAGCAACCTCTCCATGTTATTAAATAGCATCTTTACTGCCACAGGTTCACGAATTGAGCCAAGTTCAGTTAATATCAGGGCCTTTGAGATATCTAGAAGAGAAAACATCAAATTGTTCAGCGAACTAACATTGACCCTTGCCAGAAGGAACGTTGCCAGAAATGAGCTCCAAGGCACAGTGGTGCCCTCTCCACACTGCGAGCACATACCGGCTAGCCTCAGGACAGTGAGACATACTGTCTAAACATTAGGCGGAGACAGGGAACCATTGGAGCCTGGGGACCACAGTGAATTTAAACACTGTCCTTCTCATTTCTGCAGCTGAGTTTAAATGCAGCCCAGGGCGATGGGATGAAAATCTCCTCTCTCTCAGATTATCATTTCACCAAGAATCTAACATGGGTTATATCTGAACTTGGGAGTGCAAAACGTGAAGCAATATTCTCTGACCAGCATGCATATCCCTCATTTGGATGAATATTTTTTTTTAAATTAAGGCGTACACATTAACATCTGACATAGTATTTACAGCACGGTAAGGAGGGATGATGTGTTAGAGGGATCATCAAACGAGGCCATATGGGTTGAACTGAAAAAAAAGGGGCGATCACACTGCTGGGAGTGTACTAAAGACCCCCAAACAGTGAGAGGGAGATGGAAGACCACATGTGCCTACATAGGCACATTTCTGAGAAGTACAAAAACGAAAGAACAGTAATAGGGGATTTCAACTATTCAACTAGGGAATTTTAAAACTGTTGTGAAAGAATAAACTCAATAGTCACTTAAAGCCCATCAGCAGGAGGAACAACATGGGTTTATTTCTCAGTTCTGATTTGACTGATCTGGATTAGGATCAAACAGGTGGAGGCTGGTACCTAAATTCCTGGATGTAATATTAACTGGGACAAAATTAATGTGAAGGGTATAGAGGGTGCGGAATTCATAAAATGCATTCAGGAGAACTTTTTTAGCCAGTATATAGCATGCCCTACATGGGAGGGAGCGGTTCTGGACTTAGTTTTAGGGAATGAAGCTGGGCAGGTGGAAGGGATAGGAGAGCATTTAGGTGACCATAATTCAGTCAGACTTAAGGTCGTTATGGAGAAGAACAGGGATAGACCAGGAATAAAAGTTCTAAATTGGGGAACTTTGATAAGCTGAGATGTGATTTGGCCATAGTGGACTGGAAACAGCTACTTGAGGGTAAATCAGTGTCAGAGCAATGGGGGGCATTCAAGGGGGAGATCCGTAGAGTTCAGGCCAAATATGTGTCCTTAAAGAAGAAGGGAGGGACTAACAAATCTAGAGCCCCCTGGATGTCGAGGCACATACAGGGTAGGATAAAGAAAAAAAGGGAGGCTTATGACAGACACCGAGGGCTAAATACGGCAGAAACTGTAGAGGAGTAGAAAAAGTCCAGCGGTGAAATTAAAAAGGATATTAGCAAAGAGAGAGCATGAAAAATTCTTGGCAAGTAAAATCAAGGAAAACCCAAAGATGTTTTATAAATATATTAAGAGCAAGAGGATAATTAAAGAAAGGGTAGGGCCTATTCGAGACCACGAGGATAATGTGTGTGTGGAGGCGGAAGATGTGGGTATGGTTCTTAATGAATACTTTGCGTCTGTTTTCACAAAAGAGAGGGGCGATGCAGACACTGCTATCGAGGAGAAGAAGTGTGAAATATTAGATGAAATAAACATAATGAGAGAGGAGGTATTAAGGGGTGTAGCAGCTTTGAAAGTGGATGTCCCCAGGCCCAGATGAAATGTATCCCAGGCTGCTAAATGAAACAAAAGAGGAAATAGCAGAGGCTTTGACGATCGTTTTCCAGTCCTCTCTGGCTTCAGGTGTGGTGCCCGAGGACTGGAGGACTGCTAACGTGGTACCTTTGTTTAAGATAATTACGGGTCAGTCAGTCTAACCTCAGTGGTGGGAAAATTATTGGAAAAAATCGTGAAGGACAGGATAAATCTTCACTTAGAAAGACACAGATTAATCAAGGACAGTCAGCACAAATTTGTTAAGGGAAGGTCGTGTCTGACTAACTTGATTGAATTTTTCGAGGAGGTAACCAGGAGGGTCGATGAGGGCAGTGTGTACGATGTAGTGTCTATGGATTTTAGCAAAGCTTTTGATAAGGTCCCACATGGCAAGACTGGTCACAAAAGTAAAAGCCCATGGAATCCAGGGCAAAGTGGCAAGTTGGATCTAAAATTGGCTCGGAGGCAGGAAGCAAAGGGCAATGATTGATGCGTGTTTTTGCGACTGGAAGGATATTTCTAGTGGGGTACCGCAGGACTCAGTACTGGGTCCCTTGCTTTTTGTGATATACATCAATGATCTAGACTTGAATATAGGGGGTATGATTAAGAAGTTTGCAGAAGATACTAAAATCGGCTGTGTGGTTGATAATGAAGAAGAAAGCTGCGGAATGCAGGAGGATATCAATCTATTGGTCAGGTGGGCAGAACAGTGGCAAATAGGATTTAATCCAAAGAAGTGTAAGGTAATGCATTTTAGGAGGGCTAACACATTAAATGGTAGGATACTGAGAAGTGTAGATGCACAAAGGGACTTTGGAGTGCATGTCCACAAATCCCTGAAAGTAGCAGGCCAGGTAGATAAGGTTATTAAGAAGGCATATGGAATGCTTGCCTTTATTAGGTGAGGCATAGAATACAAAAGTGGGGGGGGGGGTTATGCTTGAACTGTATAAAACACTGGTTAGGCCACAGCTAGAGTACTGCGTGCAGTTCTGATCAACGCATTACAGGAAGGACCTGATTGCACTGGAGAGGGTACAGAGGAGATTTACGAGGATGTTGCCGGGACTGGAGAATTTAAGCTATGAGGACAGATTAGATAGGTTGGGTTTGTTTTGATTGGAACAGAGGAGACCTCATTGAGGTGTATAAAATTATGAGGGGCCTAGATATAGTGGATAGAAAGGGCCTATTTCCCTTAGCAGAGGGGTCAACAACCAGGGGGCATAAACTTAAAGTAATTGGTAGAAGGTTTATAGGGGATTTGAGGAAAACTTTCTTCACGCAGAGGGTGGTGGGGGTCTGGAACTCACTGCCTGAAAGGCTGGTAGAGGAAGGAACCCTCACCACATTTAAAAAGTACTTGGATGTGCACCTGAAGTGCCGTAACCTGCAGGGTTATGGCGGCCCAACAGGTCCATGCTTACATGTGCCTCTTCCCACCATTTCATCTAACCCCATCAGCATTCTAATCCTATATAAAAACACAGTTAATCATAGAATGGTTACAGCACAGAAGGAGACCATTCGGCCCGTCGAGCCTGTGTCGGCTCTCTGCAAGAGCATTTCATCTAGTCCCACTCCCCCTGCCCTTTCCCCGTAGCCCTGCAAATTTGTTTCCTTTTGAACTCCCTTTTGAAAGCCATGATTGAATCTGCCTCCACCATCCTAACCACTCGCTGCGTAAAAAAGTATTTCCTCATGTCGCCCTTGGCTCTTCTGCCAATCACCTTAAATCTGTGTCCTCTGGTTCTCGACCCTTCCGCCAATGGGAACAGTTTCTCCCCATCTCCACTTTCTAGACCCCTCATGATTTTGAACACCTCTATCAAATCTCCTCTCAATCTTCTCTGCTCCAAGGAGAACAACCCCAGCTTCTCCAGTCTATCCAGGTAACTGAAGTCCCTCATCCCTGGAACCTAAATCATTTCTGCACCCTCTCTCAGGCCTTCACATCCCTCCTAAAGTGCGGTGCCCAGAATTGGACACAACACTCCAGATAATCTGTATAGTTTATTCCCGAATATAGTCACACCATATAGAGAGATACAGGTTACAGGAGGAAGAGTGTCTGATTGACAGCGAGCAAGGTAAGCAAAACCTACAGTGGAGGCAGAGAAGGAGGGACTGCAGCCACAGGTCTTGTCTAACACCTACAACAGAGAAAAGAGAGAGGTGACCTGATAAAGGTCTTTACAATTATGATGCCGTTCAATAGTGCAGACGTAGAGAAGATGTTTCCCCTTGTGGGGAGTCCAAAACTGGTTACTCCCTATCTCTGTAACCTCCTTCAGCCCTACATCCCTCCAAGGTCCCCGTGCTCCTCCTATTCTGGCCTCTGGAGCAGCCCCTATTATAATCGCTACACCATTGGTGGTCGTACCTTAGCTGCCGAGGCCCCAAGCTCTGGAATTCCCTCCCTAAACATCTCCGACTCTCTACCTCTGTCTCCTCCTTTAAAACCTACCACTTTGGCCATGTTTTTGGTCAGCTGTCTTAATATCTCCGTACATAAAATTTTGTTTGATAACGGTCCTGTGAAGTGCCAAGAGACGTTTTGCTACGTTAAAGGAGCTGCATAAATGCAAGTTGTTGTTGTTATACAAAATCTTGCTCACTCTTCACTCCCGTTTTTGCATGCTCACTATCTTCCTGTTCGTCAGAGTATGGGACTAACTGTTTGTACTGCACTTTTTTTTAGACAGACAGGTGTCTGACCAGTCCCGCCCCCCCCCCCCCCACCCCCCACCTTGCACATTTTAAGCTCCACCCCCTCCCGGCTGAATCATTCCATCCCCGTGGTGCCAGAAGTAGGACCTGAGGCTCCGACTTACTTCCCTACCCCCCACCCCCCCACCCCCGGCCGGTCGGGGCTCAATGGCAGCGGGCTGCTGCTCCTCCGGCTGACTGGGCCCCGAGCCTCCCATGAGCCGCGAGTTCCCCGCCGGTCCCCCGACCAAGCAGCCCCGAGCCTGGAGATAATTCCCCTGTTTCTGGAGCTCCCCGAGCCGCGAGCTCCCCGATGGAGCCCGAGATCTCTGCTGGGCCCTGAGCTCCCTGCTGGGCCTGGTTGGAGGGAGAGAGAGAGGCTGGTTGGGGGGGGGGGGGGGGGAAGAGTGAGAGAGAAAGGCTGTGGGTGGGGGAAGAGTGAGATACGGGGGGGGGGGGAAGAGGGGGGAAATCGGAGGGGAGAGAGGGAACGCAGGGAAGACGGATCACGTTCTTCCAACCCCCCTACAAGGGACATCGTTGGAGTGGATGATATCCAGAAGTCACGACACTGTCACTATTCACTTCATAACCATTAAACTGGTTAACAATCCGTACACAATGCCTGCCCCACCTATGGTGGGGGGGGGGGGGGGGGAGGGGGAGGATGCACTTGCGCTTGGGGAGGGAAGTACTTGGACTGGGGTAAGGCACTTTGGTTGACCCTTGCTGCCTTCTGGGGAGTTCTGCCTCTGTCGCTTCAGGAAGTCAAAATGGATCGAGTTACAATTTGCAAAGTCAGTGAGACCTTGGGATGGATGGATCCAGTGACACATTGCTGTGAAACTTCAGGGTGTGGCTTATCCTCCAAGTGGACCAATCAGAAATAAGGGGTGGAGCTTGTTGGCCATTTAGAACTCACTCCAAAAAGAAACTTCTCCTTTCTACTTCGCTCCTTCCAAAAGTCTCCACAGAATTTTTTTTTTCTTTTTAAATTCCACCTTTGACAATCTTTCTCTGCCCGCCCCTGTAAAGTGCCCAGGGTCGTTTTACCATGTGAGGTGCACAAGATGCCATTTCCTATCCTACCTCACTTGGAATAATTCACGCGAATGAGGTGGTGAAAAATAATACAGGGGGGAGAGAGTGACCAGTAATTATCCACTGTCAATAATTCAATTACTTGTTAATTGTGCCGCGAATTCCAACTCTACTTAAATGGCCATTTCACATTTACATTTGAAAACATGAGAAGAGAAAGTTAACAAACCTGTTTGTTTAGACGCCTGAAGTTTCTGGCCATTACAAAATGCTCCATGACCTTTCCTGCCAGTATATAACTTCCTTTCAACACAGCTATAAATTACACCAAGTTCAAGCTAGTGGGAAACAAAATGGGGAAAAAAATAATGTCATCAGCACCCGGGGGTCATTCAGCGTTATGTATGGACCACAAAGCAACATAGTGATGTAGAAAATAAATTCATAAATCTGCGTGGGGGTAAGAGAAACATGAGGCAGATGTTTTAACTCAAATGCCATTCTTGAACTCTCAGCATCGCTATTTATCGAGGAACAAGTATATATTTCTCAATCCAACCTTTTAGGACTGACTCTTGTCAAAGAAAGAAAGACTTGCGTTTATATAGTGCCTTTCACATCCCAAAGCGCTTTACAGCCAATGAAATACTTTTCAAACTGTAGTCACTGTTATAATGTGGGCAACGCGGCAGCCAATTTGCACACAGCAAGCACCCACAAACAGCAATGTGTTAATGACCAGACAATCTGTTTTGAGGTGTTTGTTGATCGACTCAAATTTAAAATTCTCATCCCTGTGTTCAAATCTCTCCGTGGCCTCACCCCTCCTTACCTCTGTAAACTGCTCCAGTCCTACTACCCTCTGAGAACTCTGTGTTGCTCCAATTCCGGCCACTTGCACACCCCCGACTTCCCATCACCCCACCATTGGCGGCCATGTCTTCAGCTGTCTGAGCCCCAAGCTCTGGAACTCCCTTCCTAAACCTCCCCGCCTCTCTATCCCTCTCTCCTCCTTAAAACAAGACCTGGGTGTCATGGTACATCAGTCATTGAAGGTTGGCATGCAGGTTCAGAAGGCGGTTAAGAAAGCAAATAGCATGATGGCCTTCATAGCGAGGGGATTTGAGTACAGGGGCAGGGAGGTGTTACTACAGTTGTACAGGGCCTTGTTGAGGCCACACCTGGAGTATTGTGTACAGTTTTGGTCTCCTAACCTGAGGAAGGACATTCTTGCTGTTGAGGGAGTGCAGCGAAGGTTCACCAGACTGATTCCCGGGATGGCGGGACTGACATATCAAGAAAGACTGGATCAACTGGGCTTGTATTCACTGGAGTTCAGAAGAATGAGAGGGGATCTCATAGAAATGTTTAAAATTCTGACGGGTTTAGACAGGTTAGGTGCAGGAAGAATGTTCCCAGTGTTGGGGAAGTCCAGAACCAGGGGTCACAGTCTAAGGATAAGGGGTAAGCCATTTAGGACCGAGATGAGGAGAAACTTCTTCACCCAGAGAGTGGTGAACCTGTGGAATTCTCTACCACAGAAAGTTGTTGTGGCCAATTCACTAAATATATTCAAAAAGGAGTTAGATATAGTCCTTACTACTAGGGGGATAAAGGGGTATGGTGAGAAAGCAGGAATGGGGTACTGAAGTTGCATGTTCAGCCATGAACTAATTGAATGGTGGTGCAGGCTCGAAGGGCCGAATTGCCTACTCCTGCACCTATTTTCTATGTTTCTATGTCTAAAACCTACCTCTTTGACCAAGCTTTTGTTCACCTGTCTGAATGTCTTCTTCTCTGGCTCGGTTTCAAATTTAATTCTCTGTGATGCACATTGGGATGATTTACTACGTTAAAGGCGCTATATAAATGCAAGATGTTGTTGCAAGTCTCCGTCTGCATCAAGTTCAAAATGCCCCACAATTACAACTTGAGCCGTAGCGATAAGTTTCAGGTCAATGTAAAAGATCCCATGGCATTATTTCAAAGAAGAGCAGGAGAGGTATCCCGGTGTCCTGGCCAATATTTATCCCTCAATCAACATAACAAAAACAGATCATCTGGTCATTATCACATTGCTGTTTGTGGGAGCTTGCTGTGCACAAATTGGCTGCTGTGTTTCCTACATTACAACAGTGCCTGCACTTCAAAAGTACTTCATTGGCTGTAAAGCGCTTTTGAGACATTTGGTGGTCGTGAAAGGCGCTATATAAATGCAAGTCTTTCTTTTCTTCTTTGCTGCACTGTTGCCCTTGATCTCGATGGTCACAAATTCATGAAAGACCTTTTCTCGCTAATTATGCGTGATGCATTGTGTAGTTAGTTACTCCTCACCCTGGCAATTCAAGGGAGTCAACTGGTCAGCACTTCATGCAAACGTACTCAATCTCGATTTGTTCAGGATGACCCACATTCTTCAAGTCACACACACCATAAGCTTAGCATCCACAACAGCCAGCTCATAAGAACATAAGAACATAAGAATTAGGAACAGGAGTAGGCCATCTAGCCCCTTGAGCCTGCTTCGCCATTCAATAAGATCATGGCTGATCTGGCCGTGGACTCAGCTCCACTTACCCGCCCGCTCCCCATAACCCTTAATTCCCCTATTGGTTAAAAATCTACCTATCTGTGACTTGAATACATTCAATGAGCTAGCCTCAACTGCTTCCTTGGGCAGAGAATTCCACAGATTCACAACCCTCTGGGAGAAGAAATTCCTTCTCAACTCGGTTTTAAATTGGCTCCCCCGTATTTTGAAGCTGTGCCCCCTAGTTCTAGTCTCCCCGACCAGTGGAAACAACCTCTCTGCCTCTATCTTGTCTATCCCTTTCATTATTTTAAATGTTTCTATAAGATCGCCCCTCATCCTTCTGAACTCCAACGAGTAAAGACCCAGTCTACTCAATCTATCATCATAAGGTAACCCCCTCATCTCCGGAATCAGCCGAGTGAATCGTCTCTGTACCCCCTCCAAAGCCAGTATATCCTTCCTTAAGTAAGGTGACCAAAACTGCACGCAGTACTCCAGGTGCGGCCTTACCAATACCCTATACAGTTGCAGCAGGACCTCCCTGCTTTTGTACTCCATCCCTCTTGCAATGAAGGCCAACATTCCATTCGCCTTCCTGATTATCTGCTGCACCTGCAAACTAACTTTTTGGGATTCATGCACAAGGACCCCCAGGTCCCTCTGCACCGCAGCATGTTGTAATTTCTCCCCATTCAAATAATATCCCCTTTTACTGTTTTTTTTCCCCAAGGTGGATGACCTCACACTTTCCGACATTGTATTCCATCTGCCAAACCTTAGCCCATTCGCTTAACCTAACTAAATCTCTTTGCAGCCTCTCTGTGTCCTCTACACAACCTGCTTTCCCACTAATCTTTGTGTCATCTGCAAATTTTGTTACACTACACTCTGTCCCCTCTTCCAGGTCATCTATGTATATTGTAAACAGTTGTGGTCCCAGCACCGATCCCTGTGGCACACCACTAACCACCGATTTCCAACCCGAAAAGGACCCATTTATCCCGACTCTCTGCTTTCTGTTAGCCAGCCAATTCTCTATCCATGCTAATACATTTCCTCTGACTCCGCGTACCTCTATCTTCTGCAGTAACCTTTTGTGTGGCACCTTATCGAATGCCTTTTAGAAATCTAAATACACCACATCCATCGGTACACCTCTATCCACCATGCTCGTTATATCCTCAAAGAATTCCACTAAATTAGTTAAACATGATTTCCCCTTCATGAATCCATGCTGCGTCTGCTTGATTGCACTATTCCTATCCAGATGTCCCGCTATTTCTTCCTTAATGATAGTTTCAAGCATTTTCCCCACTACAGATGTTAAACTAACCGGCCTATAGTTACCTGCCTTTTGTCTGCCCCCTTTTTAAAACAGAGGCGTTACATTAGCTGCTTTCCAATCCGCTGGTACCTCCCCAGAGTCCAGAGAATTTTGGTAGATTATAACGAATGCATCTGCTATAACTTCCGCCATATCTTTTAATGGTGATATAATTCCAAGTCAGGATGGAGTGTAACTTGGAGGGGAACTTGCAGATGATGGTGTTCCCATGTGTCTGCTGCCCTTGTCCTTCTAGGTGGTAAAGGTTGTGGGTTTGCTAGGTGCTACCTAAGAAGCTTTGGCAAGTTGCTGCAATGCATCTTGTACACACTACGGATGCGTGGCAAATAATGTTTTGTTTTCAAGGTTATAAAGAGTATCTCTGTAGATCAGTTCCTCAGCTCTAACTTTCTAAGCTCCAACTCTCTTAAATAAGAAAAACAATTGCATGCTTCGCCAAAATCTCACTCCACCACACACCCCTGAAAGTTCCAGCTTTGACCTTCTGTCTCTGCTTTCTTCGCTGGCTTCAGCCGAGATGGGAAGGTGGTTGCTCCAATTAGCCTCAGTGCCTCTGGCCTGGAGGGCGAAACAGCCTGCTCCTCAATTGCTATCCAATGACTGCGTTAAAGGCTGAGCAGGATGGGCTGTGATGCCTCCCATGGTCAAATGGCCTGGCGACACTCACCGTCCATTCTCCCACATGAAGAATAGCTATCCGGGGCGGGTACAGGAGGGGAGGCCGTGACGATGGAGCTGTAACTCAGGAAGGAGTTAACTTCTTAAGGGGAGGAGGAAATTAGGGAGGAGAAGGAAACTGATGAAATTGACATGCAGTAAGTCCAATTTATCGCTCAATATTCCTTTACCTCTTTGTTGACAGAAAGCCCAATAGAAACTGCCACCACCGGTGCTCTGAAAAAGAGAGTTCAGTGTATAATTCAGTTTTATATAGCAATGTTGCATTTCATATAAAAAATGCTAACTGATACTTGGGTCATGAAATTCACCTCAATAGAAAATGGAAGATGCCTTTTGTAAACATCCAGTGACAACATTGCAAGAACATGCAGCTTTAAAATGTCCAATTTTGACTCATAGTTGTTAAATACAGAGAATTTAATCCCCTTGCCCTTTTCATACTACGTCAGCCGTGGCTCAGTGGGTAGCATCCTCATCTCTGATGTAAGAAGGTTGTGGGTTCAAAACCCACTCCAGGGACTAGAGCACAAATTCTAGGTTCACTAGATTGACCCCTGGGATGAGAGGGTTGTTCTATGAGGACGGATTGGGCCTATACTCTCTGGAGTTGAGAAGAATGAGAGGTGATCTCACTAAAACATATAAGATTCTGAAGAGGGACTGACAGGGTAGATGCTGAGAGGTTGTTTTCCCCTGGCTGGAGAGTCTAGAACTAGGGGGCATAGTCTCAGCATAAGGGCTTTTAAGGCTGAGATAAGGAGGCGTTACTTAACCGGGAGCCAATGTAGGTCAGAAAGCACAGGGGTGGTGGGTGCTGGGTCTTTGTGCGAGTTAGGAGGCAGGCAGCAGAGGTTTGGATGACCTCAAGTTTACGGAGGGCAGAACGTGGGAGGCCAGCCAGGAGTGCGCTGGAACAGTGGAATTATGGTCATTATATAATGACATTCTATTCCTTATACATTATTTGATATAAACATGGATGCACAATCCAGTTTTATATGTAAGGAGACCGTTTCGATGAGGTGGAAGCGAAGATTATACCCGTGTACAAAGTTACATGTTCCATCGATGGGGTCTATTATCCAGGTGGGATCATCGGTCAGAATGCATTTTTCACCAGCGGCAACTGATTCTTCGCCAATAAATCTGCAACAACAGAAAGTCAACCATGAATTCCGTTTGTTCATACAGCTGTGCACTATGAGATTACAGTCATTTAAAGAAAAACAGCAATTGTAATACATCGGACCAAAAATTCGGTTGGCTAGCGGCCCCACGAGGGGCGCTAAAGGATTAGCGCCAGCGAGTGTCAACAGTAGCGCAGCTCGGAAACTTCATTTGCAGTTACTGGCGGCGCTGAGGAGTATCGCCCGGAAGCGTGGCGCTGGGTGATCAACTCCCCCCCCCCACCCCCCCTACCCACCCCCGGGAGCAACCTGAAGCAAACTTTGCTTTGAACGCCACCCTTAGCGACCCGCGGTGACCTCGCTGGAGAAAGCCAGGCGTGCAGAGCTGTCCCGGGGGGGCGCGAAGGGAAGGCATGATGGCATCAGGTAAACGTGACTGCTTTTTGGAATTTTTTCGTTGTGGTTTAACTTTATTTGGGGGTGAGTATTGTATAGGGGAATGATTTTTGTGAATTTTGTTCTGATTTTTTTTTTGTTGCAGCGAGGCCTCTCTTCGGGCGCTACGAAGCTGGTTCTTTAACACAGGATCTTCCAATGCACACCCTGCTGGAAATGAATTTTGCTGGGCCCGGCACTAAATTTAACCCCCAGGCGATATTTGCGCCTCAGGAGCCCTGCAACTGAATTTTTTGACGTAAGTAACTCCTATTGCTATGAATGAGAAACCCCCCCACAAACAAGTACACAATTAACATGCATTTAAATTAAAGAAAAAAAAAGTTCTCCCACTTTAAAAAATTTTTTTTTATTAATACTTAAAATAAACACCATAGTGGCGAGGGTTTTTAAACATAAGAAGTGCTTTTATAACTTTATTTTTAAATGTTTGTGTATTTTGAACCATTTGCGCCTGTAAAAGAATGCTATACACCTACTTTTTCAGACACAGGATTTTAAAGGACATTTGCAGGGCAAGATATTCGTAAATATCGGAAATCTTACGCTACAATTGTCCTCGCTCCCGAGATACGGCCATCTGTCAAGACCAAAAACTTGACAGATCGGAAAAGCCGGTTTTCAGCGCATGCACATTGTGCGCTGGAAACCGGCTTTTCCCATGCCTTCCAGGGTCCGTACGGACTTCTTACGGACCCGGGACATCGGAATTTCAGGGCCAAAATCTTTTCAGGAAGCTGAACAGATCTTAATATATGAAGTCACATGACAACGTACCGCCGGGTGTGTTTTTCAATTTAGTTTGAATTTCCGACAGAGCCGCTTGTACGAATGTGTAATGTTACACCAGATACAAGTCTGAGACCGCTAGCTACAGAATCAATTAGCATCCAGCTACAGCCAATTTATACCGCTTGGCTGCAATTGCGTTTTCACCGACTTGCAGAGTTTAGCTCCCAGCTGGCAAACGTCGTAAGGCTTGAGAGCACCGTGTCAGCTGTGGCTCAGTGGGTAGCATACTTGTCTCTGAGTCATGAAGGTTGTGAGTTCAAAGTCCCACTCCAGGGACTTGAGCATATCATCATAGGTGGTTCCTTGAACGAGGATGACTTGTTTCCACAAGAGTTCACAGATCTTTCAATGAAGGATCTGATGTTCTAGTCCTGAACTCCAATTGAGGGGGTAGAAGATGCCTGTGCGTGGATTTTTTTAACGTGTGGTGGCCGTTGTGCACCAGCCACCACACGGGCTTGACAGAGCTAGGTCTTGGTCCAGTGGCAAGGGTTAACCAAGACAACTGGAGACCTACTCTGCTGCACGGACCTAGTGCACACACACATATCGCAGTGTGGGCTGGCCCGTGCTGCCCCTGGGCCCCATTCGCCGCACCTTCGCCACAATGTTCCAGGGTCTGGTGCTCCAGCTCTATTTATAGCCCCGACCCCGATTCCTTGCACGCTGGTCCTTCCTCAGCGGTTTGACTCCATGGCCCTGTGCTTGGCTGAAGCGAGATCCAAGTTGAAGTTGAAGTCCGCTTTATAGACAATCGATAAACAACAGCCAAGAATATCAAACTCTTGCTCTGGAATTCAGTTCCTCTACCATCTCTTCACCCATTAAACAGTAAGCACTGCTGATTAGGGTCAAAATTCGACAGGAAGAAAAGAGACCAAGAATGATGACAAGCTCAGTCAGCCAAAAGCAACTCGCCAAGGCTTGTTCGGCGGCAACTCCCAAACCCGCGACCTCTACCACCTAGAAGGACAAGGGCAGCAGGCGCGTGGGAACACCATCACCTCCAGGTTCCCCTCCGAGTCACACACCTTCCTGACTTGGAAATATATCGGTCGTTCCTTCATCGTCACTGGGTCACAATCCTGGAACTCCCTCCCTAACAGCGCTGTGGGAGCACCTTCACCACACGGACTGCAGCGGTTCAAGAAGGCGGCTCACCACCACCTTCTCGAGGGGCAATTAGGGATGGGAAATAAATGCCAGCCTTCCCAGCGATGCCCACATCACAGGAATGCATTTTTTTTTTTTAAACTCCAGTTGAGGCCGGAGTAGTGACAGAAAGAAGAAAGACTTGCATTTATATAGCACCTTTCACACCCACCGGACGTCTCAAAGCGCTTTACAGCCAATGAAGTATGTTTTGAGGTGTAGTCACTGTTGGAATATGGGAAACGCCAATTTGCGCACAGCAAGCTCCCACACACAGTAACGTGATAATGAGCGAATAATCGGTTTTAGTGGATGTTAGTTGAGGGATAAATATTGTCCCCAGGATACCAGTGATAACTCCCCCTGCTCTTCTATATGAATAATATGAAGAATATGAAGAATATGAATAGTGTTCTCCGTGAATAACTCTAGTGCAGTGCTGAGGGAGTGCTGCACTGTCGGAGGTGCCGTCTTTCGGATGAGACGTTAAACCCAGGCCCCTGTCTGCTTTCTCAGGTTGACGTAAAAGATCCCATGGCACTATTTTGAAGAAGAGCAGGGGAGTCATCCCCGGTGTCCTGGCCAATATTTATCCCTCAATCAACATAACAAAAAACAGATCATATGGTCTTTATCACATTGCTGTTTGTGGGAGCTTGCTGTGCGCAAATTGGCTGCCGCGTTTCCTACATTACAACAGTGACTACATTGCAAAAGTGCTTCATTGTCTGTAAAGCGCTTGAGACGTCCGGTGGTCGTGAAAGGCGCTATATAAATGCAAGTCTTTCTTTCGCAGGGACCAACATTCTTAAAAGATTAAATAAAGAAACTCTGCTCGAGTACTCAGGAAGTCCTACAGATCTTCCTAAACATTTCTTAAATTCTGCACTTCATCTATACTCCATTTTATTAACTACCAGCTGTATGTGGCATAGTTTCTCCGGAATCGAATGCCTCAAAATGGGCAGCACTTTGACTGAAAACGACTCCCCCCTTAGACTTTCCCTCCTCTGTAATGAATCACTAGATATGGGGCTCAAGTTTCGGCCCGAGTTACTCCTATTTTTTTGGAGTAACTAGTTTAGAATGGAGCACCTTAGAAATTACAATTCTCGGCATTTAGTTGGCTCCAGTTCCATTCAGTTAGAATAGTTCTATTTTAGAACAAGATTTTTTTTTCCAAAAGGGGGCGTGTCCAGCCACTTACGCCTGTTTTTCAAGTTTAGGCAGCGAAAACTTACTCCAAACTAACTTAGAATGGAGTAAGTGTAGATTTTTGTACGCTCAGGAAAACCTTGCCTACACTTAGAAATCAGGCGCAGGGAACGAGAGATTGTGGGGGGGGGGCGGGGAGGGAAGTTTACAAATATGAAACTCGTCACTTTTACAAATAAAGAGCCATCATTAATAATAAATGATAAATAAATCAATAAATTAACCAAAAAAAATTTAAAAATAAAAAATAAGAAATAAATAAATAAAAAATTACGTTTCTACTCACCGACTACAACACCGGGAGCCCTCCAACAGCGTGCTGGGACAGCCTCCCCCCCACCCACCCCCCACCCCAGTGTCTCTCTCTCTTTGTCTGTGTCAGTGTTTCTCTGTGTTTCTGACAGCGAGGGGGGGGGGGGGAGGAAGAGGGGGGGAAGGAAGAGGAGGGGGAGGAAGAGGAGGGATGGGAGAGGAGGGAGAGGAGAGAAGGGAGGGAAGGAGTGGAGGGGGGGAGAGGGAAGGAGTGGAGGGGGGGAGAGGGAAGGAGAGGAGGGGGAGGAGAGGAGGGAGGGGGAGGAGAGGAAGGAAGGAGAGGGGGAAGGAGGGAGGGGGAGAAGGAGGGAGGGGGGAGAGGAGAGGAGAGGAGGGATGAGAGGAGGGTGGGAGGAGAGGAGGGAGGGTGGGAGGAGAGGAGGGAGGGTGGGAGGAGAGGAGGGAGGGTGGGAGGAGAGGAGGGAGGGTGGGGGGAGAAGGAGGGAGGGGGAGAGGAGAGGAGGGAGGGAGGGAGGAGAGGAGGGAGGGAGGAGAGGAGGGAGGGAGGAGAGGAGGGAGGGAGGGGGGAGAAGGAGGGAGGGGAGGAGCGAGGAGAGGAGGGGGGAAGAGGAGAGGAGAGGAGGGAGAGAGGGAGGTGAGGAGGGGGAGGAGAGGAGGGGTGGGAGAGGAGAGGAGGGAGGGAGGGGAGAGAAGGAGGGAGGGGAGGAGAGGAGGGAGGGGAGGAGAAGAAGGTGGGGGGGAGGAGAGGAGGGGTGGGAGAGGAGAGGAGGGAGGGAGGGGAGAGAAGGAGGGAGGGGAGGAGAGGAGGGAGGGGAGGAGAAGAAGGTGGGGGGGGGGAGAGGAGGAGGGGGAAGGGGGGGGGGGGGGAGAGCTGGAGCAGGAGCAGGACCTAAGGATGAAGGGGAGGGAGGCCCGAGTCCGATCTTCGCTGCCCCAGTGAGCCCATTCGGCCAGGGCTAGGGTCGGGCCTCTTGCACGCAGCCTCGGCGGCCTGGAGCTACTGCACATGCGCGCACACTCTAGCGCACATGTGCAGAGGTCCCGGCACTGTTTTTCAGCAGCGGGACCTGGCTCCACCCCCCACAGCTTGTGCTGCCTGCAACGTTCCAACAGCGGGGAGAATACCGAGGTAAGTTTTAGGCGCGATTTTTGTTCTAAAAAGTCGGCGCAGCTCACGGAGTTGTGCCGTTCTAAGCGTGGGGGCAAACTTGGGCCCATAGAATTTTCTCTACAGGCCTAGCTAAAATATTAGATTTTTTTTAATACATAGTTATTACTTTCATTTACCAGTATATATTCTGATCTGGCACAGTTTAACATGAACTGTACTGTAGCAGGATGATACGATTATTCAATACAGCTCAAAACCCCACAGCGTTTCTTAAATGAGAACAGAAACAGAGCAATGTGCTATTTCACAAATTGTTTTACAAGGCGGTGGCTCCATAATTAAGCCAGAAATATTCATTTGAAACTCTGTGCTGCCTAGCAACCACTTAATGTAATTAATATAATCCGTTTGTAATGATTGCAAAATAACCACCTACAAGGACAAGGGCAGCAGGTGCACCACCACCTCCACATTCCCCTCCAAGCCACACACCACCCTGACTTGGAAATATATCGGCCGTTCCTTCATCATTGCTGGGTCAAAATCCTGGAACTCCCTCCCTAACAGCACTGTGGGAGCACCTTCACCACACGGACTGCAATAGTTCAAGAAGGCAGCTCACCACCACCTTCTCAGGGGAAATTAGGGATGGGCAATAAATGCCGGCCTTGCCAGCGATGCCCACATCCCATGAATGAATAAAGATCATCATTTGTCACCAAAAATGTGAGGGTATACACATCAGGAAAGGATGAACAGGCTGGGTCTCTATTCTCTTAAAAAAAGGCTGAGAGGTGACCTAATAGAGGTCTTTAAAATTTTGATAAGAGTGGATACAGAGAGAATGTTTCCACTTGTGGGGAAGAGCATAACTAGAGGCTATCAATACAAGATAACCACTAAGAAATCCAAAAGGGAATTCAGAAGAAACTTCTTTACCCAGAGAGTGGTGAGAATGTGGAACTCACTACCACAGGGAATGGTTGAAGCGAATAGTATCGATGCATTTAAGGGGAGGCTAGACAAGCGTATGAGGGAGAAGGGAATAGAGGGTTATGCTGATAGATTTAGATGAGGAAAGACAGGAGGAGGCTCGACTGGAGCATAAACGCCGGCATGGACTGGTTGGGCCGAATGGCCTGTTTCTGTGCCGTATATCCTATGTAATCCTATGTAATTCCAGGTATACATTGGAAAGCAAACACACTGGGACTGTGTTTATACAATAAACCCATGTCAAATAGATAGCTACAGTATTGATTTGCAGCCTTCTTTAGCTTGAGTTCCGCCCTCACTAAAGCTCCGGTCCCAGCGGGTAAGATTTAAATGTTTTCAAAGTCCAGGCAACAGTGTCCACACTTTGCAAATACAATGGGGTCGAGTTTCTGCTTGTTTCCGTTAGCAATATATCAGCGCAATGCGGGAATTGGCCGAACCAGCACAAAAGATTTGGAAACATTAAACGCGAGTGAGTTAGGCCCGAAACCACTTACCTTTGTGCTTTCCGCTGGTTTAAGATTTAATTTGGTAGATCAGGCCCCGCCCACAACACTGGCCTTGCCCCCAGGTGAAAATTGAGAGATTCCGATTGCACTGGTTCGAGAAGGCTCTTCAATGTGCCTGCATTTTCTGAGGCCCTAGTTGGCCCGGTTTTAAAAGTTTTTCATATCAAAAAATATTGAACTTACTAAGAACCTTACTAATGTCTGAAACTATTAAATGGTTCAGTATAGCTTTTCAGAGTCATTTTTGGTCATTTTAAACCTAGTTACTCACAGGTGGGCTCTTTTATTTAAAGTGCTTATTTTGGTGCCAAGCTGTATTAATAAAATTGCGCCTCAAAATTTCCCAGTTGCTCCTAAAAGCTGAAGCTCTACTTAACTAAGCCCTTCATCAACTTATAAAATGTCCAGGAGGTTCATTAGACTTTTTCAGTTAGGCTGGACGCCATAATGAAGCTTTACTCCATGGGGTACGAGGCCAAAGTGGTGCAAGAGAGTCTGCTCCAAGTGTCCCATGCTGCTCTCGTTCGATGTCAGCTCAGGAGTTATACTGTCACTTTGGAAACAATGCAAAGGTGGTAAGATAAGAACATAAGAAATTGGAGCAGGAGTAGGCCATATGGATCAATAGGATCATGGCTGATCTACAACCTCAACACTTTCCTGTGCAATCCCTATATCCCTTGATTCGTTTAGAATCCAGAAATCTAATTGATCCCAGTCTTGAATATACTCAACAATTGAGCATCCACATCCCTTTGGGGTAGAGAATTCCAAGATTCATAACTCTCTGAGTGAAAACATTTCTCCCCATCTCAGTCTTAAATGGCCGCCCCCTTATCCTGAGACTATGCCCCCTGATTCTAGACTCTCCAATCAGTCTCTCAGCATCTACCCTGTCAATCCCTCTCAGAATCTCTATGTTTCAATGAGATCACATCTCATTCTCTAAACTCCAGAGGGTGTAGGCCCATTCCACTCAATAACTTCATCAACAGTAAGATTTTCCACGTCATAGTTTGCTGGGCCACCTACTCTCCCTTCACACATTCACTATCTTGCTTAAATAATGAGGTCGGTTATACTGTTTGACTGTTCAGTGAGTATTTAACCCCAGAATTATGCAAGTATATTTTATGGTTGCAGATATATTGTGTACTAACCGTGTGACATGCAGGGATACAGATTTTGACTTCAGCACACAGGTCCCATGTGAAGATATAGAGCGGAGGCTGATTTGAGAAGAGGGAAAAAGTAATTTTTCTTCCGAATTAAGATTATCACAGTCACAGCAACGTTCAATTGTAGAATTCCACGATCAAAGGACTGTGAGGAGTCATGCATGGCGTGTTGGGGGGGGGGGGGGGGGGGGAGGGAGGGGGAAGAGTTAGGTAGAGGAAAAGAAGAATCTAAAAGCTGGCAGAAGAAAGAAAAAAATCTGGAATTGTTTTCAGAACTTGGGAGAAAAAAATGCTGCTAATGCCTATAGGAAATGTTATTATAAACACAACTTCTTAATTGTGTTTTTTTCATATTAGTGAATGTTCGATTTCAAAATTCTCATCCTTGTTTTCAAATTCCTCCATGGCCTCACCCTTCCCCATCTCTGTAATCTCCTCCAGCCCCACAAACCCCCCCCCCCCCCCAAGATGTCTGCGCTCTTCTAAATCTGCCCTCTTGAGGCTCCCTGATTATAATCGCTCAACCATTGGTGGCTGTGCCTTCTGTTGCCTGGGCCCCAAGCTCTGGAATTCCCTCCCTAAACCTCTCCGCCTCTCTACCTCTCGCTCCTCCTTTAAGATGCTCCTTAAAACATAAGAACATAAGAAATAGGAGCAGGAGTAGGCCATACAGCCCCTCAAGCTTGCTCCGCCATTCAATAAGATCATGGCTGATCAGATCATGGACTCAGCTCCACTTCCCCGCCCGCTCCCCATAACCCCTTATCCCCTAAACTGTCTATTTCAGTCTTAAATTTATTCAATGTCCCAGCTTCCACAGCTCTCTGAGGCAGCGAATTCCACAGATTTACAACCCTCCGAAAGAAGAAATTTCTCCTCATCTCAGTTTTAAATGAGCAGTCCCTTTTCTAAGATTGTGCCCTCTAGTTCTAGTCTCCCCCATCAGTGAAAACATCCTCTCTGCATCCACCTTGCCATGCCCCCTGATAATCTTTTATGTTTCGATAAGATCACCTCTCATTCTTCCGAATTCCAATGAGTAGAGGCCCAACCTACTCAACCTTTCCTCATGTCAACCCCCTCATCCCCGGAATCAACCTAGTGAAATTTCTCTGAACTGCTTCCAAAGCAAGTAAATATGGAAACCAAAACTGCACACAGTATTCCAGGTGTGGCCTCACCAATACCTTATATAGCTGTAGTAAGACTTCCCTGCTTTTATACTCCATCCCCTTTGCAATAAAGGCCAAGATACCATTGGCCTTCCTGATCATTTGCTGTACCTGCATACTATCCTTTTGTGTTTCATGCACAAGTACCCCCAGGTCCCGCTGTACTGCGGCACTTTGCAATCTTTCTCCATTTAAATAATAACTTGCTCTTTGATTTTTTTCTGCCAAAGTGCATGACCTCACACTTTCCAACATTATACTCCATCTGCTAAATTTTGTCTATATGTCCTATTGCAGATTTTTTGTGTCCTCCTCTCACATTGCTTTTCCTCCCATCTTTGTATCGTCAGCAAACTTGGCTACATTACACTCAATCCCTTCGTCCAAAACATATACCTCTTTGACCAAGCTATTGGTCACCTGCCCTAATTTCTCCTTATGTGACTCAGTGTTGAATTATTTTGTCTTTGAACACTCTTATAAAGCGCCTTGGGATGTTTTACTGCGTTAAAGGTGCTATATAAAACACCACCACCACCTTCAAGTCACACACCATCCTGACTTGGAAATATATCGTTGTTCCTTCATCGTTGCTGGGTCAAAATCCTGGAAATTCCAACAGCACTGTGGGAGAACCTTCACCACACGGACTGCAGAGGTTCAAGAAGGAGGCTCACCACCCCCTTCTCAAGGGCAATTAGGGATGGGCAATAAATGCTGGCCTTGCCCACATCCCAGGAACTAGTAAAAGAAAGAAATAAAATCAAGCTGGCTTTCAGTAATGAGACTCCCCATTGCACTGGACAGATACTTAAAACATTCAGAATAAAGGTCCTGGGGCAGAGAGGAAATTGATTGTTCAATGTGACCTCTTTAATCAGCAGTTGAAAGATGTTGAGTCACGATGACACATCTGGCATCTGGCACACCACACCGAAGGCTCCGTTCCCCTGACAGAAGTGCTTCACTTTTGGAAATACAAACGTACAGAAACACACTATTCCATTCATCATATCTGTCCAATGTCATTTGCATCAACACTCTCTTTTGGTCTCAAAAGCCAGGTCAGCTCTGGGTCAACCGCGGATCAACATGCACAGCTTCCAGTAAATGTACTGAAAACCGCAACAGAATTCCTTCATTTTTACACCGAACAAATGTAAACAATTTTTTTTCCACGTACCGATGGGACACGTGTAGTGGTTATAGAAACATGAACAGCCGATTCAGCCAATTGGACATGTTCACACCATTCAGTTAGATCATGGCTGATCTGCGCCTCCACTTCATTCACCTCCCGTTGATCCATATTATACTAGACAAACAACCCAGAGGTCGGGAGTTCAAATCCCACCGATGCTAAGTTGTGAAAATGAATTCAATAAATCGGGTCATTTGTCGGCCAAGAGCAGATTAATTCACAAGTAAGGTCCCACGTTAATCAGGGAAAACAAACTGGTTCATAACGCCCTTTAAGGAATTCAATCTTAATGCCCCTGGCATGACCTAGCAAGCCATTCAGTTGTGATAACTATAACCTTGCTAGTGTCACCCACAAGTATAAAATACATAGCATTGAGCAGTCCCAGAATAAGATCTTGGTAGTTGACAATTGCAGTGTTAAACCAGTTTTTTAAAAATCCATTCACAGAATGTGGGCATTGCTGGCAAGGCCGGTATTTATTGCCCATCCCTAATTTCCCTTGAGAAGATGGTGGTGAACTGCCTTCTTGAACTGCTGCAGTCCGTGTGATAAAAAGAATTGCATTTATATGGCACCTTTTATGACCACCGGACATTTCAAAGCGCTTTGCAGCCAATGAAGTACTTTTGGGGTGTAGTCACGGTCGGTAATGTGGGAAACGTGGCAGCCAACTTACACACAGCAAGCTCCCAAAAACAGCAATGTGATAATGACCAGATAACCTGTTTTTGTTAATGTTAATTGAGGGATATATTGTCCAGGACATCGGGGATAACTCCCTTGCTTTTCTTCAAAATAGGGAGAGTAGACGGGGCCTCAGTTTAACATCTCATCCAAAAGACAGACAGCACCTCTGACAGTGAAGTGCTCCCTCAGCACTGCACTGGAGTGTTAGGCGAGCTTTATGTGCTGCAGTGGGACTTGAACCCACAACCTTCTGACTCAGAGGCAAGTGTGCTACCCACTGAGCCACAGCTGACGCTAATGATGATGATGAAGGTACTCCCACAGTGCTGTTAGGGAGGGAGTTCCAGGATTTTGACCCAGCAATGATGAAGAAACAGCGATATATTTCCAAGTCAGGACGATGTGTGACTTGGAGGGGAACTTGGAGGTGATGGTGTTCCCATGTGCCTGCTGCCCTTGTCCTTCTAGGTGGTAGAGGTCGCACATTTTCTGTTTGTAATAATCATGAACAGATCCAGAAAAACTTGGGAATTTAGTGATATATTGGAGCTGAAGATACTATGAAACGAGGTCTATCATGCCTATCAGTAATGTATTTACCCACTAATGCATTGTTTTTTTTTTAGAAAGCAATCATTTAGATTTAAGCCCAATCAAACGCAAATCTAAATATAGTACCACTATTCAAAGAGAAGAGTTTTGGCTGAATCCCAAAACCGAAACTCCTGGATTGAAGTAAGCACTTACCTATAGATTCATAGCATGGTCACAGCACAGAAAGAGGCCATTCAGCCTCTCGAGCCCGTGCCAGCTCTCTGCAAGAGCACCTCAGTCCCACTCCCCCGCCCTTTCCACGTAGCCCTGCAATTTTCTTTCCTTCAGGTACTTATCCAATTCTCTTTTGAAAGCCGTGATTAAGTCTGCCCCCACCACCCTTTCAGGTAGTGCATTCCACTCACTGCTTAAACCCAAAGTAAGCGCTGTACTCAGAACTCCTACAGGGCAGGTGAGCCCCAGGTGGGCAGAGGAAACGTTTCAAGGACACGCTCAAAGCCTCCTTGATAAAGTGCAACATCCCCATAGTCACCTGGGAGTCCCTGGCCAAAGACCGTCCTAAGTGGAGGAAGAGCATCCGGGAGGGCGCTGAGCACCTCGAGTCTTGTCGCCGAGAGCATGCAGAAAACAAGCGCAGGCAGCGGAAGGAGCGTGCGGCAAACCAGACTCCCCACCCACCCTTTCCTTCAACCACTGTCTGTCCCACCTGTGACAGAGACTGTAATTCCCGTATTGGACTGTTCCGTCACCTGAGAACTCACTTTTGGAGTGGAAGCAAGTCTTCCTCAATTTCGAGGAACTGCCTATGATGATGACTCGCTGCGTAAAAATGTTTTTCCTTATGTCGCCATTGGATCTTCTGCCAATCACATTATTTGGTCTCCTCTGGTGCTCGACCTTTCCACCAATCATAGAATCATAGAAGTTTAAGCACGGAAGGAGGCCATTTCGGCCCATCGTGTCCGTGCCGGCCAACAATAAACTATCCAGCCTAATCTCACTTTCTGGCTCTTGGTCCGTAGCCCTGCAGGTTACGGCACTTCAAGTGTACATCCAAGTACTTTTTAAATGTGGTGAGGGTTTCTGCCTTTACCACCCTTTCAGGCAGTGAGTTCCAGACCCCCGCTACCCTCTGGGTGAAAACAGTTTCCCTCAAATCCCCTTTAAACCCGCCACCAACTACTTTAAGTCTATGCCCCCTTGTTGTTGACCTCTCTGCTACGGGAAATAGGTCCTTCCGATCCACTCTATTCCCAATGGGAACAGTTTCTCTCAGTCTACTCTGTCAAAACTTTCATTCTGCATTCTGCACAGTGCAATTGTCTGAGATTGACTAACTTTAGCTTTTATTCCCGCACATTGTCTTTGGTCCTTTCCTGAAGATGCAGAGTGCCGCTGGGATAGGGCAGCCATCTGACACCTTAACCAGGTGGCCAAGCTTCAAGTGTGGGCCTATACAGGCTGTAAAATATGAGGGGGATCGCCCGACATGCCCAACCCTGCTCTAACACACATGCACTTTTCAGCAGGGACCACTGATTGCAGGCATCAACTGAAACCTCTGCTGACTTTCTCCATGTGGCCTAAGGAACTAAGGCCAAATGAAGTACTCTGTTTACTGCGCTGGCAGAGATCTGCTAACTAGGTACAGTCTACAACTTAAAGCTGGGATTTTCTGTGACTGGCTCAGCAACATGCCTACCAGAAGTGTATTTACCCACTAAGAAATTGTTCTGTTTTCCTCTTTGTATCCCACCCAGGTGCTGCATTATTCAATGGAAATAAAGAAAGACTTGCATTTATATAGCGCCTCTCACGACCACCGGATGTCTCAAAGTGCTTTACAGCCAAAGAAGTACTTTTGGAGTGTAGTCACGGTTGTAATGTAGGAAACGTGGCAGCTCCCACAAACAGCAATGTGATAATGACCAGATAACCTGTTTTGTGATATAGATTGAGGGATAAATATTGGCCAGGGCACCGGGGATAACTCCCCTGCTCTTCTTCAAAAGTGCCGTGGGATCTTTTACGTCCCTCTGAGGGAGCAGACGGGGCCTCGATTTAACGTCTCATCCGAAAGACAGCACCTCCAACAGTGCAGCGCTCCCTCAGCACTGCACTGGAGTGTCAGCCTAGATTTATGTGCTCCAGTCCCTGGAGTGGGACTTGAACCCACAACCGTCTGACTCAGAAGAGAGAGTGCTACGCCCTGAGCCACGGCTGACAATAAAAATGGGGAAGAGATGTAAAATAGGCTGCTGATGTGCTATCACCCATTTTACACGATCGCACGTTGTCAAAATCTACCCCAATGTGACTAACAGCACTGTGGGAGTACCTTCACCACACGGACTGCAGCGGTTCAAGAAGGTGGCTCACCACCACCTTCTGAGGAACAACTAGGGATGGGCAATAAGTGCTGGCCTTGGCAGCGACGCCCACATCCCGAGAATGAATATTGTTTTAAAGACAACATGCTGAGGAATGAAAAGACGTAAAGGAAGGACATAGTACAACACAGCTTGACAATCAATAACAGGCAATTCAACATCTGACAAGCTGCTTCAAGTATGATTTTCTTCTTTATAGGACACTTAGACACGAATGCAAGCTTAAAATAACATGATTGAATGAATGCATCTGGCTCACTTAAATAAAAATTTGTTCACAAGATGTGGGCGTCGCTGGCAATGCCAGCATTTATTGCCCATCCTTACTTGCCCTCAAGAAGGTGGTGGTGAACTGCCCTCTTCTGCTGCAGTCTATAAAAGTTCTCCCACAGTGCTGTTTGGGAGGGAGTTCCAGGACCCAGCGACGATGAAGAAACGCCGATGTATTTCCAAGTCAAGATGGCATGTGACTTGGAGGGGAACTTGGAGGTGGTGGTGTTCCCATGCGCCTGCTGCCCTTGACCTTCTAGGCGGTAGAGGTCGCGGGTTTGGGGTGCTCTACCATTAACTCTCGGCACATTTGTGAGCAGAACTGCTTCCAGTGGAAGATGTCCCACAGTACGGCGAGGCTGTGGGGGCTCAAGAATTTGTTTACTTTGTGGGCCTGATCCAAAACACCAGGAGTAACAATGAAACAAGAAATAACTGCATGGCGCCTTGCTCAAGGAACATAAGAATTAGGAGCAGGAGTAGGCCATTCGGCCCCTCGAGCCTGCTCCGCCATTTAATAAGCTCATGGCTAAACTTCTATCTCAACTCCACTTTCCTGCACTATCCCCAGATCCCTTGATTCCCTTAATATTCAAAAATCTATCAATCTCGGTCTTGATTATGCTCAACCACTGAGCCTCCACAACCCTCTGGGGTAGAGAATTCCAAAGATTCACACCCTCTGAGTGAAGAAATTTCTCCTCATCTCAGTCCTAAATGTCCGACCCCTCATTCTGAGACTGTGACCCCTGGTTCTTGACTCCCCAGCCCGGGGAAACATCCTCCCTGCATCTACCCTGTCAAGCCCCTGTAAGAATTTTGTATGTTTCAATGTGATCACCTCTCATTCTTCTAAACTCTAGAGAATATAGGCCTAGTCTGCTCATTTACATGTTTCTGTATCTGGGTGTGAGCCCAATCTCCATGTTGTGGGAAGCTCCATACAGATGAGCACTCGGCCTTGTACACATGGGATTGATAGCTCAGGACTGCAGTAGCCAGATTACTGTTGGCTCGCAGCGATGTCTGCCACCAGATGCTTATATTTAAGTTTGCTGTCAGTAGCCCCTTGGAGGCCCAGCTTGTGAGGTGGGTCTTAGTGCCCCCAGAAACAGTAGCACCGTCTCATCTATATATTAGAGGGTTTCATAGTCGTTGGAGAAATACCACCAACGATGTCTCCGCAAGATCCTACAAATCCTTTGGGAGGACATGCGCACCAACATTAGTGTCCTCAACCAGGCCAACATCCCCAGCATTGAAGTACTGACCACACTTGATCAGCTTCGCTGGGCAGGCCACATCGTTCGCATGCCAGACACGAGACTCCCAAAGTAAGCGCTCAAGTCGAAACTCCTTCATGGCAAACAAGCCAAAGGTGGGCAGACGAAACGTTACAGGGACACCCTCAAAGCCTCCCTGAAAAAGTGCAACATCCCCACTGACACCTGGGAGTCCCTGGCCAAAGACCGGCCTAAATGGAGGAAGTGCATCTGGGAGGGCGCTGAGCACCTCGAGTCTCATCGCCGAGAGCATGCAGAAATCAAGCGCAGGCAGCGGAAAGAGCGTGCGGCAAACCAGTCTCACCCACCCCTTCCCTCAACAACTACCTGTGACAGGGACTCATATTGGACTGTTCAACCACCTAAGGACTTATGTTAAGAGTGGAAGCAAGTCTTCCTCGATTCCGAAGGACTGCCTATGATGATGAGGTTTCATAGACAGCACTGCAGTACATAAACGCAACATTTATCTCCCTTCCCAGTCCTACAGTGTCATGATAGCACAATGCCATGAATTGAACCACTCTCCACTGACATGGGATTGATCACTTCAATGTCGATTTGTTGTACCGAGCAGCCAAAAGGCATGTTTATTTTGCTCCACTGGCTTTGGCGATGTTGTGCAATAAAGTAGTAGTCTCCCATCGCCACTCCTCCCCCTACCCCCTGCCATTTAGATTTATTCCTAGGATGAGAGGGTGGCCTGTGAGGAGAGATTGAGTAGAATGGGCCTATATTCGCTGGAGTTTCAAAGAATGAGAGGTGATCTCATTGAAAGGTATGAAATTCTTAGAGGACTCGACTGAGTAGATGCTGAGAGGCTGTTTCCCCTGCCTCAAATAAAGAGTCAGCCATTTTGGACTGAGATGAGGAGAAATCTCTTCACCCAAAGGGTGGTGAATCTTTGGCATTCTCTACCCCTGAGGGCTCTGGATACTCAGTCGTTGAGCATATTCAAGACTGGGATTGATTTTTTTTGGACACTAAGGGAATCAAGGGATATGGGGACAGTGTAGGAAAGTGGAGTTGAGGTCGAAGGTCAGCCATGGTCTTATTGAATAGCAGAGCAGGCTCGAGAGGCCCTGTGGCCTACTCCTGCTCCCAATTCTTACGTTCTTATTTTACTCTTCCATCTGGCACTAATCATTGCCATCAAGCATTGGGGCGATGCAGAGCTGTCAAATCTGGGGACAATTTAAAAAAGTGATTCTCCCCGTTGCCTGGACAAAGCGAGTCGGCCCGCTGAACATCCCTAATCCCACCCGACAGAGAATGAGTGTCGCATTTACAACAAGGCTTTGGGAGCGGATGGAATCCCTGCTGAGGCACTGAAGTATGGCGGAGAGGCACTGTTGGCGTGAATACATGACCTCAGCTCTCTCATCTGGAGGGAGGAGAGCATGCCGGCAGATCTTAGAGATGCAGTGATCGTGACCATCTTTAAAAAAGGGGACAAGTCGGACTGCAGCAACTACAGAGGAATCTCTCTCCTATCAGCCACTGGGAAAGTCGTAGCTAGAGTCCTCCTCAGCCGTCTTCTCCCTGTGGCCGAGGAGATCCTCCCAGAGTCGCAGTGCGGATTTTGTCCCCTACGGGGCACAACGGACATGATTTTTGCAGTACGAGAGCTGCAGGAAAAATGCAGGGAACAGCGCCAGCCCTTATACATGGCTTTCTTCGACCGAACAAAGGCCTTTGACACTGTCAACCGCGAGGGTCTATGGAGCGTCCTCCTCCGTTTCGGATGCCCCCATAAGTGCATCACCATCCTCTGCCTGCTCCACGACGACATGCAGGCCGTGATCCTTACCAACAGATCCATCACTGACCCAATCCACGTCCGGACTGGGGTCAAGCAGGGCTGCGTCGTCGCCCCAACCCTCTTCTCAATCTTCCTCGCTGCCATGCTCCACCTCACAGTCACCTCCACCTCCAACAAGCTCCCCGCTGGAGTGGAACTAAACTACAGACCAGCGAGAACCTGTTCAACCTTCCAGGGCAGGTCCAAGACCACCTCAACCTCTGTCGGCGAGCTACAGTACGTGGATGACGCCTGCGTCTGCCCACATACAGAGGCTGAACTCCAGGATATAGTCGACGTATTTACTGAAACGTACGAAAGCATGGGTCTTACGCTAAACATCAGTAAGGCAAAGGTCCTCCACCAGCCTGTCCTCGCCGCATAGCACTGCCCCCCAGTCATCAAGATCCACGACGTGGCCCTGGACAAACGTTACAAGGACACCCTCAAAGCCGCCATGATAAAGTGCAACATCCCCACTGACACCTGGGAGTCCCTGGCCAAAGACCACCCTAAGTAGAGGAAGTGAATCCGGGAGGGCGCTGAGCACCCTGAGTCTCGTCGCCGAGAGCGTATAGAAATCAAGCGCAGGCTGCGGAAAGAGCGTGCGGCAAACCAGTCCCACCCACCCCCTTTTCCCCAACGACTATCTGTCCCACCTGTGACAGAGACTGTGGTTCTCGTATTGGACTGTACAGCCACCTGAGAACTCGTATTAAGAGTGGAAGCAAGTCTTCCTCGATTCCGAGGGACTGCCTATGATGATGATGATGATACCTCCCAAACCCGTGACCTCTACCACCGAGAAGGACAAGAGCAGCAGGCGCATGGGAACATCATCACCTGCAAGTTCCCCTCCAAGTCACACACCATCCTGACTTGGAAATATATCGGTGTCCCTTCATCATCGCTGGGTCAAAATCCTGGAACTCCCTCCCTAACAGCACTGTGGGAGCACCTTCACCACATGGACTGCAGCAGTTCAAGAAGGCCGCTCACCACCACCTTCTCAAGGGCAATTAGGGACGGGCAATAAATGCTAGCCTTGCCAGCAATGCCCACATCCCGTGAATGAATTTCTACAAAGCTGTCCTTTACAACGCAAAATATACCTTAAATTGCAATCCCCTCAGAAAACCTGTTTCCACCACTCAGTTTATTTAATCGGAGTTAACGTCTATTAAATATGGGACAGAGGAAAAGAAATGTGGCGAGGCATTTAGATGTTAGGAAACTACCTCAGCTATTTTAAAATTTACTAACCACTTATTTGCATTGGTAAAGGTGTGTTGCTGGTCAGTGCCTGCTCATTAGGATCATGGGATCAGGAGGATGCCATTCAGCCCCTGGAGCCTGTTCTGCCATTCAATGAGATCGTGGCTGATCTGTGACCTAACTACATATACCCGTCTTCGCCCCATATCCTTTAATACATCTGATTGGCATAAAACCTATCAATCTCAGATTTAAAATTAACAATTGATCTGGCATCAACTACCGTTTGTGGAAGAGAGAGTTCCAAACTACCCTCTGTGTGTGGAAGTGTTTCCTAATTTCACTCCTGATAGGTTTGGCTCTCATTTTTAGACTGCGCCCCCTAGTCCTAGAATCCCCAACCAGCAGGAATAGTTTCTCTCTACTCTATCTGTTCCCCTTAATATCCTGAAAACTTCAATCAGATCACCCCTTAACCTTCTAAAGTCTAGGGAATACAACCCTAATTTGTGTAATCCCTCCTCGTAACTTAACTCTTGGAGTCCGGGTATCATTCTGGTAAACCATCGCTGCACTCCCTCCAAGGCCAATATATCCTTCCTAAGGTGTGATGCCCAGAACTGCTCACAGTATCCCAGGTGTGGTCTAACCAGGGTTTTGTACAGCTGCAGTATAACTTATGCACCCTTGATTCTAGTCCTCTAGATATAAAGGCCAGCATCCCATTTGCCTTTTTGATTATTTTCTGTCTGTCCATGACATTTTAATGATCTATGTACCTGGACCCCCCCCCCCCCCCAAGTCTCTTTGAACCTCTACTGTTTTTAAGCCTTTGACCATTTTGAAAGTACCCTGTTCTATCCTTTTTAGGTCCAAAGTGGATAAGGGGTGAGATGAGGAGAAACTTCTTCACTCTGAGAATTGTGAACCTGTGGAATTCTCTACCACAGAAAGTTGTTGAGGCCAGTTCGTTAGATATATTCAAAAGGGAGTTAGATGTGGCCCTTATGGCTAAAGGGGTATGGAGAGAAAGGAGGAAAGGGGTATTGAGGGAATGACCAGCCATGATCTTATTGAATGGCGGTGCAGGCTCGAACGGCCGAATGGCCTACTCCTGCACTTACTTTCTATGTTTCATCAGTAAGACTAATGATCTGCATGTAAGGTGGGGAAGGGTGTAAAAGAGATTAAGTTGTAACATTTGTTGAGTGCAGAGCTGCCAATCAAAACCACCCACCTGTGTGAAGGAAACTTTTTGGTGAGAGTAGAGATGATTAGATTTTCAACGAGTTCATCTGTTTCAGTTACAAGGTCTGCTGCTGAGGACTTTGTTTGCACTCGTTTTTCAATCGTTAAGGCATCCCTGATTATCTTAGAACAAAGATAAAGTGTTCATGAACATTGTTGTTGGCACTTTCCTTATGTTACATTTACTTGCTTCCTCCTGTTCCATCCCCGCGCCCCCCACCTCTGAAGATTCTCACAGCGAGTATGTTTTCATGGGCATCAGACACCATCCACTAGGTGTCAGCCACGGTGAGCTTTTTCTTGGGGTAAGGCAGTCTGCAAAGCCACGCCTTTCAAATGAACGGACTCACATCGGACAGCATGGAGATCCCTCCATATCGAAAGCCCATGGAACAACCAAATAGGGAAAGGCAGAGATACTAGTCGCAGATCGTCAGGAAGAAGCTGCAAAGATAATGGGCCATAATTTGTTGTCAAAATAACAGCGAGAGTAATGGCGGAGGGGGGGGGGGGGTGGTCAGAGGGAGGTCGGTGGGAACGAGAGTGGGGTGTCGGAGGGAGGAGGTGTCAGAGGGAGGGAGGGAGAGGGGGATCACAGGGAGTGGAGGGTCACAGGGAGTGGAGGGTCACAGGGAGTGGAGGGTCACAGGGAGTGGAGGGGAGGGGAGACAGGGAGTGGAGGGGAGACAGGGAGGGGTCACAGGGAGGGGAGCATCACAGGGAAGGGAGGGGAGGGTCACAGGAAGGGGAGGGGAGGGGAGGGGAGGGGTCACGGAGAGGGGAGGGGAGGGTGGGTCACGGGGAGGGGAGGGGAGAGGGGTCACGGGGAGGGGAGGGGGGGTCACGGGGAGGGGAGGGGGTTCAAAGGGAGGAGTTGATGAAAATTGGTGGAAAAAAACACATTCCGTATTTTTGCGATCAATTCTGTGGTTTCAAGCAGGCCTTCAATTGCAGAAATATGAATACTAATAGTGCAATTACTTTATAAATCGCATTGGTGGGTACTTCCTCAGTATAACAACAACTTGCATTTATATACTGCCTTTAACATAGTAAAACGTCCCAAGGTGCTTCATAGGGACATTATCAAACAAAATTTGACACTGAGCCACACAAGAGATAGCAGGGCAAATGCCCAAAGGTTTGGTCAAAAAGGTAGAGTTCAAAGAGTGTCTTAAAGGAGGAAAGAGAGGTAGAGAGGTGGAGTCCAAAACTAGTGCTCAGAAATATAAGAACATAAGAACATAAGAATTAGGAACAGGAGTAGGCCATCTAGCCCCTCGAGCCTGCTCCGCCATTCAACAAGATCATGGCTGATCTGGCCGTGGACTCAGCTCCACTTACCCGCCCACAACCCGTAACCCTTAATTCCCTTATTGGTTAAAAATCTATCTATCTGTGATTTGAATACATTCAATGAGCTAGCCTCAACTGCTTCCTTGGGCAGAGAATTCCACAGATTCACAACCCTCTGGGAGAAGAAATTCCTTCTCAACTCGGTTTTAAATTGGCTCCCCCTAGTTCTAGTCTCCCCGACCAGAGGAAACAACCTTTCTGCCTCTATCTTGTCTATCCCTTTCATTATTTTAAATGTTTCTATAAGATCACCCCTCATCCTTCTGAACTCCAGTGAGTAAAGACCCAGTCTACTCAATCTATCATCATAAGGTAACCCCCTCATCTCCGGAATCAGCTTAGTGAATCGTCTCTGTACCCGCTCCAAAGCTAGTATATCCTTCCTTAAGTAAGGTGACCAAAACTGCATGCAGTACTCCAGGTGCGGCCTCACCAATACCCTGTACAGTTGCAGCAGGACCTCCCTGCTTTTGTACTCCATCCCTCTCGCAATGAAGGCCAACATTCCATTCGCCTTCCTGATTACCTGCTGCACCTGCAAACTAACTTTCTTTTTGGGATTCATGCACAAGAAGGAGTCCGTGTTCCATGTTTTTATTGAGTGCACAAGGTTGCAGCCCCTGTTCCATTATTTGAAGGGGCTGCTCCTGAAATTCTGGCTGCACTTCAGTCCCACTCTCCTGATCTTTGGGCACCCTGTGCGGAGGGGAGCGGGTAGGTCCGAAGGCCTCCTCGTAGGACTGCTCCTGGGCACGGCCAAGGGTGCCATCAGCCGGTCCAGGCAGCGGGCGGTCGAGGGGGTCGTTCAACCTGACTGCCTGCCTCTCTTCCGCTCTTACATCCGGTCCAGGGTGTCCTTGGAGATGGAGCACGCGGTGTCCACCGGTACGCTCGCGGCCTTCCGCGAGAGGTGGGCACCGGAGGGACTGGAGTGCATCATCACGCCCGGCAACCAAATTTTAATTTGATTTTACGTTTTAAAGTTTAATTTGTTTTCATTGCCGGTGCTTTTAGTGTCCCCCTCCCCTTTTATAGGGGGCACTGGAAAAAATTTGATTTTAGCGCCCCAAAAAAAAACCAAAAAAAAGAAAAGAAAAAAAAAGGGGCCTTGTAAATGTCTGCTGTGTCATCCAGGGCGGGTGGCACAGTTTAATGTCTTTTTATGTTCACAGATAAACTCAAAAAGAGTTTCATGCACAAGGACCCCCAGGTCCCTCTGCACCTCAGCATGTTGTAATTTCTCCCCATTGAAATAATATTCCCTTTTACTGTTTTTTTTCCAAGGTGGGTGACCTCACATTTTCCGACATTGTATTCCATCTGCCAAACCTTAGCCCATTCGCTTAACGTATCTAAATCTCCTTGCAGCGTCTCTGTGTGCTCTAGACAACCCGCTTTCCCACTAATCTTTGTGTCATCTGCAAATTTTGTTACACTACACTCTGTCCCCTCTTCCAGGTCATCTATGTATATTGTAAACAGTTGTGGTCCCAGCACCGATCCCTGTGGCACACCACTAACCACCGATTTCCAACCCGAAAAGGACCCATTTATCCCGACTCTCTGCTTTCTGTTAGCCAGCCAATTCTCGATCCATGCTAATACATTTCCTCTGACTCTGCATACCTTTATCTTCTGCAGTAACCTTTTGTGTGGCACCTTATCGAATGCCTTTTGGAAATCTAAATACACCACATCCATCAGTACACCTCTATCCACCATGCTCGTTATATCCTCAAAGAATTCCAGTAAATTAGTTAAACATGATTTCCCCTTCATGAATCCATGTTGCGTCTGCTTGATTGCACTATTCCTATCTAGATGTCCTGCTATTTCTTCCTTAATGATAGCTTCAAGCATTTTCCCCACTACAGATGTTAAACTAACCGGCCTATAGTTACCTGTCTTTTGTCTGCCCCCTTTTTTAAACAGAGGCGTTACATTAGCTGCTTTCCAATCCGCTGGTACCTCCCCAGAGTCCAGAGAATTTTGGTAGATTATAACGAATGCATCTGCTATAACTTCCGCCATCTCTTTTAATACCCTGGGATGCATTTCATCAGGACCAGGAGACTTGTCTACCTTGAGTCCCATTAGCCTGTCCAGCACTACCCCCTAGTGATAGTGATTATCTCAAGGTCCTCCCTTCCCACATTCCCGTGACCAGCAATTTTTGGCATGGTTTTTGTGTCTTCACTGTGAAGACCGAAGCAAAATAATTGTTTAAGGTCTCAGCCATTTCCACATTTCCCATTATTAAATCCCCCTTCTCATCTTCTAAGGGACCAACATTTACTTTAGTCACTCTTTTCCGTTTTATATATCGGTAAAAGCTTTTACTATCTGTTTTTATATTTTGCACAAGTTTACTTTCGTAATCTATCTTTCCTTTCTTTATTGCTTTCTTAGTCATTCTTTGCTGTCGTTTTAAAATTTTCCCAATCTTCTAGTTTCCCACTAACCTTGGCCACCTTATACGCATTGGTTTTTAATTTGATACTCTCCTTTATTTCCTTGGTTATTCACGGCTGGTTATCCCTTCTCTTACCGCCCTTCTTTTTCATTGGAATATATTTTTGTTGTGCACTATGAAAGAGCTCCTTAAAAGTCCTCCACTGTTCCTCAATTGTGCCACCATTTGTGTTTCCAGTCTACTTTAGTCAACTCTGCCCTCATCCCACTGTAGTCCCCTTTGTTTAAGCATAGTACGCTCATTTGAGACATCCTCACCCTCAATCTGTATTATAAATTCAACCATACTGTGATCACTCATTCCGAGGGGATCTTTTATTAGGAGATCATTTATTATTCCTATCTCATTACACAGGACCAGATCTAAGATAGCTTGCTCCCTTGTAGGTTCTGTAACATACTGTTCTAAGAAACAATCCCGTATGCATTCTATGAATTCCTCCTCAAGGCTACCCCACGCGATTTGATTTGACCAATCGATATGTAGGTTAAAATCCCCCATGATTACTGCCGTTCCTTTTTCACATGCCTCCATTATTCCCTTGATTATTGTCCGCCCCACCGTGAAGTTATTATTTGGGGGCCTATAAACTACGCCCACCAGTGACTTTTTCCCCTTACTATCTTTAATCTCCACCCACAATGATTCAACATTTTGTTCATTAGAGCCAATATCATCTCTCACAATTGCCCTGATATCATCCTTTATTCACAGAGCTACCCCACCTCCTTTCCCTTCTTGTCTATCTTTCTGAATTGTAAGATACCCCTGTATATTTAATTCCCAGACTTGGCCACCCTGTAACCACGTTTCTGTAATGGCCACCAAATCATACCCATTTGTGTACCCACCAATAAATCCAACAGGCAATTCAGGAGAAACCTCTTTACGCAGAGAGTGGTTCAAATGTGGAACTTGCTACCACAGGGAGTAGTTGAGGCAAATAGCACAGATACATTTAAGGGGAACTGGAAAAAAACACGAGGGAGAAAGGAATAGAAGGTTATGCTGATAGGATGAGGTGAAGTAAGGTGGGAAGTGGCTTGTGTGGAGCATAAACACCTCCATAGACCAGTTGGGCCAAATGGCCTATTCCTGTGCTGTAATTCTGCTAATTTTACTCTTGCAGCACGCTGACAATTCCCAGCGGCCCATTAGAGGGCCAATCAGATAGGGAGGCATGTGGTTTGTATTGCCTCCAAAGGCACCTCTTCGGACCCATTAAAGGTTAGATCCTGGACACCAATGAAGATGCAGAGTCCTGTGCCTTTAGACTGACACTGTACCATTGGTAGGAATACTACAGGTCTGCTGCCATAGCACATTATTATGTGAACGAAACAATCGCCAGCACCTGAATCTCTTATTCAGAAGGATCCATGATTCGCTACACAATTTCAACCTCCAAATTAAACAATCACATGGAATTTGCAGCATAAAAACAGGGCATTTAGCCCAACAGGCCCATGCTGGTGTTTATGCTCCACACGAGCCTCTTCATCTCACCCCATCAGCATAACTTGTATTCCTTTCTCCCGCATGTGTTTATCAAGATTTCCCCTTAAATGCATCGATACTATTCGCCTCAACCACTCCCTGTGGTAGCGAGTTCCACATTCTCACCACTCTCTGGGTAAAACAAGTTTCTCCTGCGTTCCCTATTGGATTTATTGGTGATCATTTTATATTTATGTCCCCTAGTTTTAGACTCCCCCCAAAAGTGGAAACATCTTTTCTACATCTAGAGTACGTTTCTGCTTTGAACTACACTGCTATGTTTCTGCTCTGCACTACACTGGATTATACTGCTACGTTTCCGCACTGGACTACACTGGATTATAACGCTACATTTCCGCACTGGACTACACAGGATTATAACGCTACGTTTCCGCACTGGACTACACTGGATTATACCATAAGACTACCTGCTGCCTCTCCATCTCTGCTGCTAACGTTTATTTTTCCTTTTAACTGCGGCTGTGTCTGCTGAACTCGTTCGAGGGTAGTTCAGCTCTGCTGGCTTCTCACTAGCAGCTGCTGGTTCACTCGGTCTACCAGTTTCAACTTTCCCCTCTCCCTCACCTCCGACAATAGGTGTGAGGAGCTCATCGACTTCTTTGTCTCTAAAATTGAGACCGTCTGATCAGCTGCCTCTGCCACTTCCTTTCCTTCACTGAGCCCACTGGGCCAAACTTCCTCTAAGGATCCCCACTGTCCTAGCCCTGACATCATATCTTTCTCTCCAATCTCCCCTCGTGACCTCTCCGAGTTCATCCTGCCCATGAGACTCACTTCCTGCTCCCTTCACCCTATTCCCACCAAATTGTTGACCACCCAACTTCCTTTTCTGCCTCCCATGTTAGCCGACATTGTTAACGGTTCTCTCTCCTCAGGTACTGTCCCCCAACCCTTAAATCTGCCGCCTTCAGCCCTCTCCTCAAAAAAAACAACTCTCGACCCTTCCGTCCTTGTAAACTACCGCCCCGTCGCCAACCTCCCTTTCCTCTCCAAAGTCCTTGAAAGTATTGTTGCCTCCCAAATTCATGCCCATCTTTCCTGAAATTCCATGTTTGAATCCGTCCAATCCGGTTTCCACACCTGCCACAGTACTGAAAATGCTCTCATCAAAGTCACACATGACATCCTTTGTGACTGTGACAAAGGCAAACTATCCCTCCTCGTCCTTCTTGACTTGTCTGCAGCCTTTGACACAGTTGACCACTCCATCCTTTTCCAACGCCTCTCCACCGTCATCCAACTGGGTGGGACTGCACTCGCCTGGTTCCATTCTTGTCTATCTAATCGTAGCCAGAGAATCACCTGCAATGTCTTCTCTTCCCGCCCCAGCATCGTTACCTCTGGTGTTCCCCAAGATGTCCCCAAAGGATCTATCCTTGGTCCCCTCCTAATTCTTATCCACATGTGGCGACATCATCTGAATACAAACCGTCATCTTCCACGTGTACGCTGATGACATCCAGCTCCACCTCACCACCACTTCTCTCGACCCCTCCACGGTCTCTAAATTGTCAGACTGATTGTCCGACATCCAGTTCTGGATGAGCAGAAATTTTCTCCAATTGAATATTGGGAAGACCAAAGCCATTGTTTTCAGTCCCCGCCACAAACTCCATTCCCTAGCCACTGACTCCATCCCTCTCCCCAATTTCTGTCTGACACTGAACCACACTGTTCGCAACCTTGGGTGTCATATTTGACCCTGAGATGAGCTTCTGACCACATATCCGCAGCATAACCGAGACCGCCTAATACCACCTCCATAACATCGCCTGTCTCTGCCCTTGCACTGCTGAAACCCTCATCCATGCCTTTGTTATCTCTAGACTTGACTATTCCAACACACTGGCCTCTCACATTCTACCCTACGTAAACTAGGGGTGATTCAAAACTCAGCTGTCCGTGTCCTAACTCACACCAAGTCTCGCTCACCCATCACCCTGTGTTCACTGACCTACATTGGCTTCCAGTTAAGCAACGCATCTATTTCAAAATTCTCATCCTTTTTTCAAATTCCTCAATGGCCTCGCCCCTCCTTATCTCTGTAATCTCCCCCCCACCCCGGGAGTTGTCTGCACTCCTCTAATTCTGCCCTGTTGAGCATCCCTGATTATAATCGCTCAACCATTGGTGGCCGTGCCTTCTGTTGCCTGGGCCCCAAGCTCTGGAACTCCCTGCTTAAACCTCTCCACCTCTCCTTCCTCCTTCAAGACGCTCCTTAAAACCGACCTCTTTGACCAAGCTTTTGGTCACTTGTGCTAATTTCTACTTATGCTTGGTGTCAAATTTTTTTATTTCATAACACTCCTGTGAAACGGCTTGGGACATTTCACGATGTTAAAGGCGCTATATAAATACAAGTTACTGTTGTCTACCCTGTCAAAATCTTTCATGACCTTAAAGGCCTCTATTAGGTCATACCCCCTCTCTGCTCAGCCTTCTCTTTTCTAGAGAAAATAGCCCAGCCTGTTCAATCTTTCCTGATACTTATAACGTCTCAGTTCTGATACAATTCTTGTAAATCGTTTTATTGCACCTTCTATAATATGACTAGAACGATGCACAGCACTCCAAAGTGTGGTCTAATCTTCTTTCAGACTTCAACTAAGAGCATTTATGCAACCATTTCCAACGTCACTTTAATTTTTTTTAAATCAGGGCATAATATCTATTCCACAAACTATGTAAGGCTGCCGTTTATTATCAAGGTCTAGCTGACATTGATGAAGCACTCAAGCTTTGCTCATGGTCTATGAGGTCATCTAAACCAGAAACTATCGTGTCGCACCCAGTTGGGGTTTTTTTTTAAACAGGTACCTCCTTCCTGTTTTAAGTGCTTGCATGTTCTGTTAATATATTTACCGAAATACAGACAGGATGTCTGCTCCAGATCTTACAACATTAAACATCACGAACACACACACACCCATTACTGAATTTGAAATGTCAGTGGTACAATTCCTTTAACAAACTCCCCCTTCCTTCCTGACCTGTAGTTCCCTGCTGCAAACCATGCTTTATTTTGTGTTTAAAATCGAGTGTTTTTATAAAATTATTATTAAGCAACCAACCGACTCGAAAATTGGCCAGCAGCCAAAACTGACGTTTCAGTTCATTTCAACATGAAGTAGTTAGACCCCTCCCAAATGCAGAAGGGGTCATTCGGAGCAACAGGAAGCAGAAGGACTCCAAGTGCTTAGTTTATAAAAATAACAAATGAAAATAAGCCAAGGCGACATGTCCTGCCCTTTGCCGGTCGGCCTGGTAATCCGCTCGGGACTGCTGCTGCATTTGGGTACGTTACTCTTTCCCCTTTCTGATCCGGGACTCACCTGTCCGGCTTCCAGCGCTACCTGCACCGCCGCATGTAGGCAATCGTCCAGCGGCTGCTGGCAACGCCTCTCCCCCGACCCTGCCATCGCCCCCTTCCCTGGCGCTGGATGCGGTGCCTCTGCTGCAGTTTTGGTGAGGGTGGATGGATGGCTGCCCCTCTCTCTCTCTCTCACACACACTCACATACACACACAGTCTCTCTGCTGCTCTCTAGTGAGTATCCCAGCTATCAGCCCTCATTGCTCAAACTGCAGCTTCCCTTCTCCACAACATCTCTTGTGGCCTGTCCCTCCCTCCCCCCGCCATTGGCATTTGCCAGCTTCAGCTTTGGGGGTACGGTAGCATAGAGATTACATTCATCATCATCATCATCATCATCATAGGCAGTCCCTCGGAATCGAGCAAGACCTGCTTGCACTCTTAACATGAGTTCTTAGGTCTGTCCCACCTGTGACAGGGTCTGTGGCTCTCGTGTTGGACTGTTCAGCCACCAAAGAGCTCACTTTGGGAGTAGGAAGCAAGTCTTCCTCGATTCTGTGGGACTGACTATGATGATGATGTACAGTCCAATATGAGAGCCGCAGACTCTGTCACAGGTGGGACAGATAGTCGTTGAGGGAAGGGGTGGGTGGGACTGGTTTGCCGCACGCTCCTTCCGCTGCCTGCGCTTGATTTCTGCACACTCTCGGCGACGAGACTCGAGGAGCTCAACGCCATCCTGGATCCGCTTCCTCCACTTGGGGCGGTCTATGGCCAGGGACTCCCAGGTGTCAGTGGGGATGTTGCACTTTATCAGGGAGGCTTTGAGGGTGTCCTTGTAACGTTTCCTCTGCCCACCTTTGGCTCGTTTGCCGCGATGAAGTTGCTTTGGGAGTCTCGTGTCTGACATGTGAACTATGTGGCCTGCCCAGCGGAGCTGAACGAGTGTGCTCAGTGCTTCAATGCTGGGGATGTTGGCCTGGTCGAGGACGCTAATGTTGGTGCGTCTGTCCTCCCAGGGGATTTGTAGGATCTTGCTGAGACATCGTTGGTGATATTTTTCCAACGACTTGAGGTGTTTACTCTACATGGTCCACGTCCCCCAGGCATCAAGATCCACGGCGCGGCCCTGGACACCGTGGACCACTTCCCATATCTCGGGAGCCTCCTATCAACAAGAGCAGGCATTGACAATAAGATCCAACACTGCCTCCAGTGCGCCAGTGCAGCCTTCGGCCGCCTGAGGAAAAGAGTGTTTATCTGTTTTTTGCCTCTCCCAGGAGATCACATGGCTCCGGTTGGGATGGAGTGTAGAATGTTTCAGTATAAGGGGTGTCGCAGTTGCGTGGGGCGGCCTGGTTGGGCCAGATGCTCTTTCCCTGTCCGCCATTGTTCATTGTTCATAGGTTTATATGTAACCTGCAGGGCTGCTGACCGAGGGTCGTGCGGCTCTTTGTCGGCCGGTGTGGACACGATGGGCCGAAATGGCCTCCTTCTGCGCTGTAAATTTCTATGTTTCTATATTTATGGCTGAGAGCAGCATTGTATCGCTGCAATCCACTGCAGATTAACCTGCCTAGTGATTCCATCACATCTAATCCTTCAGTGACCCTTGGGTATCCAGCTCCTGATCCCATGTCAAAATGCTTCTGTGCAGCTTTAAGCATTATCCTACATGGTGTCAAAAACCGAATACAGTATAAAGAGCGGGGACATATAGCGAGTGTGCTGATATTTTGCTTGCATCCAGTGGCCCTGCCATGCACAATAGTGATCCACTTGCAAAGTCTGTTGTCAATTTACACCTGATTTGTTCAAATATCATATTCATAAAACAGCAACAAATCAAGTCGAATCATGGAATGATACAGCACAGAGGGAGGCCATTCGGCCCATCGTGCCTGTGAAAGAGCGATTCAATTAGTCCCACTCCCCTCCCCTTTCCTCACCCCATCAACTATCTATCCAGTTCTCTTTTGAAAGTTATTACTGAATCTACATCCATCACCCTTTCGGGCAGGGCATTCCAGATGATAACACCTCACTGCGTAAAAAACATCTTCTCAGCTCGCCTCTGGTTCCTTTGCCAATTATCTTAAATCTTTATCTTTTAGTTATCCACCTTTCTTCCACTGGAAACAGTTTCTCCTTATTTACTCTATCAAAACCTTCATGATTTTCAACACCTCTGTTAAATCTCCCCTTAACCTTCTCTCTCCTTCAGTCCCCCGGAGTCGAGGATGACTTGCTTCCACACTAATATGAGCTCGCATGTGACTGATGAGTCCAATGTGGGACCTACAGTCCCTGTCACAGGTGGGGCAGACTGTGGTTGGAGGGATAGGTGGGTGGGGTCCTTGGGTTATCGTGCGTTCCTTCCACTGTTTGCGTTTGGCTTCCGTGTGCTCCCAACAAACAGACTCGAGGTGTTCGACGCCTTCCCAGATGCTTCTCCTCCATTTTGAGTGGTCTTGGGCCAGGGATTCCCAGGTGTCGGTGGGGATGTTGCACTTTTTCAAGGAGGCTTTGAGGATGTCCTTGAAGCGTTTCCTCTGCCCACCTGGGGCTCGCTTGCTGTGTCGGAGCTCTGAGTAGAGCGCTTGTTTTGGGAGTCTAGTATCGGGCATGCGGACGATGTGGCCTGTCCATCGGAGCTGATCGAGAGTGGTCAAAGCTTCGATGCTGGGGATATTGGCCTGAGCGAGAACACTGACGTTGGTGCGCCTATCCCGTCAATGGATTTGCAGGATCTTGCGGAGGCAGCATTGGTGGTACTTCTCCAGTGCTTTGAGGTGCCTGCTGTACATAGTCCATGTCTCTGAAGCATATAGGAGGGAGGGTTTGAGGTCCTGGTCTTCAAACACTCTCTCTCTCAAGCGACCGAAGGCTGCACTGGTACACTGAAGGCAGTGTTGGACTTCGGCATCGACATCTGACTTGTTGACAGGATGTTCCTGAGGTACGGAAAATGGTCCACGTTGTCCAAGGCCTTGTTGTGGATTTTGATAATCAGGGGGCTGTGTGGCGGGGGCAGGTTGGTAGAGAACCTTTGTCTTACGGATGTTTAGTGTAAGGCCCAGACTCTCATACACTTCGGTGAAGGTGTTGACGATGGTTTGGAGTTTGGCCTCCGAGTGTGCGCAAATGCAAGCGTCGTCAGCGTACTGTAATTCAGTGACAGAGAATGGGACAACCTTGGATCTGGACTAGAGGCAACGGAGGTTGAACAGTTTCCCGTTTGTTCTGTAGATTAGCTCCACTCCAGCGGGGAGCTTACTGAGGGTGAGATGGAGCGTTGCAGCAAAGAAGATCGAGAAGAGCGTTGGTGCGATGACACAGCCTTGCTTGACCCTGGTCTGCACATGTATTGGGTCTGTGGTGGATCCGTTGGTCAGGATCATGGCTTGCATGTCATCGCGAAACAGGCGGAGGATCGTGACGAACCTTTGAGGGCAGCCGAATTTGAGGAGGACGCTCCATAATCCCTCACGGTTGACAGTGTCGAAGGCCTTTGTGAGGTCAAAGAAGGCCATGTACACTGGTTGGTGCTGCTCCCTGCATTTTCCTTGAATGTGAAGCGCGGTGAAGATCATGACCGTTGTGCCCCTTAGTGAGTGGAATCCGCCACTGGGAGAAGGCAATTGAGGGGGATTATTGCGATGACTTTCCCTGTGGCAAACAGCAGGGAAACATCTCTGTAATTACCACAATTGGACTTGTCACCTTTCATGAAGGTGGTCACGATTACAGCATCTCTGAGATCCCCTGGCATGCTCCCCTCCTCCTCATTTACCTTAACCTTCTCTGCTCTAAGGAGAACAAACCCAGCTTCTCGAGTCCCTCTGCATAACTGAAGTCCCGCATCCCTGGTACCATTCCAGTAAATCTCCACGCACCCTCTCCAAGGCCTTCACAGCCTTCCCAAAGTGCGGTGATCCTAAAACTGAAAAGTATCATCTTTGTTGATACAAGTGCCAGCTGTGGCTCAGTGGTAGCACACTCACCTCTGAGCTAGAAGGTTGTGGGTTCAAGTCTCACTCCAGGGACTTGAACACAAAAACCCAGACTGACAGTCCCAGTGCAGTGCTGAGGGAGCATTTCACTATTGGAGGTGCCATCTTTCGGATGAGGCATTAAACCGAGGCCCCTTCTGCCCTCCTCAAGTGGACGCAAACGATCCCACGGCACTATTTCGAAAAGGAGCAGGGGAGTTATCACTGGTGTCATGGCCAATATTTAATCCCTCAATCAACATAACAAACAAACAGTTTATCTGGTCATTATCACATTGCTGTTTGTGGGAGCTTTCTTCGTGGACAAGACCAAGGGAAGGCGCAGGACGGGCCAATAGCGAGGTTGTGAGGCTCACACTGCGTACTGTGAACTCCATGTAGAGAGAGGTCCTGTGGGAAGGAGGACAGGAGGAGTATGTTTGAGCTTGTGTGGGGTACTGAGGTGAACGATCAGACATGATCTTATTGAATAGTGGTGCAGGCTCGAAGGGCCGAATGGCCTACTCCTGCACCTATTTTCTATGTTTCTAAGTTTCTATGTGTATGTATTGGCACATGCAGCGGAGCTTGGTCTCCAGTCGCCTTGGATCCCCTTGCCACTGGACCAAGACTTTGCTCCGTCAAGCCCGTGTGGTGGCTGGTGTGCAACGGCCACCCCACATTAAAAGAATTCACGCACAGGCATCTTCCACCATTTTAAATTAGTTCATAAGTCACCTGAGAACTCATTTTTAGTGTGGACGCAAGTTACCCTCGACCCCGAGGATCTGCCTATGATGATTGATCTTGTTCGCAAGTTGACTTCCTACATTACAATAGTGACTACACTGCAAAAGTACTTCATTGGCTGCAAAGCGCTTTGAGACATCCGGTGGTCGTGAAAGGCGCTATATAAATCCAAGTCTTTCTTTTTATCAAAACCCTTCATGATTTTGAAGACCTCTATTAAATCTCCTCTTAACCTTCTCCGCTCTAAGGAGAACAACCCCAGCTTCTCCAGTCCCTCCGCATAACTGAAGTCCCGCATCCCTGGTACCATTCTAGTAAATCTCCCAGCACCCTCTCCAAGGCCTTGACATCCTTCCTAGAGTGCGGTGTTCATAAAGCTGAAAATTATCATCTTTGTTTTAAGAAAAGCTTATAATTGACCTTGGGATGTGTCTAATCACTGGATCCAGGGCAGTGGACAGCCAGATGCAGAGCTGTAACACCTGCAGCTACCAGGCTCCACAGGACTTGCACATTCAGTGATAGTAACAGTCAATTGTTGCCTGAAATTTGGCTCTACCTTCTAGTACGCATGTTGCAATTCTGGGGACAGTGGTGTGAAATTGGCTCCCGGTCCGGCAATGCCTTCATTTTAAAATTCTCATCCTTGTTTTCAAATTCCTTCACACTCCCTCCCTAAGTCTGCAGCCTTTTCCGCCCCTACAAGCCTTCTCCAGTTCTGGCTTCTTGAGCATACCTTGATTTTAATCACTCCAAACTTGTCGGTCGTGCCTTCTGCTGCTGAGGCCCCAAGTTCTGGAACTCCCTCCCTAAATCTCTCCGCCTCTCTACCTCTCTCTCCTCCTTTAAAACGCTCCTTAAAACCTACCTCTTTGACCAAACTTTTGGTCACCTGCCCTGATATCTCCTTCTGTAGTTCGGTGTCCAATTTTGTCTGATTAAGCTCCTGTGAAGCGCCTTGGGACATTTTATTTTGTTAAAGGTGCTATATAAATACAAGTTGTTGTTGTATGATACGGAGTACAATGCAGCACTGCCTCCACTTCAGCTGCCATCAAAGAGCGGGAGGCTGGGGGCAGTCAGGTGCTGGGTCGCTCCGCCGTTTTCCGAATGGGTCGAGCTGCCTTCTGAGCTTTTCCAAAGGCTTTTGCAATGTTTGTCCCCCTATTCTGATGCTCCCCTTTAATTGTCCCCTTTCCTTTCAATTTCACTTGCATGCAATTTCCTGTTTCCACCGCGAGTGTTACTCCCTGCACTCATCCTGAAGCTACGCAAATAAACTATCCTCATAAACCTGGGTGCAAACCATACGCTTTCATCTGAGTCTGTCTAAAACCCACCACGACCATGAAAAATCTGTGTTCGCATACTTTAGGCAGAAACCGTGTTCTACTTCATTATCTAATTCCGTATCCCCAAGTTTGCATGCAGTAACACAAGAACACAAGAAGATAAGAAATAGGAGCAAGAGTAGGCAATTTGGCCCCTCGAGCCTGCTCCGCCATTTAATAGGGCCATGGCTGACCTTTGACTTCAACACTTTCCTGCACTATCCCCATATCCTTTGATTCCCTTAATATCCAAAAATCTATCGATCTCTGTCTTGAATATACTCAACGACAGCCTCCACTGCCCTCTGGGGAACAGAATTCCAAAGATTCACCACTCTCTGACTGAAGAAATTTCTCCTCGTCTCAATCCCAAATAGCCGACCCTTTATTCTGAGACTGCAACCCCTGGTTCTGGACTCCCCAGCCCGGGGAAACATCCTCCCTGCATCTACTCTCTCAAGTCCTGGAAGAATTTTGTATGTTTCAATGAGATCACTTCTCATTCTTCTAAACTTCAGAGAATGTAGGCTTAGTCTATTCAATCTCTCCTCATAGGACAATCCCCCAATCCCAGGAATCAGTCTGGTGAATCTCCGTTGCACTCCCTCTATGGCAAGTATATCTTTCATAGAAACATAGAAAATAGGTGCAGGAGTAGGCCATTCGGCTCTTCGAGCCTGCACCGCCATTCAATGAGTTCATGGCTGAACATGCAACTTCAGTACCCCATTCCTGCTTTCTCGCCATACCCCTTGATCCCCCGAATAGTAAGGACTACATCTAACTCCTTTTTGAATATATTTAGTGAATTGGCCTCAACAACTTTCTGTGGTAGAGAATTCCACAGGTTAACAACTCTCTGAGTGAAGAAGTTTCTCCTCATCTCTGTCCTAAATGGCTTACCCCTTATCATTAGACTGTGACCCCTGGTTCTGGACTTCCCCAACATTGGGAACATTCTTCCTGCATCTAACCTGTCTAAACCCGTCAGAATTTTAAACGTTTCTATGAGATCCCCTCTCATTCTTCCGAACTCCAGTGAGTACAAGCCCAGTTGATCCAGTCTTTCTTGATATGTCAGTCCCGCCATCCCGGGAATCAGTCTGGTGAACCTTCGCTGCACTCTCTCAATAGCAAGAATGTCCTTCCTCAAGTTAGGAGACCAAAACTGTGCACAGTACTCCAGGTGCGGTCTTGATTGCAGCAAGACATCTTTACCCTTATACTCAAATCCTCTTGTAATAAAGGCCAACATACTATTTGCTTTCTTAATTGCTTGCTGTTAACGATGAGATGTAGAATGGCAAGATCATGTTGTGGCATTTTAAGATCATGTATTTACTGCACAGTCTTGTTTATGTAAATGTATTACATTTAAAAGCTGGTAATGCTGTTGTTTAACTGATATCTATGTGCCAACCAATAAAAGAGAATAGCTTTTCTGTTGCATCATCGAAACAATTCATCTGCTGGATGCAAAGTCAGCCGGAAAAGCAGGCTGACTGAAGAAATTCAAATCCCACATATTATGTGTTTTGTTTGAATGATAGTGGGACCTGTTGGCAAAGACACTATATCTAGAAAAATGCAACTTGCCTACTCAGTCATGAATATGTTAAGCTGTTACTTTTAATTCAGCCCCTTTTTAAAATGTTCATTCCGACCCATCTCTCTGCCTTTCATAGTAGCATGTGCCGCTTTACAGATGAGAGAGAAGGATGAGACTAAACTCTGTTTTAATCACAATCATGATATTTCTTTCAGATGATAGTACAGTAAGTGTGCAGTAGGGGGCTCCACACTACAGGGTAGCCCCTCGCCTCTGAGTCACAAGGTTGTGGGTTCAAGTCCCACTCCAGACACTTGAGCACAAAAAAAATCTAGGTTGATACTCCAGTGCAGTGCTGAGGGAGCGCTGCACTGCCCGAGGTGCCGTCTTTCGGATGAAACGTTAAACCGAGGCCCCATCTGTTCTCTCAGGTGGACATAAAAGATCTCATGACACTATTTCGAAGAAGAGCAGGGGAGGTATCCCCGGTGTCCTGGCCAATACTTATCCCTCAATCAACATCACTAAAAACACAGATTATCTGGTCATTGTCACATTTGCTGTTTGTGGGAGCTTGCTGTGCACTAATTGACTGCTCGATTTCACATGTTACAACAGTGACTACTCTCCAAAAGTACTTGATTGGCTGTAAAGCACTTTGGGATGTCCTGAGGTCGTGAATGGCGCTATATGAGTGGAAGTCTTTTCTTTTTACTTAGTATAATTGCATCTGAAAGCAATATCAGTGCCACTTGAATGCAATAGTCTTTTAATATTTGTGCTTATTATCTTTTTAACATTTTTTTTAATGACTTACGTGCATGTTAAAGGAACAGTAAAGAATTGTGAAAATTCTGTGATATTATCACCATAGCAAATTAAGTTTTATTATTTTTATAATTCTGCCATATCTATCAAGTTTTAAATCCATTACCTGTCTAGTATCTGTTAGGAGGTATATGGATGCTGTAAAAGTTAACAATTGCTCCTGCAGAGTCTTTCTTGGCAAAGTAGACAGTCTGTTTTTATTTCAGATTCCAGCATCCGCAGTATTTTGCTTCTGTATTAGTCTTTAATTCACTGCCACTTCTCTTCCAGGAATGCCCACCTTGAAGAAGTTCTGCTCTTCCCTCAGATGGGATTTCCGTTTGTCTCTTTTACCTTATTCATTTTCATTGCTTTCTGTTGTACATGCAGACTATGGATGTACTCTCTGTGTAGTCACTGTGTGGTTGCAAAAGATGGAGACTTGTTTACCTGATCTACTATCAATAAGGTTTAAACTGAGTACATACATGCTGGCACCACTAGAGGGTGCAACTGGTGGAGACCGGGGTTTCCTGCCCTGATGGCTGGGCCCAGTATAAAAGGCTGCACACCATACCTGTGCCTCACTCTAGAGTTTAGAATAAAGGACCAAGGTCACTGCAGTTTGTGTACAACACATTGCCTCGTGGAGTCATTCATAAGTACATTACAGACATAATACTTTCTGTTTTCCTTCTCGTGTTTGATCAAATATCTGCCAAAACTCGCTTTCACAGCCACATCTCTTTCCTCAGCAAAAAGCCAGTTCTGACGAAGTGTCATCAACCTGAAATGTGAACTCTGCTTCTCTCTCCACAGATGCTGCCTGACCTGCTGAGTATTTCCAGCATTTTCTATTTTTATTTCTGGCTGAGGACCATTTCTGTTCACTGCGTATATCAATGATTTGGAGATAGGCCGAGAAGGCGTGGTGCCCAAATTTGCTGTTGATACCAAGATAGGAGACCAAAGGATTATTGATAAAATAAGTTGAATAAAATAAGGGGCAAAAACACGAAGGCAGAATATTATCTGAATGGTGGCAGATTGGGAAAAGAGGAGGTGCAACGAGACCTGGGTGTCATGGTTCATCAATCAATGAAAGTGGGCATGCAGGTACAGCAGGCGGTGAAGAAGGCAAATGGTATGTTGGCCTTCATAGCTCGGGGATTTGAGTATAGCAGCAGGGAGGTCTTGCTGCAGTTGTACAGGGCCTTAGTGAGGCCTCACCTGGAATATTGTGTTCAGGTTTGGTCTCCTAATCTGAGGAAGGACGTTCTTGCTATTGAGGGAGTGCAGCGAAGGTTCACCAGACTAGTTCCAGGGATGGCTGGACTGTCATATGAAGGGATTGGATCGACTGGGCCTCTATTCACTGGTGTTTAGAAGGATGAGAGGGGATCTCATAGAAACATATAAGATTCTGACGGGACTGGACAGGTTAGATGCGGGAAGAATGTTCCCGACATTGGGGAAGTCCAGAACCAGGGGACATAGTCTTAGGATAAGGTGTAGGCCATTTAGGACTGAGATGAGGAGAAACTTCTTCACTCAGAGAGTTGTTAACCTGTGGAATTCCCTGCCGCAGGGAGTTGTTGATGCCAGTTCATTGGATATATTCAAGAGGGAGTTAGATATGGCCCTTACGGCTAAAGGGATCAAGGTGTATGGAGAGAAAGCGGGAAAGGGGTACTGAGGGAATGATCAGCCATGATCTTATTGAATGGCGGTGCAGGCTCAAAGGGCCGAATGGCCTACTCCTGCACTTATTTTCTATGTTTCTATGAAAAGTGGCAGCTTAAATTCAATGTAAGCGTGAGGTGATGCATTTTTGTTAAAAAAAAACAAGTGTTTTATTCTGAATTGAATCGGTTTGCTGGTGTGGAACAGAGGGATTCAGAGGTACAGATTCATCTGATATTGAAGGCAGCCCCTCAGGTTTAAAAGGCTGTGTAGAAAAGCTAATAGAATTATAAATTTTATCACAAGAAGTATAGATATAAAAGTCAAGAGGTAATGGTGAGCCTAAAAGACCTCAGTTTGAGTACTGTGTGCACTATCGGGCTCCACACCATGTGAAAGATATTGAGGCTTTAGAGAGGATACATAGGATTACATCGGATATACGGCACAGAAACAGGCCATTCGGTCAACCAGTCCATGTCGACGTTTATGCTCCACTCGAGCCCCCTCCCGTCTTTCCTCATTTAAATCTATCACCATAACCCTCTATTCCCTTCTCCCTCATACCCTTGTCTAGCCTCCACTTAAATGCATCGATACAATTCGCTTCAACCCACTCCCTGTGGTAGTGAGTTCCACATTCTCACCTCTCTTTGGGTAAAGAAGCTTCTTCCGAATTCCCTACTGGATTTCTTGGTGACTATCTTATATTGATGGCCTCTAGTTCTGCTCTTCCCCACAAATGGAAACATTCTCTCTGTATCCATTCTATCAAAACCTTTCATAATTTTAAAGACCTCTATTAGGTCACCCCCTCAGCCTTCTTTTTTCAAGAGAACAGAGACCCAGCCTGTTCATCTTTCCTGATATGTATACCCTCGCATTTCTGGTATCATCCTCTGCAGATTCACTGGGATTCTGCCTAATATGACGGAATACAAATATGGCGAAAGACATATAATTTGGAGTAATGCAAGTTACGGAGGAATATAATCGAAGGGTTTCAAATGATGAAAGGATGGGACAGGGTGGCTAGAAGCAGATTGTACCCAATAGTTGAGGTCAAGACGAGAGGCCAAAGATACAAGATTAAATGTAAAAGATTTGGAACAGAGGGCAGGAGGAACTTCCTGACAGTTACTGTTAAATATGTAAACTTGTATTTACGCTGTACAGCCACCAGAGGGCTCATCCCCTAGCGTCCCAAGGGATCCCATAATCACTTGGGAGCACAGGTATTTAAGGAGGTCTCACAGGTTGGAGAGGCGCTCTAGAGACTTGCAATAAAAGACTAAGGTCACACTTTACTTTGAGCTCACAGTGTTCAGTCTGACTCTTTCCCCATACATACCAACTGGCGACGAGATACAGATAGCAAACCCAAAGATGCAGAGAACAGTGGGCATCCTGGAGAAATTCTCGGAGGGAGATGATTGGGAAACCTTGGTGGAGCGACTCGACCAATACTTCGTGGCCAATGAGCTAGATGGGGAAGAGAACGCTGCCAAATGAAGGGCGATCCTCCTCACCGTCTGTAGGGCACCAATGTATGGCCTCATGAAGAATCTGCTCACTCCAGCGAAACCCACGGAGAAATCATACGACGATTTGTGCACAATGGTCCGAGAGCATTTGAACCCGAAGGAAAGCGTTCTGATGGCGAGGTACCGGTTCTACACCTACAAAAGGTCTGAAGGCCAGGAAGTGGCGAGTTATGTCGCCGAGCTAAGACGCCTTGAAGGACATTTGGAGCACATGCTCAGAGACTTTTTCGTACTTGGTATTGGCCACGAAACCATACTTCGCAAACTTTTGACTGTAGCGACCCCAACCTTGAGTAAGGCCATAGCGATAGCCCAGGCGTTCATTGCCACCAGTGACAATACTAAGCAAATCTCTCAGCACACAAGTGCTGCTACAAGTACTGTGAACAAAGTGATGTTGTTTTCGAATCGCAACGTACAGGGCAGGTCACACGTCCGCAGATGTCTCAGAGTCCACCATCAAGGGTGATGAATGCAAGGCCATTAACACCTTGTTGGCGCTGCAGGGGTGATCATCATTTCCATTCATGCCGATTCAAAGGGTACGTTTGCAAAACCTGGTGGAACAATGGGACACCTTCAACGAGTGTGCAGGCGAGCTGCTAAGCCTGTTAAACCTGCAAACCACCATGTGCAGAGGAGGACAGATCCATGGAGGATCACGATGAACCAGAGCCTCAGACCAAGGAGGCAGATGTACATGGGAATGCATACATTCATCACGAATTGTCCCTCGATAATGCTGAAGGTTGAACTAAATAGACTCCCGGTATCAATGGAGCTGGACACAGGCGTGAGCCAGTCCATCATGGGCAAAAAGACTTTCGAAAAGATTGTGGTGCAACAAGGCCTCAAGGCCAGTCTTAACTCCAATTCGTACGAAACTAAGAACTTGCACGAAAGAACTGATTCCTGTAATTGGCAGTGCTACTGTAAACATCTCTTACGACGGAGCGTTGCACAAGCTACCACTCTGGGTGGTACCGGGCGATGGTCCCACGCTGCTCAGCAGGAGCTGGCTGGGAAAGATACGCTGGAACTGCGACGACGTCCGAGCGCTATCGCCCACTGACGACACTTCGTGTGCCCAGGTCTTAAACAATTTCCCTTCGCTGTTTGAACCAGGCATTGGGAAATTCCAAGGAGCAAAAGTGAAGATCCACCTAATTCCGGGGGCGCGACCCATCCATCACAAGGTGAGAGCAGTACCATACATGATGAGAGAAAGTGTAGAGATCGAGCTAGACCGGCTGCAACGAGAGGGCATCATTTCACCGATCGAGTTCAATGAGTGGGCCAGCCCAATCATTCCTGTCCTCAAGGGAGACGGCACCGTCAGAACCTGTGGCGATTACAAAGTAACTATCAATTTTTTCTCCCTGCAGGATCAATAACCACTACCCAAGGCTGACGACCTCTTTGCAACGCTGGCGGGAGGAAAGACTTTCACGAAGCTGGATCTGACTTCAGCCTTCATGACGCAGGAACTGGAGGAATCATCAAAGGGCCTCACCTGCATCAATACGCACAAAGGTCTTTTTATTTATAACAGATGCCCATTTGGAATTCGATCAGCGGCGGCGATATTCCAGAGAAACATGGAAAGCTTACTGAAGTTGGTCCCGCACACCGTGGTCTTCCAGGATGACATCTTGGTCACAGGTCAGAACACAGCCGAGCATCTGCACAACCTGGAGAAGGTTCTTAGTCGACTCAACCACGTGGGGCTCAGGTTAAAATGCTTGAAGTGCATTTTCCTAGTGCCTGAAGTGGAGTTCTTGGAAAGGAGGATTGCGGCGGACGGCATCAGGCCCACTAATGCAAAGATGGAGGCAATCTAGAATGCACCGAGGCCACAGAACGTGACGGAGCTGCAGTTGTTTCTGGAACTCCTGAACTACTTGGGTACCTTCTTACCGGGTCTCAGCACTCTGTTAGAACCACTACATGTCTTACTATGGAAAGGGGACGAATGGGTTTGGAGCAAAAGCCAAGAAAATGCCTTTGTAAAAGTGAGAAAATTGTTATGTTCAAACAAATTGCTTGTGTTGTATGATCCATGTAATCGTTTGGTACTAGCATGTGATGCGTCGTCATATGGCGTCGGCTGTGTATTGCAACAAGCTAATGATTATGGAAAACTGAAACTGGTTGCTTATGCATCCAGGAGTCTGTCTAAGGCTGAGAGAGCCTACAACATGATTGAGAAAGAAACGTTAGCGTGTGTCTATGGGGTAAAGAAAATGCATCAATATCTGTTTGAGCTAAGATTCGAATTGGAAATTGACGATAAGCCACTCATATCCCTGTTTTTCTGAGAGTAAAGGAATAAATACCAACGCATCAGCCCGCATCCAGAGATGGGCGCTCACGTTGTCCGCTTATGACTACGCCATCCGCCACAGGCCAGGCACAGAAAACTGCGCCGATGTTCTCAGTAGACTGCCATTGCCCACCGCGGGGGTGGAAATGGCACAGCCCGCAGATTTAGCCATGGTTATGGAAACATTTGAGAGTGAGCAATCGCCCGTCACTGCCTGGCAGATCAAAACCTGGACGAGCCAGGACTCCTTATTATACCTAGCCAAAAGCTGCCTGCTTCACGGGAGCTGGTCCAGTGTCCCAGTGGAAATGCCGGAAGAGATAAAGTCGTTCCAGCGGCACAAAGATGAAATGTCTATACAGGCAGACCGCCTTCTGTTGGGCAATTGCGTAGTGGTTCCCAAGAAGGGCAGAGACATCTTCATCAATGACCTCCACAGTACCCACTCAGGCATTGTAATGATGAAAGCGATAGCCAGATCCCACATGTGGTGGCCCGGTATCGTTGCGGACTTAGATTCCTGCATTCACAGATATAATACATGCTCACAGTTAAACAATGTACCCAGGGAGGCGCCGCTAAGTTTATGGTCTTGACCCTCCAAACCGTGGTCAAGGGTACACATGCAGGCCCGTTCTTGGGTAAAATGTTCCTTGTGGTTGTAGATGCGTACTCCAAGTGGATTGAATATGAGATAATGTCGGCTAGCAAGTCCACTGCCACTACTGAAAGCCTGCGGGCCATGTTTGCCACACACGGCCTACCCAATGTCCTGGTGAGCAACAATGGGCCATGTTTTACCAGTGCTGAGTTCAAAGAATTCATGACCCGTAATGGGATCAAACATGTCACATCTGCCCCATTTAAACCAGCGACCAATGGTCAGGCAGAGAGAGCAGTGCAAACCATCAAGCAAGGCTTGAAGAGGGAAACTGAAGGCTCGCTGCAGACTCCCCTATCCTGAGTCCTGCTTAGCTACCACACAAGACCCCACTCACTCACTGGGATCCCACCTGCTGAACTGCTCATGAAAAGAGCACTTAAGACAAGGCTCTCGTTAGTTCACCCTGATCTACATGAACAGGTAGAGAGCAGGCGACTTCAACAAAGTGCATACCATGATAGCACAAATGTGTCACGTGAGATTGAAATCAATGATCCTGTATTTGTATTAAATTATGGACAAGGTCCCAAGTGGCCTCCCGGCACTGTCATGGCCAAAGAGGGGAGCAGGGTGTTTCGGGTCAAACTTTCAAATGGACTCATTCACCGGAAACACTTGGACCAAATCAAACTCAGATTCACGGACTACCCTGAGCAACCCACCTTGGACCCTACCTTTTTTGATCCCCCAACATACACACCAGTGGCAACCGGCACCACGGTTGACCACGAAGCAGAACCCATCATCCACAGCAGCCCAGCAGGACCCAACACACCAGGCAACCCAGCAAGGCCAGCTGCACAGCAGCTCAGCGAGGGCCCAACAAATGATTCAACAACACCAGCTTTCACACCGAGATGATCAACCAGGGCAAGAAGGGCCCCAGATCGACTCACATTGTAAATAGTTACACTCTTGACTTTTGGGGGAGGGGGGGGGGGGAGGGGAGTGTTATTATATATGTAAACTTGTATTTACTCTGTACAGCCACCAGAGGGCTCATCCCCTGGAGTCCCAAGGGATCCCATAATCCCTTGGGAGCACAGGTATTTAAGGAGGCCTCACAGGTTGAAGAGGCACTCTGGAGACCTGCAATAAAAGACTAGTCACACTTTACTTTGAGCTCACAGTGTTCAGTCTGACTCTTTCTCCATACAGTTGTACAGGGCCTTGGTGAGGCCACACCTGGAGTATTGTGTACAGTTTTGGTCTCCTAACTTGAGGAAGGACATTCTTGAGGGAGTGCAGCGAGACTGATTCCCGGGATGGCGGGACTGACCTATCAAGAAAGACTGGATCAACTGGGCTTGTATTCACTGGAGTTCAGAAGAATGAGAGGGGATCTCATAGAAACGTTTAAAATTCTGACGGGTTTAGACAGGTTAGATGCAGGAAGAATGTTCCCAATGTTGGGGAAGTCCAGAACCAGGGGTCACAGTCTAAGGATAAGGGGTAAGCCATTTAGGACCGAGATGAGGAGAAACTTCTTCACCCAGAGAGTGGTGAACCTGTGGAATTCTCTACCACAGAAAGTTGTTGAGGCCAATTCACTAAATATATTCAAAAAGGAGTTAGATGTAGTCCTTACTACTAGGGGGATCAAGGGGTATGGCGAGAAAGCAGGAATGGGGTACTGAAGTTGCATGTTCAGCCATGAACTCATTGAATGGCGGTGCAGGCTCGAAGGGCCGAATGGCCTAATCCTGCACCTATTTTCTATGTTTCTATGTTTCTATAACAGTTACGAGGATGTGGAATTTACTTCCAGGGTCAGAGATCAAGAAAGAAACTGTCAATCTTCAATGTATGGATTGGATTGGTAGATGAAGGAAAAGGGGTTGATTACAATTATACAGGGCATTGGTGAGGCTGCACCTGGAGTACTGTGTACAGTTCTGGAATCCTTATCTAAGGAAAGACATACTTGCCATAGAGGAAGTGCAACGAAAGTCACTCAACTAGTTCCTGGAATGAGGGGATTGCCCTATGAGGAGAGATTGGGTAAATCATAGAATCATAGAAATGTACAGCGCGGAAGGAGACCATTTCGGCCCAGCGTGTCCGCGCCGGCCGACCAAGAGCTATCCAGCCTAATACCACTTTCCAGCTCTTGAAGGTTATGGCACTTCAAGTGCACATCCAAGTATTTTTTAAATGTGGTGAGGGTTTCTGCCTCTACCATCCTCTGAGTAAAGACGTTTCCCCTCATATCTCCTCTATACCTTCCCCCCACAATTACTTTAAATCTATGCCCCCTCTGCCAAGGGAATCAGCACTTTCCTATCCACTCGATCCAGGCCCCTCATAATTTTATACACCTCAATCAGGTCTCCTTTCAGCCTCCTCTGTTCAAAAGAAAACAGACCCAGCATCTCCAATTTTTCCTCATAGCCAAAATCTCCAGGCCAGGCAACATTCTTGTAAATCTTGTAAACTAGGCTTACATTGCCGAGAATTTAGAAGAATGAGAGGTGATCTAATTGAAACATATAAAATTCCTAGGGGGCTTGACAGGATAGATGCAGGGAGGATGTTTCCCCTGGCTGAGGAGTCTAGAACCAGGGGGGTCACAGACTCAGAATAAGGGGTCATCCATTTAGGACTGAGATGAGGAGAAATTTCTTTATTCAGAGGGATGCAAATCTTTGGAATTCTCTACCTCGGAGAGCTGTGGATACTCAGCGGTTGAGTATATTCAAGGCAGAGGTCAATACATTTTTAGGAACTAAGGGAATTAAGGGATATGAGGATAGGTGAAATTGAGGTGGAAAATCAGCCATGCTCTTGTTGATTAGCAGAGCGCGCTCGAAGGGCTAAATGGCGTACTTCAGCTCCTATATTCTTATGAAGGGATATGGGAACAGGGTGGATCAATATGATTGGAACTATTTGCTCCTGTGGAAGTAAAGTGCCGACATGGACTGGTTGGGCTGAATGGCCTGTTTCCGTGTTAGAACTTCTATGTATTTCTAAGTGGGCATTGTTACCCTCACCTTGCAACAGCATAACCGCTTACTCACATGGGCAATGCCAAGTGAGATAGCTAGCCTTTGAAGGAAAGATCCGTGTGGCCTGGCTGGGTCTTGTTTTTGGGTTGTAACTTTTACACATTTCTATGTATTTCACCCATTTTATATATAAAGGCAGAAACTACATTGCCAGAAATGTTTGTCATGGTGTGAGCACATATGTTGCAAGTCTGGAAAAAAATATTAGACTATATTTTCATCTAGAATCATAGAATGGTTACAGCATGGAAGGAGGCCATTCGGCCTGTCGAGCCTGTGCCGGCTCTCTGCCTGAGCACCTCAGCCAGTCCAACTCCCCTGTCCTGTTCCCATAGCCCTGCAAATTATTTGTCTTCAGATACTTATCCAACTCCCCTTTGAAAGGTAAAATTGAGTCTGCCTCCACCACCCTTTCAGGCAGTGCATTCTAGATCTTAACCACTCGCTGTGTAAATAAGTTTTTTTGTACAACGCTTTTGGTTCTTTTGCCAATCACCTTAAATCTGTGTCCTCTGGTTCTCAATGTCATGTATGTATGCTTGGAGTTACTAGCCACCAGGTGGCGCCACTGTCCGAGGTCATTGAGCAGTACACATGTGTGTGCGGCCCAGGTATAAAAGGCAAGCCATCATGTAATGTATTCACTTTGGGCCCTAATAAAGCAGAGCCAGGTTTGTACCTGTGTTAGTTTACAGTATTCAGTCGATCGAGTTATTACATACATAACATTTGGTGACGAGGTAACTTAAGAACCTTCGTATGCAAAAATGAGCACAATTGGAAATCTGGAGAGATTCGTGGAGGGAGCGGACGGGGCAGATTTTGTAGCTCGCCTGGACCAGTACTTCGTGGCCTACAAAATGGAGGAACGCACTGACGCAGTTAGGCGCAGGGCGGTTTCCTCGCGGTTTGCGGTCCAAAAATCTATGGACTCATAAAGAATCTTTTCTCACCTGCAAGTCCAACAGACAAGGACTACGAGGAATTGTGTGCTCTGGTACGTGACCATCTCAAACCAGAAGAAGGCATCATCATCTCACGATATCGATTCTACAAGCGCGTTTGCTCTGAGAGCCAGGATGTGTCGGAATTCGTTGCCGACCTAAGACGTCTAGCTAGACCATGTAAGTTCGAAAATGCGTTGGGAGACATGCTGCGGGACTTCTTTATAATCGGCATCAACCACAAGGTGATCCTGCCTAAGCTACTGGCGGTGGAGACGCTGGATTTGAGCAAGGCCATCACGATTGCCCAGGCATGCATGACGACGGACAAAAACTTAAAGCAGGTATCATCGAAAAATCAGAACTCGGCAAGTACTGTAAACAAGATTGTATTGTCATTTGGCAGAGCTGCACATGGCAGGGCCTACTCGACTGCGTATGCAAAACCTGTGGCTGCCCAAAGTCCACCAACGGGAATGAATCCGATTTCACCGTGTTGGCGTTGTGGGCGCAATCATCGGCCTCATCAGTGTCGGTTTAAACAGTACACTTGTAAAGGCTGTTCAAGACTGGGAAATCTCCAGCGCAGGTGTCCGTAACTGAGCAAGCGTGTTGCGACACACCACGTGGAGGATGATGACCAGTATAGCGCGGATACCAGAGGAGGAAGTGTATGGACTGTATTCGTTCCTAACAAAGAGCCAACCAATAATGATTAATATGAAACTTAATGGTGTGCCGGTACCGATGGAATTGGACATGGGTGCGAGTCAATCAATAATGAGCCAAAGGACATTCGACAAGCTGTGGGATACTAAGTCTGTGAGGCCTAAGCCCTGAGTTCAGTCAATGCCAAGTTGCGTACGTACGCTAAAGAACTCATACCGTGATTGGCAGTGCAGTAGTCAAGGTGCGGTTCATGATTTACCGTTATGGATTGTTCCAAGCAATGGTCCAACAAGGTTCGGCAGGAATTGGCTAGAAAAAATCGAATGGAATTGGAACGATATCAAAGCATTGCGTCGGAGGATGATACTCCATATGCTCAAGTGCTGAGCAAGTTCCCCTCGCTGTTTGAACTAGGCATCGGCAATTTCACAGGAGCCAAGTTGCAGATCCACGTGGACTCAGATGCAAGACCCATCCATCATAAAGCTCGAGTGGTCCTGTACATAATGAGGGAGAAGATCAAAATCGAACTGGACAGACTCCAGTGTGAAGGGGACATATCACCGGTCGAATTTAACGAATGGGCCAGCCCCATTGTTCCTGTGTTGAAGAATGATGGCACTGTCAGGATTTGTGGCGACTACAAGGTTACGATCAACCGAATTTCGAAACGGATCAATACCCATTACCCAAGGCTGATAACCTGTTTGCAATGCTAGCCGGGGATAAGTCGTTCACTAAACTGGATCTGACGTCGGCCTACGTGACACAGGAGCTGGTCAAGACGTTGAAGAAACTTACGTGCCTCAACACTCAAAGGACTGTTTATCTACAACAGGTGTCCACTCGGAATTCACTCGGCTGCAGCCATATTTCAGAGGAACGTGTAGTCCGTCCCTAGAACTGTCATGTTCCAAGATGGCATCCTGGTCACAGGTCATGACACCGCCGAACATTGAAACAACCTGGAAGAGGTTCTACATCATCTGGATAAAGTGGGACTCAACCTGAAAAGTTCAAAGTGCATCTTCATGGTACCGGAAGTCGAATTCGTGGGGAGGAAAATTGCTGCTGACGGCATCAGGCCTACGGACTCGAAAACCAAGGTCTTCAAAAATGCATCCAAGCCTCAGAATGTGACGGAGTTGCATTCGTTCCTTGGTCTACTCAACTACTTTGGTAATTTCCTACCTAGATTGAGCACTTCATTAGAGCCACTGCACATGCTGCTAAGAAAAGGCGACAACTGGGTTTGGGGTGCGTCTCAAGATAGAGCTTTTGAGAAAGCTACTAATCTGCTTTGCTCTAACAAGCTGCTGGTACATTATGATCCATGTAAGCGTCTTGTATTGGCCTGTGATGCTTCGTCATAGGGAGTTGGTTGCGTGCTCCAACAAGCTAATGAGTCGGGTAAACTACAACCTGTTGCGTATGCTTCTAAAAGTTTGTCAAAGGCAGAAAGAGCCTACAGCATGGTAGAAAAAGAAGCATTAGCCTGTGTGTATGGGGTTAAAAAGATGCATCTGTACCTGTTGGTCTTCAGTCTGAACTGGAAACAGATCACAAGCCACTCATTTCATTGTTTTCAGAAAACAAAGATATCAATACCAATGCATCATCCCGCATTATCTGCCTTTGATTATGCCTTCTGCCATAGACCTGGCACCGAGAATTGTGCCGATGCACTGAGCCGTCTGCCGTTGCCCACACCGGAGGTGGAGACGCCACACCTGCAGACCTACTGTTGGTTATGGATGTTTTTGAAAGTGAAAGAACCCCTGTCACGGCTCAACAAGTTAAGACCTGGACCAGCCAGGACCCGATATTATCAGTTGTGAAACGTTGTGTCCTTAATGGTGATTGGTCTGTCATATCCAAGCAAATGGGTGATGAGACCAAACCTTATAACTGTCGCAAAGACGAACTATCCATTCAGTCAGATTGTTTACTGTGGGGTAATCGTGTTGTTGTGCCTAATAAAGCAGAGAGAAATTTGTACATGATCTACATAGCACTCATCCCGGTATTGTCATGATGAAAGCCATTGCCAGGTCTCATGTATTGTGGCCTGGAATTGACTCTGATCTGGAATCATGTGTGCATCAGTGTAACACTTGCATGCAGCTAAGTAAAGCACCAGCGGAATCGCCGCTGAGTCTGTGGTCGTGGCCATCTAAACCATGGTCCAGGATCCACATCGACTCTGCAGGTCCCTTCCTGGGAAAGATGTTTTTAGTTGTGGTGGATGCATATACCAAGTGGATAGAGTGTATAATCATGTCATCCAGTACATCCACAGCTACAATTGGTCTGCCCGACATCGTTGTAAACGACAACGGACCTTGCTTCACTAGTCTGGAGTTTCAAGAGTTCATAAAACTCAATGATATTAAACCTGTGAGGTCAGCACCATTCAAAGCCGCTTCTAATGGTCAAGCAGAGCGTGCTCTCCAAACCATCAAGCAGAGTTTGAAACGTGTAACTCAAGGTTCACTGCAGACTCGCTTGTCATGCATATTGCTTAGTTACAGGACAGGACCCCACACGCTTACTGGGGTCTCCCCTGCTGAACTATTGATGAAGAGAGCTCTCAAGACCAAGCTCTCTCTTGTCCACCATGACTTGAATAATCATGTTGAATACATCAAAGTCAGCAGTGGTATCATCGTGCTGCTGTGTCACGTGACATTTCTGTTAATGATTCTGTGTATGTACTAAATTATGGTCAAAGTCCCAAGTGGATCGCCGGTACTGTTACGGCCAAGGAGGGTAACAGAGTGTTTATTGTCAAGCTCAAGAATGGGCAAACATGCAGGAAGCATGTTGATCAGATAAAGCTGTGGCACACGGATGAACCGGAACAGTCTGAGGAAGACACAATCAGTGACCAACCAACCTACCCTCAGTCATCAGAGGACTCTGCTGTCATCAATGAATCTGGACTTTCAATCACTGACATGGTCAATGAATTTGGACTTTCAATCCCTGACATGGTCATTGCCACTCCCATCAGATCGGCTACCCAGCCCCCAGTCATAACAGACTCAGAACGCTCACCCAAGGCTGGAGTTGAACTGATCACCTCGGGAGTGGAAAGCCCCGGACTGTCTCAATTTGTAAAAAGTCTGTTACTAATATCTTAAAGGGGGATATTGTCATGCTTGGGGTTACTAGCCACCAGGTGGCGCCACTGTCGGAGGTCATTGGGCTGTACGCACGTGTGTGTGGCCCAGGTATAAAAGGCGAGCCATCATGTAATGTAATCACTTTGGGCCCTAATAAAGCCGAGCCAGGTTTGTACCTGTGTTAGTTTACAGTATTCAGTCTATCGAGTTATTACATACATAACACTCAACCCTTCTGCCAATGGGAACAGGTTCTCTCTATCTACTCTGTCCAGAGTCCAGACCCCTCGCGATTTTGAACACCTTCATCAAATTTCCTCTCAATCTTCTCCAGTCTACCTACACACAACTGAAGTCCCTAACTCCTGGAATCATTCTACCTAGATTTGCAATCCTTAAAAGCCTCCATCGTCTAACCTTAATTTACCAGTATCTCTAAAAGAACTGGTCATTGGAAGTTTTAAAAAATTCATTCATGAGATGTGGGCGTCGCCGGCAAAGCCAGCATTTATTGCCCGTCCCTAATTGCCCTCGAGAAGTTAGTGATGAGCCACCTTCTTAAATACAACTGAATGGCTCGCTGGGCCATTTCAGAGGGCCAGTAAGAGTCAACTACATTGCTGTGGGTCTGGAGTCACATATAGGCCGGACCAGGTAAGGACGGCAGATTTCCTTCCCTAAAGTGAACCAGATGGGTTTTTACAACAATCTGGTCATTTCATGATTACTAATGACTAATACTAGATTTTTATTCCAGATTTATTTAATCATTTGAATTTAAATTCCCCAGCTGCCATGGTGGGATTTGAACTCATGTCTCTGGATCATTAGTCCAGGCCTCTGGATTACTAGTGCAGTAACATAACCACTAAAGGAATTAGATATGTACCTGAACTAAAAGAATTTGCAGGGCCATGGGGAAAGGGCAGGGAGTGGGACTAGTTGAGATGCTCAGGCAGAGAACTGGCTCGAGGGGCCGAATGGCCTCCTTCTGTGCTGTAACCACTCTATGATTTTATTTACCAGCTTAAGGCCCACTTGTGCCCTTGGGCCAGTCTATCTGCACCATTAAGTAACTTTATGTGTCACGCATCCAACCTGTACAAACATCATAATGTTCTAAATTTGGCAGGAAAATACAGTAAGCGTCAGAACACTTTGCACATGACAAAGTCCTTAATCCAACAAGGGCATTAGCATTGAAAAGTAGGGAAGTTCTGACAAACCTGTATCAAACCTTGGTTAGACCACACTTGGAGTATTGTGTACCATTCTGGTCGCCATATTATAAAAAGGATATGGAGGTACTGGAGAAGGTGTAGAGAAGATTTACAAGAATGATACCAGAAATGTGAGGGTATACATAATCAGGAAAGGATGAACAGACTGGGTCTCTTTGCTCTTGAAAAAGAAGGCTGAGGGATGACCTAATAGAGGTCTTTAAAATTATGAAAGGTTTTGATAGAGAGGATACAGAGAGAATGTTTCCATTTGTGGGGAAGAGCATAACTAGAGGCCATCAATATAAGATCGCCACCAAGAAATCCAATAGGGAATTCAGAAGAAATGTCTTTACCCAGAGAGTGGTGAGAATGCGGAACTTGCTACCACAGGGACTGGTTGAAGCGAATAACATCGATGCACTTAAGGGGAGGCTAGGCAGATATATGAGGGAGAAGGGAATAGAGGGTTATGCTGACAGATTTAGATGAGGAAAGACAGGAGGAGGCTCGAGTGGAGCATAAACGCCAGCACGGACTGATTGGGCTGAATGACCTGTTTCTGTGTCGTATATCCCCTGTAAAGAAATAAATACTTGCATTTATATAGCGCCTTTCATGACTACCGGATGACTCAAAGCGCTTTACAGCCAATGAAGTACTTTTGAAGTGTAGTCACTGTTGTAATGTAGGAAACGTGGCAGCCAATTTGCGTACAGCAAGCTCCCACAAACAGTGATGTGATAATAACCAGATAATCTGTTTTAGTGATGTTGATTGAGGGATAAATATTGGCCAGGACACTGGAGATAACTCCCCGGCTCTTCATCGAAATAGTGGCCATGGGATCTTTTATGTCCACCTGAGAGGGCAGATAAGGCCTCTGTTTAACATCTCATCCGAAAGATGGCACCTCCGACAGTGCAGCACCCCCTCAGCACTGCACTGGAGTAATGCAGATGTAATGTAGTCCTATGTAATATAATCCTATGTAATCCTATGAAGTCCTGCCCATTGTGAGAGCTGTTTAACTTTACTTTCTGCTGCGCTCGACAGGGTCCCTGTAGCTGAGAGTTAACTGCCCTCTCCAGTGCAAGTTTTCTTCCCCTATAGAAATGGAGATGTTTTGTCTGGATTGCGGGTCCAGATGAGGCCACTTTAAATGCCAGTAAGGTGAATATGCTTCTATGACTAAATTATCTTTTCATGATGTTGCCACTAAAATGTCCTGCCGAACTGATTATGGCTCTGTTGTTCACCTTAAGATTGTTCAGTCTACGAGGCCTGACTTGAAAACTATATTATTTAACAGATCAATTATACTTTATTACAGATTAGGGACAATAATTAGAAGCTAGTTCTAACACACAAAAAATGCTGGAAATACTCAGCAGGTTTGGCAGCTTCAGTGGAGAGAGGAACAGAGTTAGTGTTTCAGGTCGATGACCCCTTCGTCAGAACTGGAAGATGTTCGAGATGTAACAGGTTTTAAGCAAGTATAGGGGCAGGGAAAGGGGGGAGGGAGGGTCTGTGATAGGGCGGAAGGCAGGAGAGATTGAATGATGAGCAATGATGGTGCAAGGCGAAAGGAGAGGCTAATGGGACAAGTTAAGAAACAAAAGGTGGGTTGAGAGGAGCTGTCAATGGGGATAATCACCAATAGTTGCAATCCGAAAAAATGGGGGTGGAGGTTATGATCTGAAATTGTTGAACACGACGCAAGCTCGAGGAACAGCACCTCATCTTTCAATTAGGCACTTTACAGTGTTCTGGCTTTAACATCGAGTTCAACAATGTCATTGTTTCCTGCCCCCACCAGTCAGCCACTGACTCCATCCCACTCCCTGACAACTGTCTGAGGCTGAACCACACTGTTCGGAACCTTGGTGTCATATTTGACCCCGAGATGAACTTCCATCCACATATCCGCACCATCACTAAGACCGTCCATTTCTACCTCCGTAACATCGCCCGTCTCCACCCCTGCCTCAGCTCATCCGCTGCTGAAATCCTCATCCATGCCTTCGTTACGTCTGGACTTGACTACTCCAACGTCCTCCTGGCCAGCCTCCCATCTTCCACCCTCTGTAATCTTGAAGTCATCCAAAACTCTGCTGCACAAGTCCTAACTCGCCCCAAGTCCCGCTCACCCATCACCCCTGACCTACATTGGCTCCCGGTAAAGCAACGCCTTGATTTCCAAATTCTCACCCTTGTTTTCAAGTCCCTGTAAGCTCCTCCAGCCCCACAACTCTCCGAGGTATTGCACTTCTCTAATTCTGGCCTCTTGAGAATCCCCGATTTTTAGCCTCCATCACCCTTTCAGGCAGTGCATTCCAGATCCTAACCACTCGCTGCGCAAATAACCTTTTTCTTGCGTTGCCTTGCGTTTTTTTTGCCAATCACCTTAAAGCTGTGTCCTCTGGTTCTCGACCCTTCCGCCAATGGGAACAGTTTCTCTCTATATACTCTGTCCAGACCCCTCATGATTTTGAACACCTCTATCATTGGCACTCTGCCTTCAACTGCCAAAGCCCTAAGCTCTGGAATTCTCTCCCTAAATCTCTCCGCCTCTCTACCAACGTTCCCTGCAGGGATCCCGTGCAGCCAGCCTTTCAATGTAAACATGCATGCACAGTATTTTGAATGGTCCATACAGCCCCAAACAAAATTACAGCGAACATTGCTCTCGGCCTCTCGCTCCTCCACTAAGATGCTCCTTGAAAACCTACCTCTGTGTTTGGTCATCTGCACGCACTGATATCTCCTCTTGTGGCTTGATGTCAACTTTTGTTTGATAACGCTCCTGTGAAGCACCTTGGGATGCTATACTACCATAAAGGCGCTATAGAAATACAAGTTGTTGTTGTTATGCAAAAACCCTGCGTGTTATCCATATTTTCTCCATCACATTTCAGACATTGCACTTTCAGTGTCATGCTTCTCTATATGCAAATGTTGTGTCACGAGGAGAAGGAAATAGAGGGATATGGGGGTAGGGCGTGAAGAGATAATTAGAGTGGGAGGAGGTCTGTGTGGAGGTTAAACAGACCAGTTGGGCTGAGTAGCCTGGTTCTGTGCTGTGCTGTGCTATGTCAACATCATCATCATCATAGGCAGTCCCTCGGAATCGAGGAAGACTTGCTTCCACTCTTAGCATGAGTTCTTCGGTGGCTGAACAGTCCAATACGAGAGCCACAGTCTCTGTCACAGATGGGACAGACAGTGGTTAAAGGAAAGGGTGGGTGGGGAGTCTGGTTTGCCGCACGCTCCTTCCGCTGCCTGCACTTGGTTTCTGCATGCTCTCGGCGACGAGACTCGAGGCGCTCAGCGCCCTCCCGGATGCTCTTCCTCCACTGAGGGCGGTCTTTGGCCAGGGACTCCCAGGTGTCAGTGGGGATGTTGCACTTTATCAGGGAGGCTTTGAGGGTGTCCTTGTAACGTTTCATCTGCCTACCTTTGGCTCATTTGCCGTGAAGGAGTTCCGAGTAGAGCGCTTGCTTTGGGAGTCTCGTGTCTGGCATGTGAACGATGTGGCCTGCCCAGCGGAGCTGATCAAGTGTGGTCAGTGCTTCAATGCTGGGGACGTTGGCCTGGTCGAGGACGCTAATGTTGGTGTGTCTGTCCTCCCAGGGGATTTGCAGGATCTTGCGGAGACATCGTTGGTGGTATTTCTCCAGCGACTTGAGGTGTCTACTGTACATGGTCCATGTCTCTGAGCCATATAGGAGGGCGGGTATTACTACAGCCCTGTAGACCATGAGCTTGGTGGCAGATTTGAGGCCTGGGCTTCAAACACTCTTTTCCTCAGGCGGCCGAAGGCTGCACTGGTGCACTGGAGGCGGTGTTTAATCTCGTCGTCAATGTCTGCTCTTGTTGATAAGAGGCTTCCGAGGTTTGGGAAATAGTCCACATTTTCCAGGGCCATGCCGTGGATCTTGATGACTGGGGTCAGTGCTGTGCAGTGGGGACAGGTTGGTGGAGGGCTTTTGTCTTACAGATGTTTAGCGTAAGGCCTATGCTTTCTTACGCCTCTGTGAACACATTGACTATGACTTGGAGTTCGGCCTCTGTATGTGCGCAGACACAGGCGTCGTCCGCGTACTGTAGCTCGACGACAGAGATTGGGGTGGACTTGGACCTGGCCTGGAGATGGAGACGGCGAAGGTTGAACAGCTTCCCACTGGTTCTGTAGTTTAGTTCCACTCCAGCAGGGAGCTTGTTGACGACTTCCGTCGTCTCCGGGAGTTTCTATGTATGTCATTTCTTTTTAGCACTTTAATGCTTAAATTATATCCCTTGAGATTACCAGAGAGCTGAGGAGGCTGGGTCATTGAATATACTTAAGGCTGAGATAGATAGATTTTTGAACGACAACGGGTTATGGGGAGCGGGCAGGAAGGTGGAGTTGAGGCCAAGATCAGACCAGCCATGATCTTATCAAATGGCGGAGCAGGCTCAAGGGGCCGTATGGCCTACTCCTGCTCATTTTTCTTATTTTCTTATGTTTTTACAGGGGATCATTTTAATATATAATTTGCTGAATAGGAACTCCCTTAACAGGATTTGGTTGGAACTCAGGTTTTACACACCTGCCTAATAGTCAATGGAGTGTAAAATCAGGCGGGGTGTAAAACCAGCACCAAATCTCATCGGTTTTGGTTCAAATTGGCCCCTCATGCAAGTCTTCATCATAGACAGTCCCTTGAAACGAGGATGACTTGCTTCCACACCAATAAAAAGGATCAGTTCACAGGTGTTGCAAATGAAGAACCCGAACTACATCCTCAAGGGTGGAAGATGCCTGTGTGTTAATTTTTTTAACGTGTAGTGGCCGTTGCACACCAGCCACCAAACGGGCTTGACAGAGCTAGGTCTAGGTCCAGTGGCAAGGATTACCCAAGACGGCTGGAGACCAGCTCTGCTGTACGGACCTAGTGCGCACACATATCGCAGTGTGGGCTGGTCCGTGCTGCCCCTGGTCCCCTGGCCTCGAACTCACGCCTCCCCTGGACCCCGATCACGTCCCTCCACAATCTCTCACCGCTCCTTCGCCCCGACATCGCCGCTCCTGCTGTACCTGCCCACCCTCCAATCACCGACCTGGACCTTGCCATGCCTGGTCCAGGTTGGTGAGGTACAGGTAAAACCTGCTTGGCTACCTTGCACAAAGAGTACTGCTTCCTGAACGTTAAAGTTTTGACATGACCTTAAAATAGAAGACACTCACTTAATAAACTTACATACATGTATTGGCACAGTTCTTCAGCTGGATGTATAAATAATAATGACAAATGATTTTCAACAGCTCAATTTCAAACTAAAGTTTTGCCAAGTGACGTGAACTCCATAAGTAAATCGATTAAACCCCAAGTACGAATTTTTTTATAACAAAACTATAAATGCTACTTTGGGAAGCATATTATGCCATGTGTTTTTCCCCAGTTAGGGATGGATACTGTTAATAGGATTGACATCTAAGATAGCTCTCTATATTTTCGTGTGAAAATCTGATTTCTGATAATGGCACTTGTGCTAACTATATGAATTTGCTGGTCCACAGGTGAGAGTTAAACCATTATTGTTGTTTAGACTGAGCAAAGTCTATGTAAGCTGCAGTGCGCTCCTCCCACCGACAGGTGGTGCTCACTCCCCACCACCGGGCGCTGCAGATTGTTCCTCCCACCGACAGGTGGTGCTCACTCCCCACCACCGGGCGTTGCAGGTTGTTCCTCCCACCGACAGGTGGTGCTCACTGCCCACTCCCGGGCGCTGCAGGTTGTTCCTCCCACCGACAGTGGTGCTCACTCCCCACTCCCGGGTGCTGCAGGTTGTTCCTCTCACCGACAGGTGGTGCTCACTCCCCACTCCCGAGCGCTGCCGATTGTTCCTCCCACCGACAGGTGGTGCTCACTCCCCATTCCCGGGAGCTGCAGGTTGTTCCTCCCACCGAGAGGTGGTGCTCACTCCCCACTCCCGGGCGTTGCAGGTTGTTCCTCCCACCGACAGGTGGTGCTCACTGCCCACTCCCGAGCGCTGCAGGTTGTTCCTCCCACCGACAGGTGGTGCTCACATCCCACACCCGGGCGCTGCAGGTTGATCCTCCCACCGACAGGTGGTGCTCACTCCCCACTCCCGAGCGCTGCAGGTTGTTCCTCCCACCGACAGGTGGTGCTCACTCCCCCCCCCCCAGGCGCTGCAGGTTGATCCTCCCACCGACAGGTGGTGCTCACTCCCCACGCCCGGGGCGCTGCAGGTTGTTCCTCCCACCGACAGGTGGTGCTCACATCCCACACCCGGGCGCTGCAGGTTGTTCCTCTCAGGCGGCGAGGCCCAAAGTCTGGGTCCCTAGCAACGGGAGCCGGGCAGCGGGTGGCCTGAGGCCTGGCTTCACTCCCGGTCCGTGCGGCGGCTCTGATGGACATGCCGCCCATACACAGGTGCCTGCAGGTGAGTGAAGCGGGGGTGAGGGCGGCTCCATCTGGACCGCAGTTATACTGCCGAACGTGTCACTTGACAATTCCCCTGAGATCACCTGCTGTAGAGTAAGTAAAGACTTTCTCTGTAAGAGTCACAATATCAATCGTATGGACACCTGTCAATATGTTAAAAAGGAAAGACTTTTCCCCACATTACAACAGTAATGCAAGTCTTTTATATATATATATAGTGCCTTTCACGACCACTGGACATCCCAAGGCGCTTTACAGCCAATGCAGTACTTTTTTGGAATGTAGTCACTGTTGTAATGTGGGAAACGCAGCAGCCAATTTGCGCACAGCAAGCTCCGACAGGCAGCAGTCTGAGGGATAAATATAGTCCAGAACACCGGGGATAACACCCCAGCACTTCTTTGAAATAGTGCCATAGGATCGTTTACGTCCACCTGACAGAGAACAGACCAGGCCTCGGTTTAACGTCTCATCCAAAAGATGGCAACTCCGACAGTGCGGCACTCCCTGTTCCCCATTATTGGATCAAAGCGTCTGAGAGTTTATATTGGTGCAGTGTCACTGTTCATCACATAAATCAGGATGCTCCATTATGCAAGGGTGTTAAGAGCCCTTGCGAAGGTTGAGGGTTCAAGTCCCACTCCAGAGACTTGAGCACAAAAATCTCGGCTGACACTCGAGTGGTGCACTGTTGGATAAGACATTAAACCCAAGTCCGCCTGTTCTCAGATTATTTAGTCATTAAGGTGTTTGGGAACCTGCTGTGTGCAAATTGGCTTCCGTGTTTTCCACATTACAACAGTGACAACACTACAAATGTACTTCATTGACTGTAAAGCGCTTTGGGATGTTCTGAGGTTGTGGAATGCCCTATATAAATGTAAGTCTTTCTTTATAGATGGAGTTAAGATGCAGGTATGCCATGATGTAATTGAATGGTGCAATAGGCTCGTGGGGCTGTTCTAATGTTCCCGTCATGAGGGAAAGGGACAGATCGGCATGCAGCATGGAGGGAAGGAATTTAAGGAAGAGACTGAAGCATATAAGAACTTAAGAAATAGGAGCAGGAGTAGGCCATTTGGCCCCTCGAGCCTGCTCCGACATTTAATAAAGATCATGGCTGATCTGATCTTGGGCTCAGTTCCACTTCCCTGCCTGCTCCCCATAACCCTTGACTCCCTTATCGTTCAAAAATCTATCTACACCTTAAATATATTCAATAACACAGCCTCCACAGCTCTTTGGGGCAGAGAATTTCACAGATTTACAACCCTCTGAGGGAAGAAATTCCTCCTCATCTCAATTCGAAATGGGCGACCCCTTATTCTGAAACTATGCCCCTAGTTCCAGATTCCCCCACAAGTAGAAATATCCTCTCTGCATCTATCTTGTCGAGCCCCCTCAGTATCTTATGTTTCAATAAGATCACCTCTCATTCTTCTAAACTTCAGTGAGTAGAGGCCCAAACTGCTCAACCTTTCTTCATAAGTCAACCCCTTCATCTCAGGAATCAACCTAATGAACCTTCTCTGAACTGCCTCCTATGCAAGTATATCCTTTCTTAAATAAGGAAATCAAAACTGTACGCAGTACTCTAGGTGTGATCTCACCAATACCCTGTACAGTTGTAGCAGGACTTCTCTGCTTTTTTCCCCAATTGGCCTGGGTTTTTATCTGTTTATTTGCCCCTCCCAGGGGATTGCATGGCTCCGGGTGGGGTGGAGTGTAAAATGTTGGGGTATCGCAGTTGTGTGGGGCGGACTGGTTGGGCCAGATGCTCTTTACCTGTCCGCTATTGTTCATTGTTCATAAGTTTATATGTAACCTTCAGGGCTGCTGACCGAGGACCGTGTGGCTCTTTGTCGGCCGGCACGGACACGATGGGCCGAAATGGCCTCCTTCTGCGCTATAAATTTCTATGTTTTTTCTATGTTCTATACTCCATCCCCCTTGCAATAAAGGCCAACAGTCCATATGCCTTCCTGATTACTTGCTGTACCAGCATGCTAACTTTTCGTTTTTCATACACAAGGACTCCATTGTCTCTCTGCACTGTAGCATTTTGTAATCTCTCCATTTAAATAATAATTTGCTTTTTTATTTTTCCTGCCAAAGTGGATAACATCACACATTCCCACATTATATTCCATCTGCCAAATGTTTACCCACTCCCTTTGCAGATTCTTTGTGGCCTCCTCGCAACTTGCTTTCCCATCCATCTTTATATCATCAGCAAACTTGGCTACATTAAACTCGGTCCCTTTATCCAAGTGATTAATATAGACTGTAAATAGTTGATGCCCCAGCACTGATCCCTGCGGCACCCCACTAGTTACCGTTTGCCAACCGGTAAATGACCCATTTATCTGGACACTCTGTTTTCTGTTAGTTATCTATGCGAATATATTACCCCCAACCCTGTGAACTCTTACCTTGGGCAGTAACCTTCCATGTGGCACCTTATCGAATGCCTTCTAGAAATTCAAATACACCACATCCATTGATTCCCCCTTATCCACCCTGCTCGTTACATCCTCAAAGAACTCCAGCAAATTTGTTAAACATGATTTTCTTTTCATAAAACCATGCTGACTCTGCTTGATTGTATTATGATTTTCCAAATGTCCTGTTACTGCTTCCCTAATAATGGACTCCAGCATTTTCCCAACGACAGATGTTAGGCTAACTGGTCTATAGTTTCCTGCAAATGGCAGGACTGTCGTATGAGGAAAGATTGGATCGACTCGGCCTGTATTCACTAAAGTTTAGAAGAATGAGAGTGGATCTCATTGAAACGTATAAATTCTGACTAGGTTGGATAGACTGGATGCGGGGAGGATGTTTCCCCTGGCTGGGAAGTCTAGAACAAGGGGTCACAGTCTCAGGATACGGGGTAGGAAATTTAGGACTGAGATGAGGAGAAATGTTTTCACTCAGAGGGTGGTGAACCTGTGGAATTCTCTACCACAGAAGGCTGTGGAGGCCAAACTGAATATATTTAAGAAGGAGATAGATAGATTTCTAGACACAAAAGACATCAAGGGGTATGGGGAGAAAGCGGGAATATGGTGTTGAAATAGAGGATCAGCCATGATCTTATTGAATGGTGGTGCAGGCTCGAAGGGCCGAATTTCTATGTAATGGTGACCCCCCCCCAGGATATTGATGGTGAGGGAGGGAGTGAATGAACATTAAGTAATGCCTGTGGAAGATGATCTTATTGATTCATGATGGTGAATTGCAAACCTTAGACGGGTGGGAAAGTTGGCATCCAAGTGTCACTTCCACACATTTTCAATGGGCTGGCTCAAGGTGTCATTGATGGAGGCCTAGGAGTAGGCTTGTTTGCTTTCTCAGTCATAGGCAGCACATGGAGATCAGGGTTAGTGGGAAGGGAAAAAATCGAGGGTTTCATACCACCCAAACTACAGATTCCTTTGCCCGATGGAAGAGGGGAATGTTCAGAAGGTGTCAATGGAGGTAAGCTTTAGCAGCGTACCTATTCCCTTTGTGAATGGCTCTAACCCCCACTCCGTGTGCTTCTGCAGCTTTGTGCTGAAAATGAGCACGTGCAGAGAAAGTTGAGGAAAGTTCGGCAGAAGAATGAACGATTGGAGAGTGAGCTATCAGAAATCCAGGGAAAACTGCAACAGCAACAGCTGATGAGGGACTTTGTAACGACGAGAGAGTAAGAGCCCTAAAGGCATCCAAGAAAAACTTGCTTTTTCTGTACCTGTGTAAACACACTGTAGGAATTCTTGACCATTGCAGTTAAATTGTTGGTGTTACACTACCATATAAGGTGACTCGCACATAATACCGCCACCCCCCCCCCCAAAAAAAAATTGGTGACTGTTGTGTAAGACGAGGCCCATGAGGTTATAAAACCTCTATCCACCCAAATTCTTCTGTACAATGTTGGCTGGATCCACGAATGTGCTTTCCTTCTGTTCTTTCTCATAAGAGCATAAGAAATAGGAGCAGGACTGGGCCATACGGCCCCTCGAGCCCGCTCCGCCATTTAATAAGATCATGGCTGATCTGATCATGGACTCAGCTCCACTTCCCTGCTCGCTCTCCATAACGCCTTATCCCTTTATCTTTAAGAAACTGTCTTAAATTTATTCAATGTCCCAGCTTCCACAGCTCTCTGAGGCAGTGAATTCCACGGATTAACAGCCCTCTGAGAGAAGAAATTTCTACTCATCTCTGTTTTAAATGGGCGGCCCCTTATTCTAAGATCATGCCCTCTAGTTCTAGTCTCCCCCATCAGTGGAAATATCCTCTCTGCATCCACCTTGTCAAGCCCCCTCATAATCTTATACGCTTTGATAAGATCACCTCTCATTCTTCTGAATTCCAATGAGTAGAGGCCCAACCTACTCAACCTTTCCTCATAAGTCAACGCCTTCATCCCCGGAATCAACCGAGTGAACCTTCTTTGAACTGCCTCCAAAGCAAGTATATCCTTTCATAAATATGGAAACCGAAACTGCACGCAGTATTCCAGGTGTGGCCTTATATAGCTGTAGCAAAAACTTCCCTGCTTTTATACTCCATCCCCTTTGCAATAAAGGCCAAGATACCATTGGCTTTCCTGATCACTTGCTATACCTGCATACTATCCTTTTGTGTTTCATGCACAAGTACCTCCAGGTCCCGCTGTACTGCAGCACTTTGCAATCTTTCTCCATTTAAATAATAACTTGATCTTTGATTTTTTTTCTGCCAAAGTGCATGACCTCACACTGTCCAACATTATACTCCATCTGCCAAATTTTTTCCCACTCACTGAGCCTGTCTATGTCCTTTTGCAGATTTTTTTGTGAGCTCCTTACACATTACTTTTCCTCCCATCTTTGTATCGTCAGCAAACTTGGCTACTTGGCTCATTGCAACTAGCACATTGGTATTCTTGATTGGTTTAAATGACTTTTAGTTGACTTCATAGTAAATCTCTCAACTGAAGGTTTAAATAATTAAATAATCTTACATCGCAACAGTGACTACATGCCAAAAAGTACTTCATTGGCTGTAAAGCACTTTGGGATGTCCGGTGGTCATGAAAGGTGCTAATTAAATGCAGGTGCTTTTTTTTCTATACTTTTCATGTCAGGAAGTAGTGCCGTTACTGCATCTGCTTTTCAAAATGTTTTAATCCTTCTGTAAAGTTTAATCGTAAATCACTAAGTGCCCTGGAGTGACAAGGGACATATTATGAACCTTGAACTCCTGCCTGCTACAATGCCAAACAGAAACCAGGAATTTACACCGACAAGAGGATATTGGGGGACCTGTCACCCCAGGCTGCTCTTGTGCATGAGTTACCATCTCCTCACAAATTGTTCATGGAAGAAGCCTGGGTACAGGCTAGTTCTAATAGTTGTTGGGAGATATTTGGGGTGATGTAGAAGACAGCAAAAGATGAATACTAAATTTCACAATTTTTTAAAATGTTTTATCAAGTGCTCAAATACAGACAGAACCTCAACCATGGAACAGAGCAGGTCTCAAAGAGGGCACTGCTTCAAAGGCAGACGAAAAGAGCAAGTAAGTATTTAATTATTGTTTTCAAAAATAATAGTGTATTGAGCAGAATGAAAAAGTAACAAAACTTTGTCTTAGATTAGAGCAAGCGGAATGAAAGAAGTGATCCAAAGGAAGTCAGAAATAGTTTTCTCTTTAAAGGAGTTGGAACGACCAATGACCTGCTTTTGGTGGTGTTGGTTGAGGGGCAAATATTGGTCAGGGCAACAGGTGAGCTATCTGCTCTTGATTGAATTGTGCCATGGGACCTTTAGGATGCATCCAAACTCCTGAAGCATACATGTGCGTAGCCTAGTGGTTTTGATTTATTTTTATTCATTCCTGGTATGTGGGCGTTGCTGGCAAGGCCAGCATTTATTGCCCATCCCTAATTGCCCTTTAGAAGATGGTGGTGAGACACCACCTTGAATCACTGCAGTCCTTGTGGTGAAGATCAGTGCTGCTATGGAGGGAGTGCCAGGATTTTGACCCAGCAAGGATGAAGGAACGGCGATATAATTCTAAGTCAGGATGGTGTGTGACTTGGAGGGGAACGTGGAGGTGGTGGTGTTCCCATGCGCCTGCTGCCCTTGTCCTTCTAGGTGGTAGAGGCCGCGGGTTGAGGAGGTGAAGCCTTGGCGAGTTGCTGCAGTGCATCTTGTAGATGGTACACACTGCAGCCACGGTATGTTGGTGATGGAGGGAGTGAATGTTGAAGGTGGTGGATGGGCTGTCAATCAAGCGGGCTGCTTTGCCCAGGATGGTGTCGAGCTTCTTGATGTTGTTGGAGCTGTACTCATCCAGGCAAGTGGAGAGTATTCCATCACACTCCTGACTTGTGCCTTGTAGATAGTGGAAAGGCTTTGGGGAGTCAGAAGGTGAGACACTCGCAGCAGAATACCCAGCCTCTGACCTGCTCGTGTTACCACAGTATTTATGTGGCTGGTCCAGTTAAGATTCTGGTCAGTGATGACCCCCAGGATGTTGATGGTGGGGGATTCAGCGATGGTAATGCTGTTGAATGTCAGGGGGCAGTGGTTAGACTCTCGCTTGTTGGAGATAGTCATTGCCTGGCACTTGTGTGGCGCGAATGTTACTTGCTACTTATCAGCCCAAGTCTGAATGTCGTCCAGGTCTTGCTGCATGCAGGCATGGACTGCTCCGTTATCTGAGGAGTGGTGAATGGCACTGAACACTGCAGTCATCAGTGAACATCCCCACTTCTGACCTTGTGATGGAGGGAAGGTCATTGATGAAACAGCTGAAGATGGGCCTAGGATACTGCCCTGAGGAACTCTTGCAGACATGTCCTGGGGCTGTGATGATTGACCTCCCAACTACCACAACCATCTTCCCTTGTGCTAGGTCTGACTCCAGCCAGTGGAGAGTTTTCTCCCTGATTCCCATTGACTTCAGTTTTACGAAGGATCCTTGATGTCAAGGGCAGTCACTCTCACCTCAGCTCAGGAATTTTGGTGACTAGCAGCCCATAGAGTTCAAATCCCACTATGACCTGTTGTGGTCAATTAAATCTGGCAGTTTGTTGGTCAGCACCAGAAAAACCCAATTTGTTCACCAATGTCCTGCCACACTTACCCATGTGTGATGTATATGGTTGACTCTTTATGCCCTGAGGGTAACAAAGTGTTATCATTTCAGAAATGGTGATCCTGTTATAGAAATTTACAGCACAGAAGGAGGCCATTCAGTCCATCGTGTCTGTGCTATCCAGCCTAATTCCACTTTCCAGATCTTGGTCAGCACTTCAAGTGCATAGCCAAGTACTTTTTAAATGCGATGAAGGTTTCTGTCTCTACCACCCTTTCAGGCAGTGAGTTTAAGACCCCCCCCCCCACCCTCTGGGTGAAAAACGTTCTCCTCACCTCCCCTCTAATCTTTCTACCAATTACTTTAAATCTGTGACCCCTGATTGTTGACCTCTCTGCTAAGGGAAATAGGTCCGTCCTATCCACTCTATCTAGGCTCCTCATAATTTCATGCCCCTCAATTAAGTCTCCCCTCAGCCTCCTCTGTTCTGGAACTAGACATAGTGTCTTTGTTTTCCTAGTCGGCTGCTACAGATGTACAACGCACTGCAGAAACGTTACGAAAAAGAAATTAAAACCAACAGGGAGCAGAGCGAAACCATCTCGAAACTCACTGTAAGTTCTGCATTTTTGTGTCACAACTGCATCTCAACTCACTCTTTGTCATAGGCGGTCCCTCGAACGAGGATGACTTGCTTCCACAAGAGTTTACAGATGTTTCAATGAAGGGCCCGATGTTCCAGCCCTGAACTCCAATTGAAGGGTGGAAGATGCCTGTGCGTGAATTGTTTTTAACGTGTGGTGACCGTTGCACATCAGCCACCACATGGGCTCGACAAAGCTAGGCCTTTATCCAGTGGTGAAGGTTAACCAGGACGACTGGAGACCTGCTCTGCTGCTACGGACCTAGTGAATACAGTGAATGTGTATACATGACATATCGTTGGCTTGGGATGAGCATAACATCTACAATTGAGTAACCCAGTGGGGTTCACAGTCGATACGGAATTTGATCTAAAACAGGACTGCGTACTTATTTATGATGGCTTTTTTTTTGCTTGTGGATAAAATATTGGTCTGTTCAAGGAAACTATTTTCCTAATGTGAAACACCCTGGAATTAAAGGTGCTATATAAATGCAAGTTGGTTTTCACCTTTTATGGATGTCAGCATTTCCAGCCGCAGTTCATACAGGGACTGAAATGTCAGCTGTTTTTTGGACTGCTGAACTCATTCCATAATCATAGGGAAGATAGAAACAGGAGTAGGCCATTCAGCACCTCGAGCGTTATGTCATAAGCAGTATTAGCACTTCTTAACAATTTTATGGTCTGCACTTTGCACAGGATCCACTGTATTTTCAGAGACTACTTTGCCATTAAGTGTTGATAATGTATTTTGATTCAAACTTCTTTGTTAACTTAAGGTACTTTGCTGATAATTCAAATTAGTGACAGCCATGGATTATGGTTCCAAGTCCCACTCCAGAGACTTGAGCACAAAAATCTAGGCTGACACTGCAGTGCAGTACTGAGGGAGTGCTGCACTGTCGGAGGTGCTGTCTTTCGGATGAGACATTAAACCGAGGCCCAGTTTGTGCTCTCAGATGGACGTAAAAGACCCCATAGCACTATTTTGAATCAGAGCAGCGGAGTTATCCCAGTGTCCTGACCAATATTTATCCCTCAATCTACATCATTTAAAATCAGATTATCTGGTCATTATCATATTGCTGTTTGTGGGAGCTTGCTGTGCGCAGATTGGCTGCCACGTTTCCCACATTACAACAGTGACTACACTCCAAAAGTACTTCATTGGCTGTAAGGCACTTTGGGATGTCCGGTGGTGGTGGTGGAAGGCACTATATAAATGCAAGTCTTTTTTCAAATTCTATTGAAATTACCTATCCGTTCCCCTTTATCATACTGCATTTAGTGAAAATTGGCCTAAGCCTCGATTCTGGGCTGGCATTACCTCTCACTATCCTCAGTGTTGCTGTATTAATGCTTATCTGTGAGTTTCTGCACTTTCTAACTTAGTCTTTTTGCTCTGCTGCCAACTGGGCTACTTTAAGATTTTCGAAGCCCTCTCAGACATTTTTGAACACTGCTGTTTACTACTATCAGCTTTACTTAAAATCGAAACTGTTTGAATAACCTTTGGATTGTAAATGATATTCTAACCCATCCTTTGCTCCAGTCACTTATCTGTTCGGGTTTCATTACTTGGTTCAGGTTCAACATCACAAACCTCTCCTGCGACTGAGCTCTCGCTCAACAACACCTTGCATTTGTATAGCGCCTTTGACGTAGTAACACGTCACAAGCCATTACACAGGAGCGTTAGCAAACAAAATGTTACATGAGCAACATAAAGAAAGGAAGGAAGACTTGCATTCATATAGCGCCTTGCACGGTCTCAGGACAACCCAAAGCACTTTACAGCCAATGAAGTATTTTTTCAAAGTGCAGGCACTGCTGTAATGTAGGAAACGCGGCAGCCAATTTGCGCACAGCAAGATCCCACAAACAGCAATGAGATAATAACCAGATAATCTGTTTTTTAGTGATGTTAATTGAGGGTTAAATATTGGCCTGCTCTTCTTCAAAATAGTGCCTTGGGATGTTTTACGTCCATCTGACAGAGCAGACGGGGCCTCGGTTTAACGTTTCATCCAAAAGACGGCACCTCCAGGAGTGCAGCACTCCCTCAGCACTGCACTGGAGTGTCAGCCTTGATTTTTATGCTCAAGTCTCAGGGAGTGGGACTTGAACCTACAGCCAGTGAGTTACTAAGACAGGTTGGTCAAAGTGATAGATTTTAAGGAACATCTTAAAAGAGGAGTGAGGTCTAGGGGCAGAAAGGTTTAGGGAGGGAATTCCAGAGCTTGGGGCCTAGGCTGCTGAAGGCATGGCCACCAATGGTGGAGCGATTAAAATCGGGGCTGTACAAGAGGCCAGAATTGGAGGAGCGCAGAGATCTCGGAACCCGGAGTGTGCTTTATTTTATATCTAGATGAATGTAGTGAGCCCAGTGGTCAAACAGAGGACATTTGTTATTGAACTCTGACCATCGTGTGGTTTCCTGTTCAGAAAGGAAGAAGAATAAACACTATTATTAGATTGTGGCCCAGAAGATACAGGTTATTGAACATTAACCAGATAAGTGAATTGTATCAAATATAAACAGTAGATTTACAGCAAATACATTTACTGTTCCTTCACGGAATATGGAAAATAAAAGCCTTTCACCTTTCAGACTAAGCTGTACCAGAAGCTTAGTCTCTGACTAAACTTATATGGCCATTTATAGTGGACTGCACCACAGTGTCTCTGGCCTAGTCATCATCATCATCATAGGCGGTCCCACGAACGAGGATGACTTGCTTTCACGAGAGTTCACAGATGTTTCAATGAAGGATCGATGTTCCAGTCCTGAACTCCAGTTCAGGAGATGGAAGATGCCTGTGCTTGGATTTTTTTAACGTGTGGTGACCATTGCACATCAGCCACCACACAGGCTTGACAGAACTAGGCCTTTATCCAGTGGAAAGAGTTGAACCAGGATGACTGGACACCTGCTCTGCTGCACGGACCTTGTGCGCACACATGTCGCAGTGTGGGCTGGTCCTTGCTGCCCCTGGGCCCTCGGCTCTTCTGGGCCCCGTACCCTCATTCTCCGCACCTCCGCCCACACTGTTCCAGGGCCCGGCGCTCCAGCTCCATTTATAGCCCCGACCTGCGGTGGTGTTCCCACACAGGTCTACCCACGAGGACCCGGTTGGAAACAGACACTTACATCGCTTACTTTGTTCCTGCACCAAGATATGGATGTGATGTATAGGTTAAGTGTGTGTGCTCTTTGAAAATTTAAACTCTCTTAATGGTTTCTTTGGGAAATTGAAGATTACATGTGCTGATGATCTGTATCAAAGTGAACTAATGTAGCCAGAGGTTAAGGGTTTTTAAATCTAAAGTTTCATGTCGAAGAATTTTATGGAACAGTTCAGCCAATAAACTAAGATTAGATGTTGGCTTGAAATTGAACATAAGAACATAAGAATTAGGAACAGGAGTCGGCCATCTAGCCCCTCGAGCCTGCTCTGCCATTCAACAAGATCATGGCTGATCTGGCCGTGAACTCAGCTCCACTTACCCGCCCGCTCCCCATAACCCTTAATTCCCTTATTGGTTAAAAATCTATCCATCTGTGACTTGAATACATTCAATGAGCTAGCCTCAACTGCTTCCTTGGGCAGAGAATTCCACAGATTCACAACCCTCTGGGAGAAGAAATTCCTTCTCAACTCAGTTTTAAATTGGCTCCCCCGTATTTTGAGGCTGTGCCCCCTAGTTCTAGTCTCCCCGACCAGTGGAAACAACCTCTCTGCCTCTATCTTGTCTATCCCTTTTATTATTTTAAATGTTTCTATAAGATCACCCCTCATCCTTCTGAACTCCAACGAGTAAAGACCCAGTTTACTCAATCTATCATCATAAGGTAACCCCCTCATCTCCGGAATCAGCCTAATGAATCGTCTCTGTACCCCCTCCAAAGCCAGTATATCCTTCCTTAAGTAAGGTGACCAAAACTGCACGCAGTACTCCAGGTGCGGCCTTACCAATACAGTTGCAGCAGGACCTTCCTGCTTTTGTACTCCATCCCTCTTGCAATGAAGGCCAACATTCCTTTCGCCTTCCTGATTACCTGCTGCACCTGCAAACTAACTTTTTGGGATTCATGCACAAGGACCCCCAGGTCCCTCTGCACCTCAGCATGTTGTAATTTCTCCCCATTCAAATAATATTCCCTTTTACTGTTTTTTTTTCCCCAAGGTGGATGACCTCACACTTTCCGACATTGTATTCCATCTGCCAAACCTTAGCCCATTCGCTTAACCTATCCAAATCTCTTTGCAGCCTCTCTGTGTTCTCTACACAACCCGCTTTCCCACTAATCTTTGTGTCATCTGCAAATTTTGTTACACTACACTCTGTCCCCTCTTCCAGGTCATCTATGTTTATTATAAACAGTTGTGGTCCCAGCACCGAACCCTGTGGCACACCACTAACCACCGATTTCCAACCCGAAAAGGACCCATTTATCCCGACTTTCTGTTCGCCAGCCAATTCTCTATCCATGCTAATACATTTCCTCTGACTCCGCGTACCTCTATCTTCTGCAGTAACCTTTTGTGTGGCACCTTATCGAATGCCTTTTGGAAACCTAAATACACCACATCCATCGGTACACCTCTATCCACCATGCTCGTTATATCCTCAAAGAATTCCAGTAAATTAGTTAAACATGATTTCCCCTTCATGAATCCATGCTGCGTCTGCTTGATTGCACTATTCCTATCTAGATGTCCTGCTATTTCTTCCTTAATGATAGTTTCAAGCATTTTTCCCACTACAGATGTTAAACTAGCCAGCCTATAGTTACCTGCCTTTTGTCTGCCCCCTTTCTTAAACAGAGGCGTTACATTAGCTGCTTTCCAATCCGCTGGTACCTCCCCAGAGTCCAGAGAATTTTGGTAGATTATAACGAATGCACCTGCTATAACTTCCGCCATCTCTTTTAATACCCTGGGATGCATTTCATCAGGACCAGGGGACTTGTCTACCTTGAGTCCCATTAGCCTGTCCAGCACTATCCCCCTAGTGATAGTGATTGTCTCAAGGTTTTTATGTCTTCCACTGTGAAGACCGAAGCAAAATAATTGTTTAAGGTCTCAGCCATTTCCACATTTCCCATTATTAAATCCCCCTTCTCATCTTCTAAGGGACCAACATTTACTTTAGTCACTCTTTTCCGTTTTATATATCTGTAAAAGCTTTTACTATCTGTTTTTATGTTGTGCGCAAGTTTACCTTCGTAATCTATCTTTTTTTTATTGCTTTTTTAGTCATTCTTTGCTGATGTTTAAAATTTTCCCAATCTTCTAGTCTCCCACTAAACTTGGCCACCTTGTACTCATTGGTTTTTAATTTGATACTCTCCTTTATTTCCTTGGTTATCCATGGCTGGTTATCCCTTCTCTTACCGCCCTTCTTTTTCACTGGAATATATTTTTGTTGAGCACTATGAAAGAGCTCCTTAAAAGTCCTCCACTGTTCCTCAATTGTGCCACCGTTTAGTCTGTGTTTCCAGTCTACTTTAGCCAACTCTGCCCTCATCCCACTGTAATCCCCTTTGTTTAAGCATAGTACGCTCGTTTCTGACACAACTTCCTCACCCTCAATCTGTATTACAAATTCAACCATACTGTGATCACTCATTATGAGAGGATCTTTTACTAGGAGATCGTTTATTTTTCCTGTCTCATTACACAGGACCAGATCTAAGATAGCTTGTTCCCTTGTAGGTTCTGTTACATACTGTTCTAAGAAACAATCCCGTATGCATTCTATGAATTCCTCCTCCAGGCTACCCCGTGCGATTTGAGTTGACCAATCGATATGTAGGTTAAAATCCCCCATGACTACTGCCGTTCCTTTTTCACATGCCTCCAGTATTCTCTTAATTATTGCATGCCCCACCGTGAAGTTATTATTTGGGGGCCTATAAACTACGCCCACCAGTGACTTTTTCCCTTACTATCTCTAATCTCCACCCACAATGATTCAACATTTTGTTCATTAGAGCCAATATCGTCTCTCACAACTGCCCTGATATCATCCTTTATTAAAAATTGGTTAATCTAAACAACAACGGGATATTCTATTTGTATATATTTTTTAAATCAGACTGTGATAACTGACTGGAATGCCAGGCACTTCTCTCCCTAGATCGTTTTTGTAAGACACGACTGATTAAGGCCTAAAGTTTATAAAATGAAGTGTTAATTAAAGGCCATCGACAAAAGCCAGGGATTCTTGACAGTTACATCAGAACATAAGAATTAGGAACAGGAGTAGGCCATCTAGCTCCTCGAGCCTGCTCCGCCATTCAACAAGATCATGGCTGATCTGGCCGTGGACTCAGCTCCACTTACCCGCCCGCTCCTCGTAACCCTTAATTCCCTTATTGGTTAAAAATCTATCTATCTGTGACTTGAATACATTCAATGAGCTAGCCTCAACTGCTTCCTTGGGCAGAGAATTCCACAGATTCACAACCCTCTGGGAGAAGAAATTCCTTCTCAACTCAGTTTTAAATTGGCTCCCCCATATTTTGAGGCTATGCCCCCTAGTTCTGGTCTCCCGACCAGTGGAAACAACCTCTCTACCTCTATCTTGTCTATCCCTTTCATTATTTTAAATGTTTCTATAAGATCACCCCTCATCCTTCTGAACTCCGAGTAAAGACCCAGTCTGCTCAATCGATCATCATAAGGTAACCCCTCATCTCCGGAATCAGCCTAGTGAATCGTCTCTGTACCCCCTCCAAAGCTAGTATATCCTTCCTTAAGTAAGGTGACCAAAACTGCACGCAGTACTCCAGGTGAGGCCTCACCAATACCCTGTACAGTTGCAGCAGGACCTCCCTGCTTTTGTACTCCATCCCTCTCGCAATGAAGGCCAACATTCCATTCGCCTTCCTGATTACCTGCTGCACCTGCAAACTAACTTTTTGGGATTCATGCACAAGGGCCCCCAGGTCCCTCTGCACCGCAGCACGTTGTAATTTCTCCCCAATCAAATAATATTCCCGTTTACAGTTTTTTTTTCCAAGGTGGATGACCTCACATTTTCCGACATTGTATTCCATCTGCCAAACCTTAGCCCATTCGCTTAACCTATCCAAATCTCTTTGCAGCCTCTCTGTGTCCTCTACACAACCCGCTTTCCCACTACAAGCACCGCTTGTGTATCCTATCGCTGTCTTGGGTAAACAGTTGCACTTGGCAGATTATCCAGACAGTGACCAGTCACTGTATTGATAAGTGCAGACACAATAAAAACTGTATTAAGAGTCCTGCCATAGGGATTTACAGTAAATATATTACAGCACTCAAGTGAATTGCCAATACTGCTTGTTTAGCATTTTGCAAGGGCAATGGCAGTATGGATTTTTGCATTAGAAGGGAAGAGCTGTTGGAAAGCATTGGTGATGGCTGAGGAGAAATCGACTTCAAGATCCAATTGCTGTGTTTGGGTGAATCATGAAAAGCTCCCGTGAATTGTAGAAGAGCTGATTGTTGAGGGTGGGTGGACTGGGGATTGCATGGGCCTCGGCTCATTAGATGCTTGGTTGTATAATCAGCCTCTACATGCTACTTGTCGGGGCCCGGGAGAGGCGTGAGTTCGGGGCCAGAAGAGGCGAGGGCCCAGGGGCAGCACGGACCAGCCCACACTGCGATATGTGTGCGTACTAGGTCCGTGCAGCAGAGCTGGTCTCCAGTCGTCTTGGTTAATCCTTGCCACTGGACCAAGACCTAGCTCTGTCAAGCCCGTGTGGTGGCTGCTGTGCAACAGCCACTCCACGTTAAAACAATCCACGCACAGGCATCTTCCACCCTTCAACATGTAGTTCGGGACCTGGAATATTAGATCCTTCATTGAAACACCTGTGAACTCATCCCTTTTTTGGTGTGGAAGCAAGTCATCCTCGCTTCGAGGGACGGCCTATGATAATGATGATGAATGCTTTCAGAATAACTGCTGTCTAGGAGTGAGTCCGCCTCAGATAGACTATTGAAATCGCGTTGAAGATATAATTAATTGAACAGATATAAAGGAAATCAGAGATGCCAATAAAACGTATAAAATATGCTCATATATAAATTGAATGGATGGATTGGACTCTACCTGGGGGAATAAATTTATCCCGTGTCATCTGAGTGCTTATTATTAAAAGCATTACGAAAGCAGTAGATCAGGCAAGCAGGTACTGAGTTTCAATTTATATATGTATCAGATATTATCTGACTCTGAAAATAGTTTGCACAAAAAAGCCTGCTTATTAAGTGAATCTTGATTTTGACCTAGAGTGTACTGCAACCCAAGGTGGAAGCAGATTATATTGTAATATTTAAAAGAGAATTGGATAAATATTTGAAGCGAAATATTTACAGTACTATGGGGAAAGAGCAGGGGAGTGGGATTAATTGGATAGCTCTACCAAAGGGCCAGCACAGGCATGATTGGTCAAATAGCCTCCTTCTATGCTGTATCATTCTATGATTCTAAGAAACACAAAATAATTGACAAAAAAGCTTATCTTTCATCACAATTACCTAGATCCTTCATTTCAGTTATACTTGGGCAACAAAAAACACATGTTTTGGCTCCTCACTCTTGTTCACATCTTCCAGGTGGATGTTCACGAGTTAGAACTACAGCTTGTGACATCAAAGCAACGAATTCAGCAACTGGAAAACACTCCCATGGGGAGAAGGCAAAGGACTCCAACGCCAGACCAGGGCTCTGCATCTCACAAACGCAGGTCTGCTGGCAGGAAAGGTTGCTCACCTGACTGCATTCACATTGGTGAGGCTTCAACTGAATCTTTTCCCTCTTGCAGATGTTAACTGTTGTTGTTGTTGCAGTACCGACTGGTTCCACAGGCACTGGCTCACGTGGCCATTCCTGGGATCAGAGGGTTCCTTATGAGGAGGGATTGAGTAAACATAAGAACATAAGAAATAGGAACAGGAGTAGACCATAAGGCCCGTCGAGCCTGCTCCGCCATTCAATAAAATCGTGGTTGATCTGATCATGGACTCAGCTCCACTTCCCTGCCCACTCCCCATAACCCCTTATCCCTTTATCGTTTAAGAAACTGTCTATTTCTGTCTTAAATTTATTCAATGTCCCGGCTTCTACAGCTCTCTGAGGCAGCGAATTCCACAGATTTACAACCCTCTGAGAGAAGAAATTTCTCCTCATCTATGTTTTTAATGGGCGGCCCCTTATTCTAAGATCATGCCCTCTAGTTCTAGTCTCCCATCAGTGGAAACATCCTCTCTGCATCCACCTTGTCAAGCCCCCTCATAATCTTATACGTTTCCATAAGATCACCTCTCATTCTTCTGAATTCCAATGAATAGATGCCCAACCTACTCAACCTTTCCTCATAAGTCAAGCCCCTCATCCCCGGAATCAATCTAGTGAACCTTCTCTGAACTGCCTCTAAACAAGTATATCCTTTCGTGAATATGGAAACTAAAACTGCGCGCAGTATTCCAGGTGTGGCCTCACCAATACCTTATATAGCTGTAGCAAGACTTCCCTGCTTTTATACTCCATCCCCTTTGCAATAAAGGCCAAGATACCATTGGCCTTCCTGATCACCTGCTATTCCTACATACTATCCTTTTGTGTTTCATGCACAAGTATCCCCAGGTCCTGCTGTACTGCAGCACTTTGCAATCTTTCTCCATTTAAATAATAACTTGCTCTTTGATTTTTTTCTGCCAAAGTGCATGACCTCATACTTCCCAACATTATACTCCATCTGCCAAATTTTTGCACACTCACTTAGCCTGTCTATGTCCTTTTGCAGATTTTTTGTGTCCTCCTCACACATTGCTTTTCCTTCCAGCTTTGTATCGTCAGCAAACTTGGCTACATTACACTCAGTCCCTTCTTCCAAGTCGTTAATATAGATTGTAAATAGTTGGGGTCCCAGCACTGATCCCTGCGGCACCCCACTAGTTACTGGTTGCCAACCAGAGAATGAATCATTTATCCCGACTCTCAGTCCTCTGTTAGTTAGCCAATCCTCTATCCATGCTAATATATTACCCCCAACCCCGTGAACTTTTATCTTGTGCAGTAACCTTTTATGTGGCACCTTGTCAAATGCCTTCTGGAAGTCAAAATACACCACATCCACTGGTTCCCTTTATCCACCCTGTTCGTTACATCCTTAAAGAACTCCAGCAAATTTGTCAAACATAACTTCGCTTCAATAATCCATGCTGACTCTGCCTGACCGAATGTCCAGATGTTAGGCTAACTGGTCTATAGTTTTCTGCTTTTTGTCTGCCTCCTTTTTTAAATAGGGGCGTTACATTTTCAATTTTTCAATCTGCTGGGACCTCCCCAGAACCTCCCCAGGGAATTTTGGTAAATTACAACCAATGCATCTACTATCCCTACCGCTACTTCTCAAGACCTTAGGATGCAAGCCATCAGGTCCAGGGGATTTATCTGCCTTTAGTCCCATTATCTTACTGAGTACCACCTCCTTAGTGATTGTGATTGTGTTAAGTTCTTCCTCCCCTATAGCCCCTAAACTATCCACTGTCGGAATATTTTTAGTGTCCTCTACCGTAAAAACTGATAAAGTATTTGTTCAGAGTTTCTGCCATCTCCGTGCCCCCATCACTAATTCCCCGGTCTCTTCCTCTAAGGGACCAACATTTACTTTAGCCACCCTTTTCCTTTTTATATATCTATAGAAACTCTTGCTATCTGTTTTTATATTTTGCATTAGTTTACTTTCATAGTCTATCTTCCCTTTCTTAATCATTTTTTTAGTCGTTCTTTGCTGGCTTTTAAAAGCTTCCCAGTCTTCTGTCCTCCTACTAGTTTTGGTCACTTTGTATGGCCTTGTTTTTAATTGGATACCGTCCTATATTGCTTTAGTTTGCCACAGGTGGCTATCTTTTCTCTTACACCTTTTCCTCCTCACTGAAATATATTTTTCTTGAGAGTTGTGAAATATCTCCTTAAATGTACACCACTGTTCATCAACGTCCTACACTTTAATCTATTTTCCCAGTCCACTTTACCCAACTTTGCCCTCATACCTTCATAGTCTCCTTTATTTAAGATTAGTACGCTGGTTAGAGATCCAACTTTCTCGCCCTCCATCTGAATTTCAAATTCAATCATGCTATGATCACTCATTCCAAGGGGATCCTTTACTAGGAGATTGTTTATTAATCCTGTCTCATTAAACAGGACCAGATCTAAGATAGCCTGCCCCCTGGTTGGTTCCATTACGCACTGCTCAAGGAACCCGTCCCTTATGCACTCTATGAACTCCTCCTCAAAGCTACCCTGACCAATTTGATTTGTCCAATCAATATGGAGGTAAAAATCACCCATGATTATTGCTTTTCCCTTTTTACAAGCCACCACTATTTCCTGGTTTATGTTCCGACCAACAGATTTGCTAGTTAGGGGGCCTATAGACTACGCCCACCGGTGACTTTTTCCCCTTATTGTTCCTGATCTCCACCCAAACTGTTTCAACACCCTTATCATTTGAGCCAATATCGTTTCTTACTATTGCAGTGATTCCATCCTTTATCAACAGAGCTACCCCACCTTTCTGTCTGTCCTTCCGGATTGTCAAGTACCTCTGAATATTTAATTCCCAGTCCTGGTCACCTTGCGACCACGTCTCTGTAATGACTATCAGATCATACCCATTTGTCTCAATTTGTGCCATCAACTCATTTATTTTGTTACAAATGCTACGTGTATTTAGACAAAGTGCCTTTAAGTTTGTTTTTTTTATCCTTTTTTCCTGCTTGTTTCCTCTCTCCTTCAAACTCACTTTCTTTATTTTTGCTTTCTAATTCCAGCTTTACTCCCCTCCCTACTGAATCTAGTTTCAGGTTCCCATCCCCCTGCCAAGCTAGTTTAAACCCTCTCCAACAGCACTAGCAAACCCCTCCCCAGGGAGGACATTGGTCCCGGCTCTGTTGAGGTGCAACCCGTTCGGCTTGTACAGGTCCCACCTCTCCCAGAATCGGTCCCAATGCCTCAGGAAACTAAAGCCCTCCTGCCTGCACCATCTCTCCAGCCACGTATTCACCTGCTCTATCCTCCTATTTCTATACTCACTAGCTCGTGGCACTGGGAGTAATCCAGAGATTACTACCTTTTTGAGGTCCTGCTTTTTAATCTTTCTCCTAGCTCCTTAAACTCTGCCTGCAGGACCTCATCCCTATTCCTACCTAGGTCATTGGTACTGATGTGGACCACGACCTCTGGCTGTTCACCCTCTCCCCCCAGAATGCCCTGCAGCCGCTCAGTGACATCCTTGACCCTGGCACCAGGGAGGCAACATACCATCCTGCAGTCACGTCTGCGGCCGCAGAAACGCCTGTCTGCTCCCCTGACTATCGAATCCCCTACCACTATAGCTCTTCCATTCTTCTTCCTCCTCCCCCCCTGTGCAGCTGAGCCACCCATGGTGCTGTGGACTTGGCTCTGGCTGCACTCCCCAGAGCCACCATCGCCCCCACCGAACAGAATACCGGTTGGAGGGCAAGATGGACTCGGGGGACTACCTGCCTAGTCCTCCTCTTCTGTCTGGTGGTCACCCAAACCCTCTCTGCCTGCACACTCTTAAGCTGCGGGGTGACCGCCTCTAGAAACGTGTTATCCACGTAGCTCTCAGTCTCGCGGATACATCGCAGTGACCCCAGCCACCGCTCGAGCTCCAAAACACGGAGCTCGAGTTGGTGTAGCCGGAGACACCTCCTGCACACGTGGTCGCCCCGGCTGCGCGAAGCACCCGGGACTTCCCACATGCCCCAGGATGTGCAATCCACGGGACTGAGCTGCCCTGCCATCCCTCTAGTTACACTCGCAACTATCGAGTCGAACTATAAACTCTAAACCTTAGCACAGCACACCCAGCCGCTACTCAGCAAACAGCAGATTTAATTAACTGGCTCTCCTCACATAATAAAAATCACATATATTTACTGGCAGATCCTACTTACAACAATGCCAAAGATTTCCAACTGAAAAAAAGAAAAATACTCCCCAATCCACCAGCCAATCACTTACCCGCTTGGCTGTGACGCTTTTGTTTTTTTTTTTACTTTTTGTCCCTGCACCAGCTGGCTCCTGTGGTTTCTCCCGAACTGCTGCTGACCTTTTTATGGGCCTTGACCTCCCACTCCCGCTCGGCCTATACTCTCTGGGGTTAAGAAGAATGAGAGGTGATCTCATTAAAACATATAGGATTCTGAGGCGGATTGACAGGGTAGATGCTGAGAGGTTGTTTTCCCCTAGCTGGAGAGTCTAGAACTAGGGGGCACAGTCTCAGGATAAGGGGGTTTTAAGACTGAGTTGAGGAGGATTTTCTTCACTGAGTGTTGCAAACCTTTGGAGTTCTCTGCCCCAAAGGGCTGTGGATGCTGAATAGTTGTATATTCAAGGCTGAGATAGATCGATTTTTTGAACTCTAGGGGAATCAAGGGATATGGGGATTGGGCGGGAAAGTGGAGTTGAGGTCAAAGATCAGCCATGATCTTATTAAATGGTGGAGCTGGCTCGAGGGGCCGTTTGACTTACTCCTGCTCCTAATTCTTATGTTCTTGTGTGTGGACAGAGTGCTGGCAAACTTTTCAACTGTGAGGGCAAAGGGTGTATCACAGGCAAAGGCCTCCTCCTGACCTCGCCTGATGTCATCCACACTTTCTGACGGGAGTCATTTGACTGGTGATCGGGAATGGGAATGCTAGCTGAGAATTTTTTTCCCCCTCAAGCCTTAAAGGCAATGTGCCATTTGTGGCACCCAGGCTGTGATCAGATAACTCAGCATGGACCGAGCCTTGGACCTGTTCTGGTCTATATGGCTTAGCAACATGTTAATCCACTGAGTCATTTCTGGAAATTCAGCTGAATTGAACCTTTATGAAGGTACTCTGGGCAATTTATGCAAACTTGCAGATGTACTTACATTCTATGGAAGCACCAAGAAACGGTGAAGTGAAATAAGTTCGTTTGGCCCCACAAGCCCACTTCTGCAGACCATGTGCATAATCCATCCCACTATTTAACCTGAGGAAAAGTTCTATATGATTTCTCCCTGATCAACAACGGTAATTGAAGGGACATGGGGAAAGAGTGGGGAAGTGAGACTAACTGGGTTGCTCTACGAAAGAACTGGCGCTGACTCGATGGGCCGAATGGCCTCCTTCTGTGCTGTACTAGTCTATGATTCTATATGTATCTGTCGGTATGTCCCTATTTTTCCACTTTTGAGTGGTGCATTCAATTAGCATACTGTCCACTTCCCTTGGGTCTGGATGAATCCAGCACACAATGCAAGGATGAAAGTCCCTTTCTTTCTGCCAGAGGTAAGGCTCCTGAAAGAAACAACATTTTGGGACAGTTTGAAACCAGTTTCTAATGGCTGGGCATCCCAAACACAAAACTGTCCATAAATGGGATGTAATATCCAAACCAATTCAATCAGACCGTAAGGATATCCAGTGTGAAAATTGGAAATGTTGCTTTTTTGAAGTTGCTGTTAAAGGCACATTGTTGGGGAAAAATGTTCCTCTGTAACTAACTTGTAAGTATCAGATGTTGACATTGGGTTCTGTCTGCCAGCTCTGATATCCTTCACCTTGTACAAAAAGACAAAAAAAAGAGTTTAAAAACTGAAGTGGGATACCATTTTAATTTTCCCCATTACTAAGTTCTTGACCTCAACCAACTTTGTCGTAGCAAAGCACCAAGGAGGTGATCGGAGGGAGACTCAGTCCCGGGATGCTCTCATGTTTCATAGGTGGCATCGTTTCAGAATAAGGGATCGCCCATTTAAAATGAAAATGAAGAGGAATTTCTTCGCTCAGAGAGTTGTGAATCTTTGGAACTCTCTGCCCCAGAGAGCTGTGGAGGCTGGGTTATTGAATGTATTTAAGGTGGAGATGGACAGATTTTTGAATGATAAGGGAGTCAAGGGTTATGGGGGAGCAGGTTTCTGCTCCTAATTCTTATGATCAGAGTGAGTCTTGCTCTCACTTGGTGTGTGGGTTTTGCAGATACCAGAGAAAGAGCTGAGGAAAATATTTAAGAAAAGGAATTCACACAAAAAATACAATCAACATGCTAGCAACCACCAGTAGGGGTTTCTACCGTGGACAAATAACATTTCAGACTGTTTTAACAGCTGAGACCTTCTGCGTTTTCAATCCTGTAATTTACGTTTAATACTTGTGGTTTTCTGCAGAGCTGCTGTTCGAGATAGAAAGACTGCAAAAAGAAAGGGACAGACTGACAAAAGAGAAGAGAAGCCTGAAAAATGAGCTGGCTGGACTAGACAAGGTACTGATATTTCACAAGTGACTTGCTGTAGACATTAGTTGAGCTATCTTCCCCATCTGTTAGTTTATTTTAGGTCCATTGTACCAGTCCATGCTCGTGGGTTGCACTGATTAAATGAATAGGACTTCCTGCTCTGTGTCCACCGCTCCTGCAATCTACTCAACTAGCCATTTTACTTCCCCTTCTTCTACAATCTTTTGCTTTTAAAACCCATCATCTAATCACTACTTCCTGACTTAACCTTTTCTTCCACTTTTTCTGTATTCCTTCACCTTGGACCTAAGTTTCTCAACTGAAAAAAAAAACTTTTAAAAGCAACTTCTGTGCAGTTACTTTTCTGAAGGTATAAATGAACATAACGTAAGAACATAAGATATAGGAGCAGGATTAGGCCATTTGGCCCCTCGAGCCTGCTCTGCCATTCAATAAGATCCTGGCTGATCTGATCTTGGCCTCAACTCCATGTCCCTGTCCGCTTCCCATAACCCTTAACTCCCTTGATGAGGAAATAAGGAACCATTGAGCGTCTGTTTAATACTGTGTCTAATCTAATAACGATGAGTCACCTTGTAGTTCGGCTGTTGCTATAAATCTTGTTAGGCTATAAGTAGCCTGGATTTCATTGGATTCGGTGGGTGGTATTTAGCAGGACATGATACTTTACTGCCTGACTATTAACCACTTCTGATCAGATTCCAACCCACATTGATCCCAATAGAATATAATTTACGATTCATTTTGTGTGGGAACAAGGATTGTGTGGTATCAAGATATACTTCCATTGAATATCCAAAACTGTATTAAGCCGACATTTCAATCTGGGAGTGATTTTTCTTTTTGGTCACGTCATATTAAGTACAATAAATATATTATGTCATACATTTTAATGTGATTTCCTGATTATTACATTTCTTTGACTAATTTTATGTTTGCATGTGCATTATAGGGTTTCTTTGAAGAAATTGAAGATTTAAAGTATGCTCTGCAAGAATCTACTAAACTGAATAAAGAATATGAAAAGTGTTTACGAAAAATATGTGAAAAATATAGACTTCCATTTTCACAACCGGTGGCCACAAAATGAAAAAAAATGAATTCATAGTGAATAAGATTAACCTTTTTGTTTTTATGTACAAAAATTGTCATTGTTGGTATTTAAGGTGGTGTATCATGTTGCTGTGTGGACATGCTATGTGATATGGTGATAGTAAAGCAATTTAAACCAATGGCAAGTTACCTATCTAGGCTGGGCTGTCAAGCGGATAGCAAGAAAAAAAGCCAGATTTCCTTCCTCATTGGAAAGGAGTAAACATTGATAGACAATTCAACCCAATTTGTGGTTGGGCACCTCCTAGCAACGTTGACAAAGGCCTGTGATGAATTATTCTCCCACCCTCTAGCAGGGAAATATGTGGATGAACAAAATAAAATAAATGGGAGTTAGCCACTGAAAGCAGAGTCTACTTTACAGCAAACAGCATCTATTTATTTAGCTCAGTCTATTGAAAGAGTTTCTATGAACTACAGCAAAAAGAACTCATGACCAAAACTGAAGCAGAGTTTCCTGATAACAGCAGGATTATTTTCCCAGCAAAATACAGTGAGTTGAGGATAGTCACATAATACAAATGTGTGTAAAATCAATCCCAGTCACTTACAGAAGTGGTGTCCAGGTGTGATTGGTGGGGGAAATTACCCAATCATCTCCATTCTGGCCGGGACTTGTAGTGTCACTATATACCACCTAAAACAAATGTTGGGAGAATGTTGTGTTTTTCTAATAAAATGTTTCAATAATTATTTGGGTTATTTTAAGTTTTATATTGTTTTGATTTATTTTTGAATAATCACGTCAGCATTTGTACATCAATAAAATATATTTTAAAGAAACATGTTAATAGATTTCTGTGTATGTGGTGGTTGAAGGAGCCAAGTTCATTACTGCAGTATTGTCAACATCGCCTATCTCTATCCCCGGTTTAAAAGCCCAGAGGATAATAAAGATGTGAGAATGGCCAGGGCTGGCATCTTCTTGCAATTGTTCCCTCCTTTCTGTGAAAGAGATAGAACTTGCATTTATATCGCGCCTCTCACAACCTCAGGATGTCCCACAGCGCTTTACGGCCAATGAAGTACGATTGAAGTGATTGCTGCAATCAGTGACTACAATCAGTTTGGGCACAGCAAGCTCCCACAAATCAGTAGGTTGCCAACAGAGCATGGCAGGCTGGGAAGAGCTTGGGCAGTTGAAGATGAGAAGGGAAGTGGTTGGACAGTAGCAAGTTGAACTTGAGATAGGACAGTCTTAAAAAAAAAAATGAACCTTCAGTGGCAGCACTAGAAAGTAGCCGCTCCAGAAGCAGCCTGACAGTCAAGTTTGTGACTCAGACCACTGACACAGGTGATAGCTTGGGTGCAAAACGTAATTATCGGGCTAGAAATTCGCAAACTTTGCGACATTCTTTTTGCGATATTTCACCATATTTGGCGAAAAACCGGTCGGCGGGAATTTCGGTGACGCTTTGCAGCAGCGGTTTTCGAATACCACCGGGGAGACGAGTGCCTCCGTGCAAGACACGAAATAGCATTATCGTGCACCCGTATTTTGCGCGAAAAATATGTAAAAAGCTGCGTTGCAGCCCTTGGAGCAACGGTCAGAATGGAGACCTGCAAAAAAGCGAAGTTAAAGTTTTTATGTTTTAATTCTTTTTCAGCGATTCAATAGATAAGTGTCTTGTAAACGTTTTGTGAATTTCTTTTTCCCCCAATTTATTTTTAGGTGTTTTTTCCACCCTCCCAAGGCCCAACTCGCAGTGGTATCGGCCTCGGACTAAAGTTGGCAAGGATCGCGGTTTGGGCCACAAATCCTCGTGCAATGATGATTTTTACCACTGCGCAAATTAAGGGTTGAATTTCCAGCTTGATAGTGAAGCGATAATGGTAATTTTGCCAAAAATTATACAGTTTTCGCTGAGAACTGAATTTGTAGCCCAATAGATGGTCGGTCACTTCACTGCTGTGTGCTGCATGTTGCATAACTTAGCCATCATGAGGCAGCAGCAGCTGATAGTGGAAGAAGACGACCAGCTGCGGTGAGAGTGCTTGGTGATAATGATGTGGAAGATGCAGGTGATGAGCAGGAGGAGGATGATGACGAGGATCAGGAAACCATGCAAGTGCCTGAAGCAGAGCACGACGTTGGAGGAGGGCGGACCATCGTGCTCCTTTAATGCTTGCTCAAGCCTTGCACCAGCAGCTCATCCATAAACGCTTTACTGATGCATGAGGGCTCAGCGACAACTGTTCTGCTTTGACATGTTTATTTTTTGCAGCTGTTCCTAAATGTGTTAATGGAACATGATTCAGTTTCAATGTAAAAAATATTTTATTGAAAATTTTAGGATTACACTTTAGTGTAATAAAATAATTTTTAAATCAAACTGTACTTTAATATGACTCTTTAAGATCACTTAAAGATATTAAGGTCACTTACAAACTTGTAAAGTTACAAGACTTACAAAACAATTTCCATTAGAAAAAACTTACACTCTAAGATCACTTAAAAACTAAGGTAATTTTAGTCTTGTAAAGTTACATCACTTACAAAACAATTTACATTTGAAAACAGTTACAAGAGTAAAATCAACAACAACAACAAAAACAACAGCAGCAAAGAAAGGCTGCACCCATCTCAGATCCACATCTTGGTGAAGGTGCACTGCTTCATGGGGGTGGGTGGGGCGGGGGGGATGTGATGGTTGGTGGGGGGGGGGCTTACGGCTTGGGTCTCTACAGAGACTAGTGTGGGAATTGCCGTGGGAATGGCCGTGGATTGGCCTGGCTGTGTTCCCTTATTGCAGGAGCTACCTCCCTGATGGCCTGTGCCGTCGTTCCCGCTGCCTCTGAAATTCCGTCCCTGATGGTCTGTGCTATCATTCCCGCTGCCTCTGAAATGTCCTCCCTCATGTCCCGTGTCATTATTGCTATTTCTGCCGTCAGTGCCATTACCTCATCACCCACCCCACTGACGGTGTTCACGAGTGATCGGGTAAGCTCATTGGTCTCCATACCCAGTGCCATCACCTGAGCCACATCTGTTGCACCCTCCAGCTCAGGACAGCGTGGTACATTTCTCCTTGGTCTCGCCCTGGGTCTGTCTAGCGGAACCCCTCCAGTGTGAGGCGCAGGCTGGGAAGGTGTGGCCATGGGTGTTACAGGCTGCATTCCACCAGCACTGGGAGTTGCAGGCTGGGACGGTGGGGCCCTGGGTGTTCCATGCTGCATTCCCCCAGCACTGGGACCCGGAACCTCGGACGGTGGGCTCCTTGGTGATCCATACTGCATTCCAACAGCACTGGAACCTGCAACCTCTAGACTTTCGAAAGCATCCAATGTCGGACCAAACCTTAAACCACTATGCAGGGACTGGAATGAGCTGAAACCACAGAATGTCGAAGCAGAACCTAAAACACTATGCAGGGACTGGGCCGCGCTCAAACCACGGAATGATGAACCAGAAATCATGGAAGTGCTTGGCAATGCAAGTTCAAGATTCTCCCCTTCATACCTCTCCATGGCCACCCTCTCCCTCCTACAAAGTTGGTCTGGCTCGCCCGTGTCTGAATCTTCTTCTGTATCTTCAGGATTGCCATCAGGTTCTGCAAAATATAACAGAACAGTCAAATGGTTAGCAGCAGAGGAGGGGGCAGGATGGGTGGCATGAGTAGGCTCACACGTAGCAGGCCAGGCAGCAGGTTGATTTGAAGGGCCACGAGTAATTTTCAGTACTTAGCCTCTCCCTTGTGTGTGGGCCCAGCTTGTGCAGTACTGATTGCTCTTTTCCAGCTAGGACCCATCAAAGCAGCGACCCTCTGTTCCAAGGGTGTCAGTGGCTGCAGATTTGGCACACCTCCTCCTGTTCAAGTTCTTTCCCTTTGGTTGTGGGCCAATTTCTTCTGCAAAGATGAAAACATAACCTGTTAGAGAGGGTGTCTTTGTGCTGGGTGGGACATATACAGATGGTCACATTTACAGATGCAATTCCATTGATAACTGAAAATATTACTTTCACTAACGGCTTGGCCAAGGTCCTGCCATTTCTCGTGGTATTCACCACTGCGCAGTAATCTTCTGCAACTTTGTTCCAGCGTTTATTCATTTCTTTGGGTGGCACTTTTGTGCGACCTCTGTTGCTCGTATCCAGCTCCTGCCATCCTTCCTCGATTACATTAACTAGTACCTCCACTTCGTGATACGTGAAATTCTTCGTTCTTGATGCACGGTGTTGCATTGCTCTATAGAATTGACACTCAGTGATTTTTCAAAACACAAATCCTTACTTTGCTTGCAGCAATGAATGCTTCTCACCTATGCAGCACTCTTTGTGGAGGTTTAGCAGCTGATTTCTTGCAGAGTACTCCAAACAGCACTCCTATAGCTTTCAAAACATCAAACAGGCATCCAAAACTCAGTGAACATAAGAATATAACAACATAAGAACGTAAGAATTAGGAACAGGAGTAGGCCATCTAGCCCCTCGAGCCTGCTCTGCCATTTAACAAGGTCATGGCTGATCTGGCCGTGGACTCAGCTCCACTTACCCGCCCGCTCCCCGTAACCCTTAATTCCCTTATTGGTTAAAAATCTATCTATCTGTGACTTGAATACATTCAATGAGCTAGCCTCAACTGCTTCCTTGGCCAGAGAATTCCACAGATTCACAACCCTCTGGGAGAAGAAATTCCTTCTCAACTCGGTTTTAAATTGGCTCCCCCGTATTTTGAGGCTGTGCCCCCTAGTTCTAGTCTCCCCGACCAGTGGAAACAACCTCTCTGCCTCTATCTTGTCTATCCCTTTCATTATTTTAAATGTTTCTATAAGATCACCCCTCATCCTTCTGAACTCTAACGAGTAAAGACCCAGTCTACCCAATCTATCATCATAAGGTAACCCCCCTCATCTCCGGAATCAGCCTAGTGAATCGTCTCTGTACCCCCTCCAAAGCTAGTATATCCTTCCTTAAGTAAGGTGTCCAAAACTGCACACAGTACTCCAGGTGCGGCCTCACCAATACCCTATACAGTTGCAGAAGGACCTCCCTGCTTTTGTACTCCATCCCTCTCGCAATGAAGGCCAACATTCCATTCGCCTTCCTGATTATCTGCTGCACATGCAAACTAACTTTTTGGGATTCATGCACAAGGACCCCCAGGTCCCTCTGCACCGCAGCATGTTGTAATTTCTCCCCATTCAAATAATATTCCCTTTTACTGTTTTTTTTCCCAAGGTGGATGACCTCACACTTTCCGACATTGTATTCCATCTGCCAAACCTTAGCCCATTCGCTTAACCTATCTAAATCTTTTTGCAGCCTCTCTGTGTCCTCTACACAACCCGCTTTCCCACTAATCTTTGTCTCATCTGCAAATTTTGTTACACTACACTCTGTCCCCTCTTCCAGGTCATCAATGTATATTGTAAACAGTTGTGGTCCCAGCACCGATCCCTGTGGCACACCACTAACCACCGATTTCCAACCCGAAAAGGACCCATTTATCCCGACTCTCTGCTTTCTGTTCGCCAGCCAATTCTCTATCCATGCTATTACATTTCCACTGACTCCGCGTACCTTTATCTTCTGCAGTAACCTTTTGTGTGGCACCTGGTTTGGCACCAGTGTGAGGTTCTCCCTTTAAAAATGGCCAATTGCCAATGTTAATGCCCCACTGAGCATGTGCGAACGCTGCAACGCGCATGCGTGTGCTGCCGGCACTTACACAGGCACTCCGATCAGGCCCCGCCCCCCCCTGCCAGTTCTGTGCGGCCAGCACGGACCTAGCTCTGCCCCCTCTCTGTGTTCTGCACCACGCCACCTCGACAGACAGCCCGAGAATCGGACATAAGTGCAAGTATTTTTTTTGCTGCTGCTTTTGCTCTACAATGTCGGCGGGGGGCTTGGAGGTGTGCCGTTTTACCTTTGTGGGGAAATTTGGGCCCAATGTTTCCACTTGTGGGGAAAAGCATAACTAGAGGCCATCAATATAACAAATCAAATTAGGGAATTCAGAAGAAGCTTCTTTACCCAGAGGATGGTGAGAATGTGGAACTCACTACCACAGGGATTGGTTGAAACGAATAGTATAGATGCATTTAACGGGAGGCTAGACAAGCATATGAGGGAGAAAGGAATGGAGGATTATGCGGATAGTGTTGTGTAGGTATGCCTGTTAGAAACATAGAAACATAGAAAATAGGTGCAGGAGTAGGCCATTCGGCCCTTCTAGCCTGCACCGCCATTCAATGAGTTCATGGCTGAACATGCAACTTCAGTACCCCATTCCTGATTTCTCGCCATACCCCTTGATCCCCCTAGTTGTAAGGACTTCATCTAACTCCCTTTTGAATATATTTAGTGAATTGGCCTCAACAACATTCTGTGGTAGAGAATTCCACAGGTTCACCACTCTCTGGGTGAAGAAGTTTCTCCTCATCTCGGTCCTAAATGGCTTACCCCTTATCCTTAGACTGTGACCCCTGGTTCTGGACTTCCCCAACATTGGGAACATTCTTCCTGCATCTAACCTGTCTAACCCCGTCAGAATTTTAAACGTTTCTATGAGGTCCCCTCTCATTCTTCTGAACTCCAGTGAATGCAAGCCCAGTTGATCCAGTCTTTCTTGATATGTCAGTTCCGCCATCCCGGGAATCAGTCTGGTGAAACTTCGCTGCACTCCCTCAATAGCAAGAATGTCCTTCCTCAGGTTAGGAGACCAAAACTGTACACAATACTCCAGGTGTGGTCTCACCAAGGCCCTGTACAACTGTAGCAACACCTCCCTGCCCCTGTACTCAAATCCCCTCGCTATGAAGGCCAACATGCCATTTGCTTTCTTAACTGCCTGCTGTACCTGCATGCCAACCTTCAATGACTGATGTACCATGACACCCAGGTCTCGTTGCACCTCCCCTTTTCCTAATCTGTCACCATTCAGATAATAGTCTGTCTCTCTGTTTTTACCACCAAAGTGGATAACCTCACATTTATCCACATTATACTTCATCTGCCATGCATTTGCCCACTCACCTAACCTATCCAAGTTACTCTGCAGCCTCATAGCATCCTCCTCGCAGTTCACACTGCCACCCAACTTAGTGTCATCCGCAAATTTGGAGACACTACATTTAATCCCCTCGTCTAAATAATTAATGTACAGTGTAAACAGCTGGGGCCCCAGCACAGAACCTTGCGGTACCCCACTAGTCACTGCCTGCCATTCTGAAAAGTACCCATTTACTCCTACTCTTTGCTTCCTGTCTGACAACCAGTTCTCAATCCACGTCAGCACACTACCCCCAATCCCATGTGCTTTAACTTTGCACATTAACTTTGTTCACTGTGTGATGTCTGTAACACTGTCATGCAACATTGAATGTACCTTTGTACTGTACACACCTTACCGGTACACTAGAGGGTGCTGTTGCTGGAGACCATGGGGTTGTCTGCACACGGCAGGTAACCCAGTATAAAAAGGAACACACAGCTTATTGTCGTGACTCAGGAGCTGCTAATAAAGTACTGCAGGTCTGCAGAGTTTAAGGATCATACCCCGCCTCGTGGAGTCATTACTAAAGGTGCCTACACACACTACAGATAGATTTAGATGAGGAATGATGGGAGAAGCCTCGAGTGGAGCATAAACGCCGGCATGGACTGGTTGGGCCGAATGGCCTGTTCCTGTGCCGTATATCCCGTGTAATCCTATTTAATATCTCCTCCAGCGCAGCCTTCAGCCGCCTGAGGAAAAGAGTGTTTGAAGACCAGGCCCTCAAATCTGCCACCAAGCTCATGGTCTACAGGGCTATAGCAATACCCGCCCTCCTCTATGGCTCAGAAACATGGGCCATGTACAGTAGACATCTCAAGGCGCTGGAGAAATATCACCAACGATGTCTCCACAAGATCCTACAAATCCCCTGGGAGGACAGACGCACCGACATTAGCGTCCTCAACCAGGCCAACATCCCCAGCGTTGAAGCACTGACCACACTTGATCAGCTCCGCTGGACAGGCCACATTGTTCACATGCCAGACATGAGACACCCAAAGCAAGTGCTCTACTCGCCAAAAGTGGGCAGCGGAAACGTTACAAGGACACCCTCAAAGCCTCCCTGATAAAGTGCAACATCCCCATTGACACCTGGGAGTCCCTGGCCAAAGACCGCCCTAAGTGGAGGAAGTGCATCCGGGAGGGCGCTGAGCTCCTCGAGTCTCATCGCCGAGAGCATGCAGAAAACAAGCGCAGGCAGCGGAAAAAGCGTGCGGCAAACCTGTTCCACCCTCCCCTTCCCTCAACGACTATCTGTCCCACCTGTGACAGGGACTGTGGTTCTCGAATTGGACTGTTCAGCCACCTAAGGACTCATTTTTAGTGGAAGCAAGTCTTCCTCGATTCCGAGGGACTGCCTGTGATGATGATGTAACAATTTGATGGCCAGTTTTGCTAATCCTCAGTTTGACAGAATGACATGAGCAGCCTGTTGAAAAGTGACTATGTGGTCTCCTCACTCCTCAGGGGGAAGTACCTGGCTCTGTGTGGCAATGACCCCGTCCTACACAATGGAGATTAGTTGTGGTGGGGATTTGAACCTTCTTTGTTGCTCTGAACAGTAGAACTACACGTGATCCTATTATTTTTAATCTACAGTTCCTGCTCGCTTATAGAATCGTAAATATCTTCTCTCCTCCTCTAAGGCAACCACACAATCTTACCGGGCAAGTGGACCTGTTCCTCGACTTCTGCCAGAGCTGTTGTTAAGCTGGCCTGCAGAAGTTGAACAAGAACAGCCGCGGGGTGATTCACTGCTGGATTTTCTTTCTATTATTTCACCGCTATCCTTGTAAGCATACAGACTGACGTTTTCTTACAAGGATTGCAGCAGGAAAGCTACATTCTTACAACAACATCAACGTGCGTTTATATAGCGCCTTTAACGTAGCAAAACGTTGCACAGGAGCGATTATCAAAAAGAATTTGACACCGAGCCCCATAAGGAGATATTGGGGTAGAAATTCAGGCCTGCCCGAAACCTGGCGCAGCTATCGATTTTGAAGTGTTTTTTCCGCCGTGCTGGATGAAATATTTGGAGAAATTTAGGTCATAAATATAAGACAGTCACTAATAAATCCAATAAGGAATTCAGGCAAAACTTCTTTACCCAGAGAGTGGTGAGAATGCGTAACTTGTTCCCAGGTGGAGTAGGTGATGATGTAACAATTTGATGGCCTGTTTTGCTAATCCTCACTTTGACAGAATGACATGAGCAGCCTGTTGAAAAGTGACTATGTGGTCTCCTCGCTCCTCAGAGGGAATTCCTGGCTCTGTGTGGCAATGGCCCCGCCCTACTCAATGGAGATTAGTTGTGCTATTGCTTAAATACTCAAAGGAGCAAAAATTGCAGGGATGTGTGGGAAAAGAGTGGGGGAGTGGGACTAACTGGATTGCTCTTTGAAAAGTGCAGACTCGATGGGCCGAATGACCTCGTTCTGTGTTGTATTATTCTCTGATTCTATGCATTTAAGGGGAAGTTAGGTAAGTACTTGAGGGAGAAAGGAGTAGAAGGTTATGCTGATGGGGGTGAGATGGAGTAGGGTGGGAGGAGGCTCGTGTGGAGCATAAACACCAGCATAGACCTGTTGGGCCGAATGGCCTGTTTCTGTATTATACATTCTATGTAATTTTCTACAATTTGATTGGTTTGCCATCTTCATTCTTTTATTGTTACCCGTGTGGTGGCTGGTGTGCAACGGCCACCACACATATAAAAAATCCACGCACAGGTATCTTCCACCCGACAGGATGTAGTTCGGGTCCTTCATTGAAACACCTGTGAACTCATCCTTTTTTGGCGGGGAAGCAAGTCATCCTGGTTTCGAGGGGCCGCCTGTGATTGTTACCTGTTGCTGAATGCTCATTGTTTACTGCTAGTGTTTTGAATTTCATGATTGGGTGTTTAATTTCTGCTTCCCCCTTTCTGATCAATACGTTGCCAACCCGTTGAGTTCAAATTGGTCGTTGATTAATGAATATGCAATTTGAGCCAATCAGATGAAAGTGTGACATATGAATCTGCATATAGCCATTGTCTTGCCTAAAATGTGGTGGACACTAAAGTATAGTGGACAATGTGCACTAGCTGTGTCTCTTTTATATACAGGTGCAGCGTCCCGAATCCGGAACCCTTGGGATCGAGGCCGTTGCGGATTTTGCGTTTCGCCGGATTTTGAAACGTCTTTCTGAAGTCACGAATCCGGAAACACCCGAGCCCAGGTTCAGGTATTTCCGGATTTTGGAACGTCTTTCTGAAGTCACGAATCCGGGTCCAGGTTCGGGTATTTCCGGATTTCGGAACGTCAGAAAGGGGGACGGGGGGGGGGGTGCTCGTCGATGAGCCGGGTTGCCGGGTGGGGCCCCGCTGCTGTGGAAGTGTTCGCGCGGGCCCCACTGAAGAGATGTTGTTAGTGCGGGGCCCCACCGAGGAGATATTCGCGCAGGGCCTCGCCGCCGAGGACCTGATTGAGCGGGGCCCCGTCGCCGTGGATGAGTTCCTTGTCTGGCCCGAGGTAGATGGGGTCGGGCAGCCGAGGTACACGAGAGGGAGGTTGGGCCGGGGCGAGGTCGGGCCGCGCGAAGGCGGGGCAGGCGAAGTTGGACCGGGGTGAAGTCGGTTCGCAGAGGCGGGGGGAGTCCGGATATCGGAACATTTTCCAGTTTCCGGACGACCCCGCCACGGATCGGCCCGGTGTCCACATTCCGGAACATTCTGGATTACGGAACTCCGGATTTTGGAGGTCGAACCTGTACGAACATTTCCGCAGAACAGCTTATGTTGAGTTAGAGGTTGCCCTATTGTGGTGGAGGTGAGGGAGGGAGGTGGATAGAGGTGTGGAGAATTGCAAGGAAATTAAGGTTTGTAAGAGTTCTGCCCAAAGACAATACAGCCAGTATTTCTGATTGCTTCCTGGAAAGTAAATGAGTGATTTGCGCACCCACTGTAGCGATATAAACAAACCTGTTTTGTAAACGATTAGTATAATGCTTCAGGATTTGGGGGATCACAGAGACAGATTACCTTCTTCACAATGACAGGTCTGGGAAAAATAGCAACTCAAACCCATGGCATTTCAGAGGGGCAGAGTTCTCAAGTAAAAGATTCATGAAGCTACAGAAATATGCAGTAGACAATTGTATGAATAATTTTAATTGTGCAATTTGTCACTTTTAATGGTACAAGACCTATCAATCCATATCAATGACGTAGATGAGGGAACCGAGTGTAAGATAGCCAAGTTTGCTGATGATACAAAGCTAGATGGGAAAGTAAGCTGTAAGGAGGATGCAAAAAGGCTGCAAGAGGGAAATATAGACTGGTTAAGTGATTTGAAAGAAAGATTTGGATTTATATAGCGCCTTTCACGACCACTGGACTTTTCAAAGCGCTTTAAAGCCAATGAAGTACAATGAAGATTGGGCAAGATGGCGTATAATGTGGTGGTGTGAAATTATCCACTTTGGTAGAAAGAATGAAAAAAACATTTTTTTTAAAGGTGAGAGACTAATAAATGTTGGCATTCAGAGGGATTTGGGTGTCCTTGCACACGAATCACAGAATGTTAACATGCAGGTACAGCAAGCAATTAGGAAGACAAATGGTATGTTAGGCTTTATTGCAAGAGGGTTGGAATATGAGGAAGGAAGCCTTGCTGGAATTATATAGGGCTTTGGTGAGACCACACCTGGAGTACTGTGCACAGTTTTGATCTCCTTAGCTAAGGAAGGATATACTTGCCTTAGAGGGGGTGCAATGAAAGTTCACTAAATTGGTTCCTGGGATGAGCGTGCTGTCCTATGAGGAGAGTTTGAGGCAGTCACCCGAGCCGTCTTTCACTTCGCCTGGAGATCGAAAATGGACCGTGTCCTCAGAGACACGATGTACAAATCCCTGGACAAGGGAGGAAAGGACGTTCCGAACGTGGCCCTCAACCTGATGGCTACTTTTGTGTGCGGCTGCATCAAGCTGTGCATAGACCCTTCATATGCAAACACCAAGTGTCAGTACTTGCTGAGATTCTATCTGTCCCCGGTGACAGAGAATTCAAATAGGCTGCATTCAGACAGGCTGTGAAAATTCACAGACCCCAAGTCAAAGCTGCTATGTGCGACTCAGCATGATGCATTAAGTCATCAATCAACGTGACATTTTAGGACCTTGGGTAGCGAACCAATTAAAAGGTTAAAAGACTATCAATTGAGCCAATTAGGTCAAAGAAGGCGAGTTCTTTTCTGTAAATTGAACCAGGTATAAGTACAGCCATGTGGTCTCAGAAGGACAAAGGCCTGGCTTAAAGCCAGAAGCTTGTTGCTGCTGCCAGAATAAAGTTACATTAAAATTACAATCGGAGTTCGTATTTCATTGGAAATTAAGACATCTAACAATTTTGGCATCACGAACACGATCGCTGAGGAAAGAAACTAAATTTTGGACATCGGACCTACATACTGAGGTAAGGACTCCTCTTTATAAAAGTCCTCGGTCAAAAGTCTAAATTCGCCTCTCCTACTACGCGATTCCGAAAGTCTTCGGTTTGCGAACCCTCCGGTTGGTAGTCGGCTCGAGGTCCCATAGACGTCTAAACTTCGGCGGTGTGTTAGTTAATTAATCACCGACCTACTGATCGGCTAGAAAGCCTACGACTCGAGACCCCAGTAAAGAAATCAGTATTATGGCAGCAGGAGATAAGAGCAAAGAATTGCCTACAACTGTTAAAGGCGGGCGGGCACCACCTGAGGTTTCGATAGATGAAATTCTCCAACAGTTGAAAGAATACATAGAGCAACAATTCAACTTATCTAAAACCTGTATTAAGATCGAACAAAAGTACGGAACCTCCAAAGGACAATGGTCCTTGGACGAGATTAAAAGGCTCTGGGGAAAAACGACCTGTATGAAAAATAAAGAGCGAACTAGATGGTCCCTAGCCGTTATGGGACAGATCCAAAAGCGGAATGAAATTATAATGCGTTCCCAACATGATCGAGAACTGACCAGTACAAAGGACCAATTGCAAGCTGTTTGTGCGCAGCTGCGACAGAAAAGATTTGAACTTGAAAAGTCGGAAGCGGAAGTTAAAGATCTTAAAGATGAAATTAAAGAATGGAAAAAATCATTAGGTCAAGAGACAGTAATAGGAAAAGGAAAATGTATTGGTCAATTCCCAGGGTACCCATGTTTGGATAAATTAAAAGTGCAAACCCGAAGACACGACCGAGGATTAGATACGGATTCGGAATCCTCCGACGATACAGGGACGGAAGATGAAGAATTAGAGGTGCACTTTGCCCCGTTTAAAAAAAGATGTGTTGTAGTCAAATCAGAAGAGACTGCGGATGAAGGCGGAACCAAAAAAATGAAGAAAAGGGTGTATGCAGAATACTTATTTCATGATCCGGCAGACCCAGAGAAAATTGATAAATGGTCCAAGGAATTGCCCAATCCAAAGAAAGGGGGAGTAAAAACGTGGGACCAATTGGACCCCTTAAGAAATATATATCAACTTCATCCCTGGGCCGGAGTGCAAATTTTGACCATAATGATGTCAAAAACACACGGAAGAAAATTGCACGACAAAGTATAAGAAGCTTTGGAGCAGGATGAGCAAGAATTAAATGCAGGATGGGAGGCGATTAAACACTGGCTGCAAGCCTTCAGTCCAGCTAAGACAGACTGGGGAAAAATTGCAGCCTGCCAACAAGAAAGGAACAGAGGAGGTCCTGGACTATGACGAGCGGTTTAGATGCACGTGGCTAGAACATTCGGGTATGAATAATACGGATGAGGATATGGATGAACAAGTGTTTGGACCCCTGAAAGCAGCTTTCGTGGCAGGTCTAAAGCCAGAACTGTCCAAAATGCTTAAGGTAGTGTTACCGGACTGGGAAGGTAGAGGAACTACCTTTGCAGCATTGGTGGATCGATGTAACCAATTAGATCGGGATATGGGAGCTAAAGTCCGAGCCCTGCAGGCTATGGATGGAAATCCCAGGATTCCGATAAACAGTTATTAGGAAAATTACCCGGAAAATGTCATTATTGTGGGAAAGAAGGTCACTGGGCCAAGACGTGCAGGGCAAAACAGAAAGGTCATGGCTGGGGAAGAGGACGCAGCCAGGGATACAATTCAGCCAAAAAGCCAGGCTTGTCACAAGACAACGACCTCATAGAAGCATTTAAGCGACTGACAATACAACAACAGAAGGAGTTACTTGGGATAGCAAAAAACGATTAGAGCCCACCCTGGCCCCCCTCCTCGCACTAATACAACAAAGGGGAGATGGGCTATATATAACTGTGAGGGTGGGCGATAAGGATGTGGACTGTCTTTTAGACACGGGCGGAATTAACATGCTTACCCCTACAATATGGAGACTTTTTGCCGTTGGATGGTAGGGCACGTACAGCCTATGGAGTTGGGGGCCATAAAATGGAAATTAAAAGGACAACACCGGTACTTATAGGGCTGGGTCCACATGAACTAACCACGCTGGTCTGGATAGGCCCAGTAGATCAACCCCTTTTGGGAATGGACGTTCTAATCCAAGTAGATTCATCGTTGCATTTCGAGGATGGTCGGGTGACATGGTCAATTAGAACTTTGAAGAAAGAAGAATTGAAGGAACATCCGATATGGGCTAAAGATAAGAACGATTGTGGCCTACTCCAGATGGAGCCTGCGTCATTTACCGGGACCAAGCCTCCATGCACTAAACAGTATCCCATCAGTCCAACTGCCATCGCGGGAACCTTACCGGTTATTCAGCAATTGGAGAAACAAGGGGTGCTTATTAAAATGCATAGCTCCTCCAATAGCCCCATGTGGCCGGTACAGAAATCTAATGAGACTTGGCGTTTGACTGTCGATTATAGGAAAGCTAACCAGTGTATTGATCAAAAAGCTCCTTTGGTAGCAGATCCCTCCACCATTTTTAATGCCCTCAAACCGGAACATAAATATTTCTCGGTTATAGATATGGCCAATGGATTTTGGTCAGTACATCTGGCACCGGAGGTTCGACAGTGGTTTGCTTTCACTGTCCAAGGACAACAGTATACTTGGACCTGGTTACCGCAGGGTTTCCACAACAGCCCTAAGGTATTCCACATGGCTTTACAAAGCCATTTGCAAGAATTACCTCCCCTGTCATCCACAGTCATCCAATATGTAGACGATATCCTGCTGGCTTCAAGCACGGAAGAACAGCATGAACAAGATTTATGAGCTTTGCTGGACTACCTTTGGCTGAAAGGACATAAAGCCAGCATCGACAAAGCACAAATATCCCAAGAAGAGGTTGTATACCTGGGACAAAAGATTTCACCAGGAAAGCGAGAATTTACCCAGGATAGAACTGCAGTCATTCGGGCTGCTAAAAAACCCACCACTATTCAGGAACTAAGGTCTTTTTTGGGATTCTGTAACTTTAACAGAAATTGGATTCACTCCTTCACACAGCTTGCTCAGCCATTGAATGATATTTTAAAGGGGAAGCCATCACCCTCACTAAGGAACAGCAAGAGGCCTTCCTGAGTTTGAAAAAGGCTTTGTGTTCGGCACCGGCTCTGGGAATCCCCGACAGTGGTAAGCCATTTACCCTGTTTGTCCATGAGAAAGAAGGATATATGACAGCTCTACTGACACAAGAACATGGGGATCGGCAAAGACCTATTGGTTATTATTCGTCAAAACTGGATGCGGTAGCCCTCGGATGGGGAAGTTGCCTAAGGGCCATGGAAGCTACATGTCGAGCGGTAATGATCACTGCAGGTCTAGCCTTCGACCAAAAGCTGATTGTCAAGTGTCCCCACACCGTACACGCTTTGCTGTCTATGAATAGAATGTCTCAGGTGACAGCAGCAAGATGGACCCGCTGGACAGCAGTTTTGGAAGCTCCTAATCTCCATATCGTCCGGGCCAGCCCAGTTAATCCCGCAACTATGCTCCCGATGTCAGAATCGAGGGAGCAAGAGGGGGGAAGAATGGGAAGAGCATGACTGCGTGGAGATTTTAAAAGAAACAGAAGAAGCAGCCTTAGCAGCAGAGGAGCCTCTGCACAACCCAGACCTCATCCTGTTTACAGATGGTTCCTCCTTTGTTGACAATGGTACCAGAAAAGCAGGATGGGCAGTTACAACCTTATATGAGGTAATGGCAAAAGGATGTTTACCCTCAGGAACGTCAGCACAACAGGCCGAGTTACGGGCCCTGTCAGAAGCATGTCGAATAGCAGAAGGACAGACAGCTAATGTCTACACAGATTCGCGTTATGCTTTTGGAGTCGCTCACGATTTTGGTCTGTTATGGCGGAAAAGAGGATTCCTCACTGCTGCTGGTACACCTATCCGAAATGGAAAAGAAGTCCGAGACTTACTAGAGGCCATACAATTACCTCAGGAAGTGTCCATCCTGAAGTGTAAGGCCCATACCAAGGAAAATACCACAAAAGCACAGGGAAATGCCCTAGCCGACCAGGCAGCTAAAGATGCCACCTCACAAGGCGTTCCCCCAGAAGAACCAACACAGATGTGCAGATTGAAAGCACTCAGGACTCTGACATGAGACCTTCAAATAATGCAAGGCGAGTTCTCCCGAGGAGAAAAATGTACATGGATTGAGGCAGGAATTAAGCTATGTGAAGATGGTGTCTGGAGACAAAGAGATACTGACAAGCCAGTCGTGCCACAAGCGCTTATGTCTTTTTTAGCCCAACAGATCCACTCGTGGGAACACTTGGCCTCACAACAAATGACGGCACAGTTCCAGAAAAGCTGGTGGGGTTGGGGATTTAAAAAACATGCCCAGCTGGTAACAGACCGCTGTGTGGTCTGCCAGAAAAATAATTCTGGACCCATCACAGTAATGCCCCAACTGAGGCCCCCTGCCCCTGTCGGACCATTCCAGCATCTGCAGGTTGATTATATATCCCTTCCTTCATGCCAAGGATACACTAACATTCTTGTCATGGTCAACAGATTCTCTAGATGGGTCGAAGCTGTTCCAACTAAAAGAGCCACAGCCAATCACACTGCAAAGATCTTGTGTAAGGATTACATTCCCCGATGGGGAGTCCTGAGTAGCATTGACTCAGATCAGGGAACACACTTCACAGGTGCTGTCTGCCAAGAAGGTTACTGAACATTACGTGGGATTTACACTGTCCTTATCATCCACAATCATCAGGACAAGTAGAGCGAATGAATCGAACTCTTAAACAACAGCTTGCCAAATATCACCAAGAAGGAAAACCATGGCCCCAGGCACTACCAATAGTGCTATGTAGCATTAGGGCAACCCCGAACAGAACTACAGGTCTAAGCCCATTTGAAATTATAACAGGAAGACCCATGTCGCTGCCAGGAACTATTGGTTTAAGGAAAGCTGATGTTCACTTAATGAGTGACACTTTGTGATCATACTGTTAGAACCTAACCAATGCTATTAGAGGCGGGAGTCGAGAGAGGCAGCGGCCTATAAAAGGCTCAGCAGTCCGGGGAGCGTCGAGAGAGGCGGGAGTCGAGAGAGGCAGCGGCCTATAAAAGGCTCAGCAGTCCGGGGAGCATCGAGAGAGGCGGGAATCGAGAGAGGCAGCGGCCTATAAAAGGCTCAGCAGTCCGGGCAGCGTCGAGAGAGGCGGGAGTCAAGAGAGGCAGCGGCCTATAAAAGGCTCAGCAGTCCGGGGAGTGTCGAGAGAGGCGGGAGTCGAGAGAGGCAGCGGCCTATAAAAGGCTCAGCAGTCCGGGGAGCGTCGAGAGAGGCGGGAGTCGAGAGAGGCAGCGGCCTATAAAAGGCTCAGCAGTCCAGGGAGTGTCGAGAGAGGCGGGAGTCGAGAGAGGCAGCGGCCTATAAAAGGCTCAGCAGTCCGGGGAGCGTCGAGAGAGGCGGGAGTCGAGAGAGGCAGCAGCCTATAAAAGGCTCAGCAGTCCGGGGAGCGTCGAGAGAGGCGGGAGTCGAGAGAGGCAGCGGCCTTTAAAAGGCTCAGCCGTCCGGGGAGCGTCGAGAGAGGCGGGAGTCGAGAGAGGCAGCGGCCTATAAAAGGCTCAGCAGTCCGGGGAGCGTCGAGAGAGGCGGGAGTCGAGAGAGGCAGCGGCCTATAAAAGGCTCAGCAGTCCAGGTACCGGTGCAGCTCCAGCTGGGAGAGAAAGCAAAAAAGAAGTAGAAAGAAATCAAAAGGTGACGTCACAGCCAACGTGGTAAGTGATTGGCTGCGGATTGGTGAGTAGTTTTTCTTTTTCTTTATTAGTAAGTAACTTTTAACATTGTTGTCGCCAATTTAAGTGTATCTAAGGGTTAAGTCATGGCAGGACAGCTCGGTCACGTGATATGCTCCTCCTGCACCATGTGGGAACTCAGGGACAACACCAGTGTCCCTGACGACTACAGGTGCGGGAAGTGTGTCCACCTCCGGCTCCTGACGGTCTGCGTTGCGGAGTTGGAGCTGAGGGTGGATTCACTCTGGAGCATCCACGATGCTGAGAATGACGTGAGTAGCACGTGTAGCGAGTTGGTCTTACCGCAGGTGAAGGGTCCACAGCCAGCGAGGGAATGGAAGACCAGCAGGAAGAGTAGTGCAAGGAAGGCAGTGCAGGGGTCCCCTGTGGTCATCCCACTGCAAAACAGATACACTGCTTTGAGTACTGTTGAGGGGGATGACTCATCAGGAGAGGGCAGCAGCAGCCAAGTTCATGGCACCGTGGCTGGCTCTGTTGCACAGGAAGGCAGGAAAAAGAGTGGGGGAGCGATAGTGATAGGGGATTCAATTGTGAGGGGAATAGATTGGCGTTTCTGCGGCCGCAACCGAGACTCCAGGATGGTATGTTGCCTCCGTGGTGCAAGGGTCAAGGATGTCTCGGAGCGGGTGCAGGACATTCTAAAAAGGGAGGGAGAACAGCCAGTTGTCGTGGTGCACGTTGGTACCAACGACATAGGTAAAAAAAGGGATGAGGTCCTACGAAATGAATTTAAGGAGCTAGGAGCTAAATTAAAAAGTAGGACCTCAAAAGTAGTAATCTCGGGATTGCTACCAGTGCCACGTGCTAGTCAGAGTAGGAATCGCAGGATAGCTCAGATGAATACGTGGCTTGAGCAGTGGTGCAGCAGGGAGGGATTCAAATTCCTGGGGCATTGGAACCGGTTCTGGGGGAGGTGGGACCAGTACAATCCGGACGGTCTGCACCTGGGCAGAATCGGAACCAATGTCCTCGGGGGAGTGTTTGCTAGTGCTGTTGGGGAGGAGTTAAACTAATATGGCAGGGGGATGGGAACCAATGCAGGGAGATAGAGGGAAACAAAAAGGAGGCAAAAGCAAAAGACAGAAAGGAGATGAGAAAAAGTGGAGGGCAGAGAAACCCAAGGCAAAGAACAAAAAGGGCCATTGTATAGCAAAATTCTAAAAGGACAGAGGGTGTTAAAAAAACAAGCCTAAAGGCTTTGTGTCTTAATGCAAGGAGTATCCGCAATAAGGTGGATGAATTAACTGTGCAAATAGATGTTAACAAATATGATGTGATTGGGATTACGGAGACATGGCTCCAGGATGATCAGGGCTGGGAACTCAACATCCAGGGGTATTCAACATTCAGGAAGGATAGAATAAAAGGAAAAGGAGGTGGGGTAGCATTGCTGGTTAAGGAGGAGATTAAGGCAATAGTTAGGAAGGACATTAGCTTGGATGATGTGGAATCTATATGGGTAGAGCTGCAGAACACCAAAGGGCAAAAAACGTTAGTGGGAGTTGTGTACAGACCTCCAAACAGTAGTAGTGATGTTCGGGAGGGCATCAAACAGGAAATTAGGGGTGCATGCAATGAAGGTGCAGCAGTTATAATGGGTGACTTTAATATGCACATAGATTGGGCTAACCAAACTGGAAGCAATACGGTGGAGGAGGATTTCCTGGAGTGCATAAGGGATGGTTTTTTAGACCAATATGTCGAGGAACCAACTAGGGGGGAGACCATCTTAGACTGGGTGTTATGTAATGAGAGAGGATTAATTAGCAATCTCGTTGTGCGAGGCCCCTTGGGGAAGAGTGACCATAATATGGTGGAATTCTGCATTAGGATGGAGAATGAAACAGTTAATTCAGAGACCATGGTCCAGAACTTAAAGAAGGCTAACTTTGAAGGTATGAGGCGTGAATTGGCTGGATTGGCGAATGATACTTAAGGGGTTGACTGTGGATGGGCAATGGCAGACATTTAGAGACCGCATGGATGAACTACAACAATTGTACATTCCTGTCTGGCATAAAAATAAAAAAGGGAAGGTGGCTCAACCGTGGCTATCAAGGGAAATCAGGGATAGTATTAAAGCCAAGGAAGTGGCATACAAATTGGCCAGGAATAGCAGCGAACCTGGGGACTGGGAGAAATTTAGAACTCAGCAGAGGAGGACAAAGGGTTTGATTAGGGCAGGGAAAATGGAGTATGAGAAGAAGTTTGCAGGGAACATTAAGACGGATTGCAAAACTTTCTATAGATATATAAAGAGAAAAAGGTTAGTAGAAACAAACGTAGGTCCCCTGCAGTCAGAATCAGGGGAAGTCATAACGGGGAACAAAGAAATGGAGGACCAATTGAACAAGTACTTTGGTTCGGTATTCACGAAGGAGGACACAAACAACCTTCCGGTTATAAAAGGGGTCGGGGGGTCTAGTAAGGAGGAGGAACTGAGGAAAATCCTTATTAGCCGGGAAATTGTGTTGGGGAAATTGATGGGATTGAAGGCCGATAAATCCCCAGGGCCTGATGGACTGCATCCCAGAGTACTTAAGGAGGTGGCCTTGGAAATAGTGGATGCATTGACAGTCATTTTCCAACATTCCATTGACTCTGGATCAGTTCCTATAGAGTGGAGGGTAGCCAATGTAACACCACTTTTTAAAAAAGGAGGGAGAGAGAAAACAGGGAATTATAGACCGGTCAGCCTGACATCGGTAGTGGGTAAAATGATGGAATCAATTATTAAGGATGTCATAGCAGTGCATTTGGAAAGAGGTGACATGATAGGTCCAAGTCAGCATGGATTTGTGAAAGGGAAATCATGCTTGACAAATCTTCTGGAATTTTTTGAGGATGTTTCCAGTAGAGTGGACAAGGGAGAACCAGTTGATGTGGTATATTTGGACTTTCAGAAGGCGTTCGACAAGGTCCCACACAAGAGATTGGTGTGCAAAGTTAGAGCACATGGGATTGGGGGTAGTGTGCTGACATGGATTGAGAACTGGTTGTCAGACAGGAAGCAAAGAGTAGGAGTAAATGGGTACTTTTCAGAATGGCAGGCAGTGACTAGTGGGGTACCGCAAGGTTCTGTGCTGGGGCCCCAGCTGTTTACACTGTACATTAATGATTTAGATGAGGGGATTAAATGTAGTATCTCCAAATTTGCGGATGACACTAAGTTGGGTGGCAGTGTGAGCTGCGAGGAGGATGCTGTGAGGCTGCAGAGCGACTTGGATAGGTTAGGTGAGTGGGCAAATGCATGGCAGATGAAGTATAATGTGGATAAATGTGAGGTTATCCACTTTGGTGGTAAAAACAGAGAGACAGACTATTATCTGAATGGTGACAGATTAGGAAAAGGGGAGGTGCAAAGAGACCTGGGTGTCATGGTACATCAGTCATTGAAGGTTGGCATGCAGGTGCAGCAGGCGGTTAAGAAAGCAAATGGCATGTTGGCCTTCATAGCAAGGGGATTTGAGTACAGGGGCAGGGAGGTGTTGCTACAGTTGTACAGGGCATTGGTGAGGCCACACCTGGAGTATTGTGTACAGTTTTGGTCTCCTAACCTGAGGAAGGACATTCTTGCTATTGAGGGAGTGCAGCGAAGGTTCACCAGACTGATTCCCGGGATGGCGGGACTGACCTATCAAGAAAGACTGGATCAACTGGGCTTGTATTCACTGGAGTTCAGAAGAATGAGAGGGGACCTCATAGAAACATTTAAAATTCTGACGGGGTTAGACAGGTTAGATGCAGGAAGAATGTTCCCAATGTTGGGGAAGTCCAGAACCAGAGGTCACAGTCTAAGGATAAGGGGTAAGCCATTTAGGACCGAGATGTGGAGGAACTTCTTCACCCAGAGAGTGGTGAACCTGTGGAATTCTCTACCACAGAAAGTTGTTGAGGCCAATTCACTAAATATATTCAAAAAAGAGTTAGATGAGGTCCTTACTACTAGGGGGATCAAGGGGTATGGCGAGAAAGCAGGAATGGGGTACTGAAGTTGAATGTTCAGCCATGAACTCATTGAATGGCGGTGCAGGCTAGAAGGGCCGAATGGCCTACTCCTTAACCTATTTTCTATGTTTCTATGTTTCTATGTTTCCCGACAGGTATCGGCAGCTTGGGGTAATCCACCCAAAGGAGGACACGACATCATATGTGAAAAAGTTGCATAAAGAACCTTTGGGTGCCAAGTGGGAGGGACCTTATCAAGAGTTATTGACCACCCAGGCAGCTGTTAAAGTCCAAGGAAAGAAAGCCTGGATCCACGCTTCACACGTTAAACGAGCACCCATAACTGAAGCTGAAATCTAATGAAGACAATTACTTTTTGCCAAAATGTATAAATTTACTGTATTACTGATTGTAGGTATTCTAGGCATAGGCCTACTTCTTACTAGCCGACCCTCTGCACTAAAGGGAAATAGTAGAGTACCAAGGGAATTACATGTAAATACCTTTTTATATATGTCATACATTTATGCCAAACAAGGTAACATTTCTAGTTGTTGGGTGTGTGCGCATATTCCTATTCACTCAAAGGGAGGGATTCCCTTGAGGCCAGTTCCCTTGAATATCTCGGAAATGGCTGAGTGGATAATTAATCAAAACAAAACCGGCAATGCGTTTCAGGATACGGAAAACTGGAAGTCAGCAGGTTACAATCTGACTACCATGCTACAATAATTCCAAACGGCCCCCATTTTTTGTTATCACTAATACAACGGGAATAGGAAGACCGGGGAAATCGGTCTGTCTGATTAGAAACATCAAAGGAGGCCAAAATATGGGGTATAGTAACTGCTCCCAGAATTATAATATAATCAAGCCACGGAACCGTCCAAACTGGACCGATGTGGGAATTTTTAACGTAACGGGGATTCTGAATAAAACAGATGGAAAGGCCTGGACAGGCCCCGGAGTGTTGCTGACAAAGAAACAGCTAACCTTCATTGCCTATAATGGCACCTATTGGGTGTGTGGCCACAAGGCCTACCCTTGGCTGCCCCAGAATTGGACGGGATCCTGCTATTTAGCCTACATTGTGCCATATATGTATCATATGTGTCACTGTCGGAACATTTACACCATCCGAAGAGAGCTATCACAGAAACAGAGAGGTTCTTTGCCATTCTGATCCCCAGGTATGGAACCTCCAGACTGGCAAAGGAATCCATTAACATGGCATCAGTTGTGGAACAGGTAGCCAATGATACCTCAGAGGCCCTAGTTAAAATCAATGCAGAAATGGTAGCAATCCGCACAGTAGCCCTACAGAATAGACTGGCCCTTGATTACATCCTGGCTGAAAAGGGAGGTACTTGCGCCCTACTCGGAACTGAGTGTTGCACATATATCCCAGATAGCTCCGAAGAAATTCCCCACTTAGCGGAGCATATCCAAAAGGAGGTAGAAAAACTTAAGCAACCCCCATCATTCACTTTGTGGAGCGGAGCCACTGAATGGCTAGGTTCAATAGGAACTTCATTGGTGGAAGGCTTAATTCTATTTGTTGTAATTATTTTACTTTTATATTGTTTGTTTATATTGATTAAATGTTGTTGCAACCAGGTGGCTGTAGCTGCTGTCCCGCAGGTGAGACACCTTGCAGGTCCCAGCAGACCGTCTATACGTGGCACAGGGGTATGTTATGCTTAAGGGAAGGTTGTTTACTGGTTGAATTAAGATATTGATTTGGATTAAATTGGAATAAGGTTAATTAACCTACTAAAACCAGACTTCCATTGTGGGCACGATGGAACTCGGGTTGGTGTAAATTTGTGTGGAAGCTACTAGTCCGGACATATGGCGAAACACATCAACAAATTTTAGAAGGAAACTCTATTAACATGTATGAAATTATTTTGTAGAATGTTTAACCAGTCATACCTGATGTTTTATGATTCAGTTTGTGAAAGAATCAAAGGGGGGATTGATAGAGAATTCAAACAGGCTGCATTCAGGCAGGCTGTGAAAATTCACAGACCCCAAGTCAAAGCTGCTATGCGCAACTCAGCATGTTGCATTAAGTCATCAATCAACTTGACATTTTAGGACCTTGGGTAGCGAGCCAATTAAAAGGTTAACAGACTATCAATTGAGCCAGTAAGGTCAAAGAAGGCGAGTTCTTTTCTGTAAATTGAACCAGGTATAAGTACAGCCATTTTGGCCATGTGGTCTCAGAAGGACAAAGGCCTGGCTTAAAGCCAGAAGCTTGTTGCTGCTGCCAGAATAAAGTTACATTAAAACTATAATCGGAGTTCGTATTTCATTGGAAATTAACACCCGGTGTTATGAAGGATGAGTCTGGCCAGGCTGCCGTGGAATGCTCCAACCAGTTGGACCATGCCTCACCATCTGTCCTCCGTGGAAAAGCTTTTCAAGAAAAACACCTTTGACCACAAGGCCATAAAGCAGTGGTCAGCATACAATGTCCTGGACGCCCAACGGAAGAAGAAGATGATGGATCCTGTCGGGCGGTTCCCCGAGCAGACTGTCAAACTCATTTGGCAGAATGTCTCATTGCTAGAGCTTTCACACAAGCACCAAGACGTAGCTTGGTTGGCGGTGAGAAGGGCCCTACCTGTCAGATCAATTCATGCACAGCCGGGGTTTCAGAGACATGGCACTCTGCCCCAGAGTCGGCTGTGGTGCAGACGAGACTGTCATCCATCTTCTTTGGGATTGCCCCTTTGCAAGGCAGGTCTAGAAGGAGATGCAAGGGTTGCTGTCGAGGTTCATCCCAAGCAGCTCCGTAACACAGGACTCTGTGCTCTGTGGACTGTTCCCAGGGACGCACACCGAGACAGACATCATCTGCTGCTGGAGAACCATCAACTCGGTGAAAGACGCACTTTGTTCTTCCCGAAACTTGCTGGTCTTCCAGAGCAAGGAGATGTCCATGGCCGAGTGTTGCAGACTGACGCAATCCAAGGTCCAGGAGTACGTGCTGAGGGAAGCACTAAAGATTGGTGCAGTCGCCGCAAAGGCACGATGGGGAAGTGCCACAGTTTAAGGCCCTTCCGCCGCAGTAAACCCAGGGGATGGAATCAGACCCCCCCTCGGGCTGTAATTGTTAATCTGCTTGTATACATAGAGCACCATGTACTGAAAAACACCTGTGTTGAGCCCTGTGTAATGAAAGTCTCTGCACTGTTAGTAACTTGTAAAGTAATGTAAATATATTCCCATCCGTTCCGTGTATTGCTTTCATCTGCAGAGTGCTACATGTAACGTGATTCGTGATCGGTATTGAAATGTATCCTGGAATGTAATGTAAACCTGTTCTCATCCCTGTAATACCCTTATTTGCACAGTACTACATGTAATGTGATTTATGGGTTGCACGAAACTGTACCTTGGAATGAAATGCACGCTAATGCATTGTATGGAACTGCTGTCAGCATTCAAATGAATTGTGTGGAATTGCTGACTGCAAGGTACTGAGCTATTTTCCAAAGTATTGTGAAAATGTTATAATAATAAGGTATATTTTTGAAAAAAAAAATTGAGTAGAATGGGCCTATTTTCTCTGGCATTTAGAAGAGTGAGACGTGATCTCATTGAAACATATAAACTCAGCAGTTCAGTTCCAGCAGCTGTGGAGGGAAGTAGAGGTAACATTTTAGGTCGGTGACCTTTCATCAGAACTGGAAAAAGTTAGAGACGTAACAGGTTTTAAGCAAGTACAGAGGGAGGACAAGGAGGAAGGGGAGGAAAGAACAAATGGGAAGGTCTGTGATAGGGTGGAAGACAGGAGAGATTAAATGACAAAAAGGATGCTGATGAAAGGCAAAAGGAGATGGAAATGAGACAAGTAAAGAAACAAAAGATGGGTGCAGAGGTGGTGTAAATGGGAACAACACAACCAACACCAGCTGTCCAAGAAAATAGCAGCAATGGTTATGGTCTGAAATTGATGAACTCAATGTTGAGTCCAGAAGGCTGTAAAGTGCCTAATAGAAAGATGAAATGCTGTTCCTTGAGCTTCTGTTGAACTTCATTGCACGGGAGTTACGGGTGTCCTGGCCAATATTTATCCCAAAATCAACATAATTAAAAGCAGATTATCTGGTCATTGCTGTTTGTGGGAGCTTGCTGTGCGCAAATTGATTGCTGTGTTTCTACAGTACAAAAGTGACTACATTTCAAAAAGTACTTCCTTGTCTGTAAACGCTTTGGGACATCGAATGGTCGCGAAAGGCACCATGTAATGCAAGTCTTTCCTTCAGGTAATCAGGAAGGCGAATGGAATGTTGGCCTTCATTGCGAGAGGGATGGAGTACAAAAGCAGGGAGGTCCTGCTGCAACTGTATAGGGTATTGGTGAGGCCGCACCTGGAGTACTTCGTGCAGTTTTGGTCACCTTACTTAAGGAAGGATATACTGGCTTTGGAGGGGGTACAGAGACGATTCACGAGGCTGATTCCGGAGATGAGGGGGTTACCTTATGATGATAGATTGAGTAGACTGGGTCTTTACTCGTTGGAGTTCAGAAGGATGAGGGGTGATCTTATAGAAACATTTAAAATAATGAAAGGGATAGACAAGATAGAGGCAGAGAGGTTGTTTCCACTGGTAGGGGAGACTAGAACTAGGGGGCACAGCCTCAAAATACGGAGGAGCCAATTTAAAACCAAGTTGAGAAGGAATTTCTTCTCCCAGAGGGTTGTGAATCTGTGGAATTCTCTGCCCAAGGAAGCAGTTGAGGCTAACTCATTGAATGTATTCAAATCACAGATAGATAGATTTTTAACCAATACGGGAATTAAGGGTTACGGGGAGCGGGCGGGTAAGTGGAGCTAAGTCCACGGCCAGATCAGCCATGATCTTGTTGAATGGCGGAGCAGGCTCAAGGGGCTAGATGGCCTACACCTGTTCCTAATTCTCATGTTCTTATGTTATGTTAACAGTGTAGGAGGCCGAGGACAGAGAGTGGGGCGCAGAATTAAAATGTCAAGCGACCGGAAGCTCAGGGTCTCGCTTGCAGACTGAATGGAGGTGTTCCTCAAAGTGGTCAACCAATCTGCGTTTGGTCTCCACAATGTACAGGAGACTACATCGTGAACAGCGAATACAGTACACTAAATTGAAAGAAGTACAAGTAAACCAGTGTTTCGCCAGGTAGGAGTGTTTGTGGCCTGGACAGTGGGAGGAGGAGGTAAAAGGGCAGGTGTTGCATCTCCTGCACTTGCACAGGAAGGTGCCGTGGGAAGGGGAGGGGGTGCTGGGGGTGACTGCGGAATGGCCCAGGGCGTCGCGGAGGGAGTGGTCCCTTTGGAATGTTGAGAGGGGAGGGGAGGGGAAGACGTGATTGGTGGTGGCATCACGCTGGAGGTGGCGGAAATGGCATTGGATGATATGTTGAATGTGGATGGTGAGGACAAGGGGAATCCTATCATGGTTCTGGGAGGAAGGGGAAGGAGTGAGAGCAGAAATGCGGGAAATGGAATGGATACAGTCGAGGACCATGTCAAACAGTGGAGGAGAATCCTCCATTGAGGAAAAAGGAAGACATATTGGAAGCTCTGGTCTGGAGGGTGGCATTGTCAGAACAGATGAGACGGAGACAGAGAAACTGGAAGAATGGAATGGAGTCCTTACAGGAAGCGGGGGGGTGGGAGGTGGGGGGGGAGTCCAGTTAGCTGTGGGAGCTGTGGGATCGGGGCTCAAGAGAGGCGTGAATCTGGGGTCCAGAAGAGGCAAGGGCCCAGGGCCAGCCTACACTGCGATGTGTGCGCGCACTAGGTCTGTGCAGCAGAGCTGGTCTCCAGTCGTCTTGGGTAATCCTTGCCACTGGACCAAGACCTAGCTCTGTCAAGCCCGTGTGGTGGCTGGTGTGCAACGGCCACCAAACGTTAAAAAGATCCACGCACAGGCATCTTCCACCCTTCGAGATTTAGTTCAGGATCTGGAATATTAGGTCCTTCATTGAAACACCTGTGAACTCATACCTTTTTGGTCTGGAAGCAAGTCATCCTCGCTTCCGAGGGACTGCCTTTGATGATGACGGGGAGTCAGTGGGCTTTTAGTGGATATTTGTCGATAGTCTACCCCCAGAAATGGAGACGGAGAGGTCGAGGAAGGGAAGGGAAAGTCGGAGATGGACCGTGTTGATACGTCCTTACTACACAGTATAAATGGTGATACGTCCTTACTGTACAGTATAAATGTTGATACGTCCTTACTACACAGTATAAATGGTGATACGTCCTTACGACACAGTATAAATGGTGATAAGTCCTTACTATACAGTATAAATGTGATACGTCCTTACTATAGAGTATAAATGGTGATACATCCTTACTACACAGTATAAATGTGATACGTCCTTACTATACAGTATAAATGGTGATACGTCCTTACTACACAGTATAAATGTGATACGTCCTTACTGTACAGTATAAATGGGGATACGTCATTACTACACAGTATAAATGGTGATACGTCCTTACTACACAGTATAAATGTGATACGTCCTTACTGTACAATATAAAAGTGATAGGTCCTTACTATACAGTATAAATGGTGATACGTCCTTACTACATAGTATAAATGTGATACGTCCTTACTGTACAGTATAAATGGTGATACGTCCTTACTACACAGTATAACTGGTGATACGTCCTTACTATACAGTATAAATGGTGATACGTCCTTACTGTACAGTATAAATGGTGATACGTCCTTACTACACAGTATAAATGGTGATACGTCCTTACTATACAGTATAAATGGTGATACGTCCTTACTGTACAGTATAAATGGTGATACGTCCTTACTATACAGTATAAATGGTGATACGTCCTTACTGTACAGTATAAATGGTGATACGTCCTTACTACACAGTATAAATGGTGATACGTCCTTACTATACAGTATAAATGGTGATACGTCCTTACTATACAGTATAAATGGTGATACGTCCTTACTGTACAGTATAAATGGTGATACGTCCTTACTACACAGTATAAATGGTGATACGTCCTTACTATACAGTATAAATGGTGATACGTCCTTACTATACAGTATAAATGGTGATACGTCCTTACTGTACAGTATAAATGGTGATACGTCCTTACTACACAGTATAAATGGTGATACGTCCTTACTGTACAGTATAAATGGTGATACGTCCTTACTACACAGTATAAATGGTGATACGTCCTTACTACACAGTATAAATGGTGATACGTCCTTACTACACAGTATAACTGGTGATACGTCCTTACTACACAGTATAAATGGTTGACACGTCCTTACTGTACAGTATAAATGGTGATACGTCCTTACTATACAGTATAAATGGTGATACGTCCTTACTACACAGTATAAGTGGTGATACGTCCTTACGACACAGTATAAATGGTGATACGTCCTTACTATACAGTATAAATGGTGATACGTCCTTACTACACAGTATAAATGGTGATACGTCCTTACTACACAGCATAAATGGTGATACGTCCTTACTATACAGTATAAATGGTGATACGTCCTTACTACACAGTATAAATGGTTGATACGTCCTTACTGTACAGTATAAATGGTGATACGTTCTTACTACACAGTATAAATGGTGATACGTCCTTACTACACGAAATAAATGTTGATACGTCCTTACTACACAGTATAAATGGTGATACGTCCTTACTGTACAGTATAAATGGTGATACGTCCTTACGATACAGTATAAATGTTGATACGTCCTTACTACACAGTATAAATGGTGATACGTCCTTACTGTACAGTATAAATGTGATACGTCCTTACTACACAGTATAAATGGTGACACGTCCTTACTGTACAGTATAAATGGTGATACGTCCTTACTGTACAGTATAAATGGTGATACGTCCTTACTACACAGTATAACTGGTGATACGTCCTTACTATACAGTATAAATGGTGATACGTCCTTAGTGTACAGTATAAATGGTGATACGTCCTTACAGTACAGTATAAATGGTGATACGTCCTTACTACACAGTATAAATGGTGATACGTCCTTACTATACAGTATAAATGGTGATACGTCCCTACTACACAGTATAAATGGTTGATACGTCCTTACTGTACAGTATAAATGATGATACGTCCTTACTATACAGTATAAATGGTGATACGTCCTTACTACACAGTATAAGTGGTGATACGTCCTTACTACACAGCATAAATGGTGATACGTCCTTACTATACAGTATAAATGGTGATACGTCCTTACTACACAGTATAAATGGTTGATACGTCCTTACTGTACAGTATAAATGGTGATACGTTCTTACTACACAGTATAAATGGTGATACGTCCTTACTACACAAAATAAATGTTGATACGTCCTTACTACACAGTATAAATGGTGACACGTCCTTACTGTACAGTATAAATGGTGATACGTCCTTACTGTACAGTATAAATGGTGATACGTCCTTACTACACAGTATAAATGGTGATACGTCCTTACTATACAGTATAAATGGTGATACGTCCTTACTATACAGTATAAATAGTGATAAGTCCTTACTATACAGTATAAATGGTGATACGTCCTTACTACACAGTATAAATGGTTGATACGTCCTTACTGTACAGTATAAATGGTGATACGTTCTTACTACATAGTATAAATGGTGATACGTCCTTACTACACAAAATAAATGTTGATACGTCCTTACTACACAGTACAAATGGTGATACGTCCTTACTGTACAGTATAAATGGTGATACGTCCTTACTATACAGTATAAATGTTGATACGTCCTTACTACACAGTATAAATGGTGATACGTCCTTACTGTACAGTATAAATGTGATACGTCCTTACTACACAGTATAAATGGTGACACGTCCTTACTGTATAGTATAAATGGTGATACGTCCTTACTATACAGTATTAATGTTGATACGTCCTTACTACACAGTATAAATGGTGATACGTCCTTACTATACAGTATAAATGGTGATACGTCCTTACTATACAGTATAAATAGTGATACGTCCTTACTATACAGTATAAATGGTGATACGTCCTTACTATACAGTATAAATGGTGATACGTCCTTACTACACCGTATAAATGGTGATACGTCCTTCCTACACAGTATAAATGGTGATACGTCCTTACTATACAGTATAAATGGTGATACGTCCTTATTACACGGTATAAATGGTTGATACGTCCTTACTGTACAGTATAAATGGTGATACGTCCTTACTATACAGTATAAATGGTGATACGTCCTTACTACACAGTATAAATGGTGATACGTCCTTACTACACAAAATAAATGTTGATACGTCCTTACTACACAGTATAAATGGTGATACGTCCTTACTATACAATATAAATGTTGATACGTCCTTACTATACAGTATAAATGGTGATACGTCCTTACTACACAGTATAAATGGTTGACACGTCCTTACTGTACAGTATAAATGGTGATACGTCCTTACTATACAGTATAAATGGTGATACGTCCTTACTACACAGTATAAGTGGTGATACGTCCTTACTACACAGTATAAATGGTGATACGTCCTTACTATACAGTATAAATGGTGATACGTCCTTACTACACAGTATAAATGGTTGATACGTCCTTACTATACAGTATAAATGGTGATACGTCCCTACTACACAGTATAAATGGTTGATACGTCCTTACTGTACAGTATAAATGATGATACGTCCTTACTATACAGTATAAATGGTGATAAGTCCTTACTACACAGTATAAGTGGTGATACGTCCTTACTACACAGCATAAATGGTGATACGTCCTTACTGTACAGTATAAATGGTGATACGTCCTTACTACACAGTATAACTGGTGATACGTCCTTACTATACAGTATAAATGGTGATACGTCCTTACTGTACAGTATAAATGGTGATACGTCCTTACTGTACAGTATAAATGGTGATACGTCCTTACTACACAGTATAAATGGTTGACACGTCCTTACTGTACAGTATAAATGGTGATACGTCCTTACTATACAGTATAAATGGTGATACGTCCTTACTACACAGTATAAGTGGTGATACGTCCTTACTACACAGTATAAATGGTGATACGTCCTTACTATACAGTATAAATGGTGATACGTCCTTACTACACAGTATAAATGGTTGATACGTCCTTACTGTACAGTATAAATGGTGATACGTTCTTACTACACAGTATAAATGGTGATACGTCCTTACTACACAAAATAAATGTTGATACGTCCTTACTACACAGTATAAATGGTTGATACGTCCTTACTGTACATTATAAATGGTGATACGTCCTTACTATACAGTATAAATGTTGATACGTCCTTACTACACAGTATAAATGGTGATACGTCCTTACTACACAGTATAAATGGTGATACATCCTTACTGTACAGTATAAATGGTGATACGTCCTTACTACACAGTATAAATGGTGATACGTCCTTACTGTACATATAAATGGTGATACGTCCTTACTATACAGTACAAAAGGTGATACGTCCTTACTACACAGTATAAATGGTGATACGTCCTTACTGTACAGTATAAATGGTGATACGTCCTTACTACACAGTATAAATGGTGATACGTCCTTACTGTACAGTATAAATGGTGATACGTCCTAACTACACAGTATAAATGGTGATACGTCCTTACTGTACAGTATAAATGGTGATACGTCCTCACTACACAGTATAAATGGTGATACGTCCTTACTACACAGTATAACTGGTGATACGTCCTTACATATACAGTATAAATGGTGATACGTCCTTAGTGTACAGTATAAATGGTGATACGTCCTTACTGTACAGTATAAATGGTGATACGTCCTTACTACACAGTATAAATGGTGATACGTCCTTACTATACAGTATAAATGGTGATACGTCCTTACTACACAGTATAAATGGTTGACACGTCCTTACTGTACAGTATAAATGGTGATACGTCCTTACTATACAGTATAAATGGTGATACGTCCTTACTACACAGTATAAGTGGTGATACGTCCTTACTACACAGTATAAATGGTGATACGTCCTTACTATACAGTATAAATGGTGATACGTCCTTACTACACAGTATAAATGGTGATACGTCCTTACTACACAGTATAAATGGTGATACGTCCTTACTGCACAGTATAAATGGTGCTACGTCCTTACTGTACAGTATAAATGGTGATACGTCCTTACTGTACAGTATAAATGGTGATACGTCCTTACTACACAGTATAAATGTGATACGTCCTTATTTTTCAGTATAAATGGTGATACGTCCTTACTACACAGTATAAATGTGATACGTCCTTACTGTACAGTATAAATGGTGATACGTCCTTACTACACAGTATAACTGGTGATACGTCCTTACTATACAGTATAAATGGTGATACGTCCTTAGTGTACAGGATAAATGGTGATACGTCCTTACAGTACAGTATAAATGGTGATACGTCCTTACTACACAGTATAAATGGTGATACGTCCTCACTATACAGTATAAATGGTGATACGTCCCTACTACACAGTATAAATGGTTGATACGTCCTTACTGTACAGTATAAATGATGATACGTCCTTACTATACAGTATAAATGGTGATACGTCCTTACTACACAGTATAAGTGGTGATACGTCCTTACTACACAGCATAAATGGTGATACGTCCTTACTATACAGTATAAATGGTGATACGTCCTTACTACACAGTATAAATGGTTGATACGTCCTTACTGTACAGTATAAATGGTGATACGTTCTTACTACACAGTATAAATGGTGATACGTCCTTACTACACAAAATAAATGTTGATACGTCCTTACTACACAGTATAAATGGTGATACGTCCTTACTGTACAGTATAAATGGTGATACGTCCTTACGATACAGTATAAATGTTGATACGTCCTTACTACACAGTATAAATGGTGATACGTCCTTACTGTACAGTATAAATGTGATACGTCCTTACTACACAGTATAAATGGTGACACGTCCTTACTGTACAGTATAAATGGTGATACGTCCTTACTGTACAGTATAAATGGTGATACGTCCTTACTACACAGTATAAATGGTGATACGTCCTTACTATACAGTATAAATGGTGATACGTCCTTACTATACAGTATAAATAGTGATACGTCCTTACTATACAGTATAAATGGTTGATACGTCCTTACTGTACAGTATAAATGGTGATACGTTCTTACTACATAGTATAAATGGTGATACGTCCTTACTACACAAAATAAATGTTGCTACGTCCTTACTACACAGTACAAATGGTGATACGTCTTTACTGTACAGTATAAATGGTGATACGTCCTTACTATACAGTATAAATGTTGATACGTCCTTACTACACAGTATAAATGGTGATACGTCCTTACTGTACAATATAAATGTGATACGTCCTTACTACACAGTATAAATGGTGACACGTCCTTACTGTATAGTATAAATGGTGATACGTCCTTACTATACAGTATAAATGGTGATACGTCCTTACTACACAGTATAAATGGTGATACGTCCTTACTATACAGTATAAATGGTGATACGTCCTTACTATACAGTATAAATAGTGATACGTCCTTACTATACAGTATAAATGGTGATACGTCCTTACTATACAGTATAAATGGTGATGCGTCCTTACTGCACCGTATAAATGGTGATACGTCCTTCCTACACAGTATAAATGGTGATACGTCCTTACTATACAGTATAAATGGTGATACGTCCTTACTACACGGTATAAATGGTTGATACGTCCTTACTGTACAGTATAAATGGTGATACGTCCTTACTATACAGTATAAATGGTGATACGTCCTTACTACACAGTATAAATGGTGATACGTCCTTACTACACAAAATAAATGTTGATACGTCCTTACTACACAGTATAAATGGTGATACGTCCTTACTATACAGTATAAATGTTGATACGTCCTTACTATACAGTATAAATGGTGATACGTCCTTACTACACAGTATAAATGGTTGACACGTCCTTACTGTACAGTATAAATGGTGATACGTCCTTACTATACAGTATAAATGGTGATACGTCCTTACTACACAGTATAAGTGGTGATACGTCCTTACTACACAGTATAAATGGTGATACGTCCTTACTACACAGTATAAATGGTTGATACGTCCTTACTATACAGTATAAATGGTGATAGGTCCCTACTACACAGTATAAATGGTTGATACGTCCTTACTGTACAGTATAAATGATGATACGTCCTTACTATACAGTATAAATGGTGATACGTCCTTACTACACAGTATAAGTGGTGATACGTCCTTACTACACAGCATAAATGGTGATACGTCCTTACTATACAGTATAAATGGTGATACGTCCTTACTACACAGTATAAATGGTTGATACGTCCTTACTGTACAGTATAAATGGTGATACGTTCTTACTACACAGTATAAATGGTGATACGTCCTTACTACACAAAATAAATGTTGATACGTTCTTACTACACAGTATAAATGGTGATACGTCCTTACTGTACAGTATAAATGGTGATACGTCCTTACGATAAAGTATAAATGTTGATACGTCCTTACTACACAGTATAAATGGTGATACGTCCTTACTGTACAGTATAAATGTGATACGTCCTTACTACACAGTATAAATGGTGACACGTCCTTACTGTACAGTATAAATGGTGATACGTCCTTACTGTACAGTATAAATGGTGATACGTCCTTACTACACAGTATAAATGGTGATACGTCCTTACTATACAGTATAAATGGTGATACGTCCTTACTATACAGTATAAATAGTGATACGTCCTTACTATACAGTATAAATGGTGATACGTCCTTACTACACAGTATAAATGGTTGATACGTCCTTACTGTACAGTATAAATGGTGATACGTTCTTACTACATAGTATAAATGGTGATACGTACTTACTACACAAAATAAATGTTGATACGTCCTTACTACACAGTACAAATGGTGATACGTCCTTACTGTACAGTATAAATGGTGATACGTCCTTACTATACAGTATAAATGTTGATACGTCCTTACTACACAGTATAAATGGTGATACGTTCTTACTGTACAGTATAAATGTGATACGTCCTTACTACACAGTATAAATGGTGACACGTCCTTACTGTATAGTATAAATGGTGATACGTCCTTACTGTATAGTATAAATGGTGATACGTCCTTACTACACAGTATAAATGGTGATACGTCCTTACTATACAGTACAAATGGTGATACGTCCTTACTATACAGTATAAATAGTGATACGTCCTTACTATACAGTATAAATGGTGATACGTCCTTACTATACAGTATAAATGGTGATACGTCCTTACTACACCGTATAAATGGTGATACGTCCTTCCTACACAGTATAAATGGTGATACGTCCTTACTATACAGTATAAATGGTGATACGTCCTTACTACACGGTATAAATGGTTGATACGTCCTTACTGTACAGTATAAATGGTGATACATCCTTACTACACGGTATAAATGTGATACGTCCTTACTATACAGTATAAGTGGTGATACGTCCTTACTACACAGTATAAATGTGATACGTCCTTACTGTACAGTATAAATGGGGATACGTCATTACTACACAGTATAAATGGTGATACGTCCTTACTACACAGTATAAATGTGATACGTCCTTACTGTACAATATAAATGTGATACGTCCTTACTATACAGTATAAATGGTGATACGTCCTTACTACATAGTATAAATGTGATACGTCCTTATTTTACAGTATAAATGGTGATACGTCCTTACTACACAGTATAAATGTGATACGTCCTTACTGTACAGTATAAATGGTGATACGTCCTTACTACACAGTATAACTGGTGATACGTCCTTACTATACAGTATAAATGGTGATACGTCCTTACTGTACAGTATAAATGGTGATACGTCCTTACTACACGGTATAAATGGTGATACGTCCTTACTATACAGTATAAATGGTGATACGTCCTTACTACACAGTATAAATGGTTGACACGTCCTTACTGTACAGTATAAATGGTGATACGTCCTTACTATACAGTATAAATGGTGATACGTCCTTACTACACAGTATAAGTGGTGATACGTCCTTACTACACAGTATAAATGGTGATACGTCCTTACTATACAGTATAAATGGTGATACGTCCTTACTACACAGTATAAATGGTTGATACGTCCTTACTGTACAGTATAAATGGTGATACGTTCTTACTACACAGTATAAATGGTGATACGTCCTTACTACACAAAATAAATGTTGATACGTCCTTACTACACAGTATAAATGGTTGATACGTCCTTACTGTACAGTATAAATGGTGATACGTCCTTACTATACAGTATAAATGTTGATACGTCCTTACTGTACAGTATAAATGGTGATACGTCCTTACTACACAGTATAAATGGTGATACGTCCTTACTGTACATATAAATGGTGATACGTTCTTACTATACAGTACAAAAGGTGATACGTCCTTACTACACAGTATAAATGGTGATACGTCCTTACTACACAGTATAAATGGTGATACGTCCTTACTACACAGTATAAATGGTGATACGTCCTTACTGTACAGTATAAATGGTGATACGTCCTTACTACACAGTATAAATGGTGATACGTCCTTACTGTACAGTATAAATGGTGATACGTCCTCACTACACAGTATAAATGGTGATACGTCCTTACTACACAGTATAACTGGTGATACGTCCTTACTACACAGTATAAGTGGTGATACGTCCTTACTACACAGTATAAATGGTGATACGTCCTTACTATACAGTATAAATGGTGATACGTCCTTACTACACAGTATAAATGGTGATACGTCCTTACTACACAGTATAAATGGTGATACGTCCTTACTGCACAGTATAAATGGTGCTACGTCCTTACTGTACAGTATAAATGGTGATACGTCCTTACTGTACAGTATAAATGGTGATACGTCCTTACTACACAGTATAAATGTGATACGTCCTTATTTTTCAGTATAAATGGTGATACGTCCTTACTACACAGTATAAATGTGATACGTCCTTACTGTACAGTATAAATGGTGATACGTCCTTACTACACAGTATAACTGGTGATACGTCCTTACTATACAGTATAAATGGTGATACGTCCTTAGTGTACAGTATAAATGGTGATACGTCCTTACAGTACAGTATAAATGGTGATACGTCCTTACTACACAGTATAAATGGTGATACGTCCTTACTATACAGTATAAATGGTGATACGTCCCTACTACACAGTATAAAAGGGTGATACATCCTTACTGTACAGTATAAATGATGATACGTCCTTACTGTACAGTATAAATGTGATACGTCCTTACTACACAGTATAAATGGTGACACGTCCTTACTGTACAGTATAAATGGTGATACGTCCTTACTGTACAGTATAAATGGTGATACGTCCTTACTACACAGTATAACTGGTGATACGTCCTTACTATACAGTATAAATGGTGATACGTCCTTACTGTACAGTATAAATGGTGATACGTCCTTACTACACAGTATAACTGGTGATACGTCCTTACTATACAGTATAAATGGTGATACGTCCTTACTGTACAGTATAAATGGTGATACGTCCTTACTGTACAGTATAAATGGTGATACGTCCTTACTACACAGTATAAATGGTTGACACGTCCTTACTGTACAGTATAAATGGTGATACGTCCTTACTATACAGTATAAATGGTGATACGTCCTTACTACACAGTATAAGTGGTGATACGTCCTTACTACACAGTATAAATGGTGATACGTCCTTACTATACAGTATAAATGGTGATACGTCCTTACTACACAGTATAAATGGTTGATACGTCCTTACTGTACAGTATAAATGGTGATACGTTCTTACTACACAGTATAAATGGTGATACGTCCTTACTACACAAAATAAATTTTGATACGTCCTTACTACACAGTATAAATGGTTGATACGTCCTTACTGTACAGTATAAATGGTGATACGTCCTTACTATACAGTATAAATGTTGATACGTCCTTACTACACAGTATAAATGGTGATACGTCCTTACTACACAGTATAAATGGTGATACATCCTTACTGTACAGTATAAATGGTGATACGTCCTTACTACACAGTATAAATGGTGATACGTCCTTACTGTACATATAAATGGTGATACGTCCTTACTATACAGTACAAAAGGTGATACGTCCTTACTACACAGTATAAATGGTGATACGTCCTTACTGTACAGTATAAATGGTGATACGTCCTTACTACACAGTATAAATGGTGATACGTCCTTACTGTACAGTATAAATGGTGATACGTCCTAACTACACAGTATAAATGGTGATACGTCCTTACTGTACAGTATAAATGGTGATACGTCCTCACTACACAGTATAAATGGTGATACGTCCTTACTACACAGTATAACTGGTGATACGTCCTTACATATACAGTATAAATGGTGATACGTCCTTAGTGTACAGTATAAATGGTGATACGTCCTTACTGTACAGTATAAATGGTGATACGTCCTTACTACACAGTATAAATGGTGATACGTCCTTACTATACAGTATAAATGGTGATACGTCCTTACTACACAGTATAAATGGTTGACACGTCCTTACTGTACAGTATAAATGGTGATACGTCCTTACTATACAGTATAAATGGTGATACGTCCTTACTACACAGTATAAGTGGTGATACGTCCTTACTACACAGTATAAATGGTGATACGTCCTTACTATACAGTATAAATGGTGATACGTCCTTACTACACAGTATAAATGGTGATACGTCCTTACTACACAGTATAAATGGTGATACGTCCTTACTGCACAGTATAAATGGTGCTACGTCCTTACTGTACAGTATAAATGGTGATACGTCCTTACTGTACAGTATAAATGGTGATACGTCCTTACTACACAGTATAAATGTGATACGTCCTTATTTTTCAGTATAAATGGTGATACGTCCTTACTACACAGTATAAATGTGATACGTCCTTACTGTACAGTATAAATGGTGATACGTCCTTACTACACAGTATAACTGGTGATACGTCCTTACTATACAGTATAAATGGTGATACGTCCTTAGTGTACAGGATAAATGGTGATACGTCCTTACAGTACAGTATAAATGGTGATACGTCCTTACTACACAGTATAAATGGTGATACGTCCTCACTATACAGTATAAATGGTGATACGTCCCTACTACACAGTATAAATGGTTGATACGTCCTTACTGTACAGTATAAATGATGATACGTCCTTACTATACAGTATAAATGGTGATACGTCCTTACTACACAGTATAAGTGGTGATACGTCCTTACTACACAGCATAAATGGTGATACGTCCTTACTATACAGTATAAATGGTGATACGTCCTTACTACACAGTATAAATGGTTGATACGACCTTACTGTACAGTATAAATGGTGATACGTTCTTACTACACAGTATAAATGGTGATGCGTCCTTACTACACAAAATAAATGTTGATACGTCCTTACTACACAGTATAAATGGTGATACGTCCTTACTGTACAGTATAAATGGTGATACGTCCTTACGATACAGTATAAATGTTGATACGTCCTTACTACACAGTATAAATGGTGATACGTCCTTACTGTACAGTATAAATGGTGACACGTCCTTACTGTACAGTATAAATGGTGACACGTCCTTACTGTACAGTATAAATGGTGATACGTCCTTACTACACAGTATAAATGGTGATACGTCCTTACTATACAGTATAAATAGTGATACGTCCTTACTATACAGTATAAATGGTTGATACGTCCTTACTGTACAGTATAAATGGTGATACGTTCTTACTACATAGTATAAATGGTGATACGTCCTTACTACACAAAATAAATGTTGCTACGTCCTTACTACACAGTACAAATGGTGATACGTCCTTACTGTACAGTATAAATGGTGATACGTCCTTACTATACAGTATAAATGTTGATACGTCCTTACTACACAGTATAAATGGTGATACGTCCTTACTGTACAGTATAAATGTGATACGTCCTTACTACACAGTATAAATGGTGACACGTCCTTACTGTATAGTATAAATGGTGATACGTCCTTACTATACAGTATAAATGGTGATACGTCCTTACTACACAGTATAAATGGTGATACGTCCTTACTATACAGTATAAATGGTGATACGTCCTTACTATACAGTATAAATAGTGATACGTCCTTACTATACAGTATAAATGGTGATACGTCCTTACTATACAGTATAAATGGTGATGCGTCCTTACTGCACCGTATAAATGGTGATACGTCCTTCCTACACAGTATAAATGGTGATACGTCCTTACTATACAGTATAAATGGTGATACGTCCTTACTACACGGTATAAATGGTTGATACGTCCTTACTGTACAGTATAAATGGTGATACGTCCTTACTATACAGTATAAATGGTGATACGTCCTTACTACACAGTATAAATGGTGATACGTCCTTACTACACAAAATAAATGTTGATACGTCCTTACTACACAGTATAAATGGTGATACGTCCTTACTATACAGTATAAATGTTGATACGTCCTTACTATACAGTATAAATGGTGATACGTCCTTACTACACAGTATAAATGGTTGACACGTCCTTACTGTACAGTATAAATGGTGATACGTCCTTACTATACAGTATAAATGGTGATACGTCCTTACTACACAGTATAAGTGGTGATACGTCCTTACTACACAGTATAAATGGTGATACGTCCTTACTACACAGTATAAATGGTTGATACGTCCTTACTATACAGTATAAATGGTGATAGGTCCCTACTACACAGTATAAATGGTTGATACGTCCTTACTGTACAGTATAAATGATGATACGTCCTTACTATACAGTATAAATGGTGATACGTCCTTACTACACAGTATAAGTGGTGATACGTCCTTACTACACAGCATAAATGGTGATACGTCCTTACTATACAGTATAAATGGTGATACGTCCTTACTACACAGTATAAATGGTTGATACGTCCTTACTGTACAGTATAAATGGTGATACGTTCTTACTACACAGTATAAATGGTGATACGTCCTTACTACACAAAATAAATGTTGATACGTTCTTACTACACAGTATAAATGGTGATACGTCCTTACGATAAAGTATAAATGTTGATACGTCCTTACTACACAGTATAAATGGTGATACGTCCTTACTGTACAGTATAAATGTGATACGTCCTTACTACACAGTATAAATGGTGACACGTCCTTACTGTACAGTATAAATGGTGATACGTCCTTACTGTACAGTATAAATGGTGATACGTCCTTACTACACAGTATAAATGGTGATACGTCCTTACTATACAGTATAAATGGTGATACGTCCTTACTATACAGTATAAATAGTGATACGTCCTTACTATACAGTATAAATGGTGATACGTCCTTACTACACAGTATAAATGGTTGATACGTCCTTACTGTACAGTATAAATGGTGATACGTTCTTACTACATAGTATAAATGGTGATACGTCCTTACTACACAAAATAAATGTTGATACGTCCTTACTACACAGTACAAATGGTGATACGTCCTTACTGTACAGTATAAATGGTGATACGTCCTTACTATACAGTATAAATGTTGATACGTCCTTACTACACAGTATAAATGGTGATACGTTCTTACTGTACAGTATAAATGTGATACGTCCTTACTACACAGTATAAATGGTGACACGTCCTTACTGTATAGTATAAATGGTGATACGTCCTTACTGTATAGTATAAATGGTGATACGTCCTTACTACACAGTATGAATGGTGATACGTCCTTACTATACAGTACAAATGGTGATACGTCCTTACTATACAGTATAAATAGTGATACGTCCTTACTATACAGTATAAATGGTGATACGTCCTTACTATACAGTATAAATGGTGATGCGTCCTTACTACACCGTATAAATGGTGATACGTCCTTCCTACACAGTATAAATGGTGATACGTCCTTACTATACAGTATAAATGGTGATACGTCCTTACTACACGGTATAAATGGTTGATACGTCCTTACTGTACAGTATAAATGGTGATACATCCTTACTACACGGTATAAATGTGATACGTCCTTACTATACAGTATAAGTGGTGATACGTCCTTACTACACAGTATAAATGTGATACGTCCTTACTGTACAGTATAAATGGTGATACGTCCTTACTACACAGTATAAATGTGATACGTCCTTACTGTACAATATAAATGTGATACGTCCTTACTATACAGTATAAATGGTGATACGTCCTTACTACATAGTATAAATGTGATACGTCCTTATTTTACAGTATAAATGGTGATACGTCCTTACTACACAGTATAAATGTGATACGTCCTTACTGTACAGTATAAATGGTGATACGTCCTTACTACACAGTATAACTGGTGATACGTCCTTACTATACAGTATAAATGGTGATACGTCCTTACTGTACAGTATAAATGGTGATACGTCCTTACTACACGGTATAAATGGTGATACGTCCTTACTATACAGTATAAATGGTGATACGTCCTTACTACACAGTATAAATGGTTGACACGTCCTTACTGTACAGTATAAATGGTGATACGTCCTTACTATACAGTATAAATGGTGATACGTCCTTACTACACAGTATAAATGGTGATACGTCCTTACTATACAGTATAAATGGTGATACGTCCTTACTACACAGTATAAATGGTTGATACGTCCTTACTGTACAGTATAAATGGTGATACGTTCTTACTACACAGTATAAATGGTGATACGTCCTTACTACACAAAATAAATGTTGATACGTCCTTACTACACAGTATAAATGGTTGATACGTCCTTACTGTACAGTATAAATGGTGATACGTCCTTACTATACAGTATAAATGTTGATACGTCCTTACTGTACAGTATAAATGGTGATACGTCCTTACTACACAGTATAAATGGTGATACGTCCTTACTGTACATATAAATGGTGATACGTTCTTACTATACAGTACAAAAGGTGATACGTCCTTACTACACAGTATAAATGGTGATACGTCCTTACTGTACAGTATAAATGGTGATACGTCCTTACTACACAGTATAAATGGTGATACGTCCTTACTGTACAGTATAAATGGTGATACGTCCTTACTACACAGTATAAATGGTGATACGTCCTTACTGTACAGTATAAATGGTGATACGTCCTCACTACACAGTATAAATGGTGATACGTCCTTACTACACAGTATAACTGGTGATACGTCCTTACTACACAGTATAAGTGGTGATACGTCCTTACTACACAGTATAAATGGTGATACGTCCTTACTATACAGTATAAATGGTGATACGTCCTTACTACACAGTATAAATGGTGATACGTCCTTACTACACAGTATAAATGGTGATACGTCCTTACTGCACAGTATAAATGGTGCTACGTCCTTACTGTACAGTATAAATGGTGATACGTCCTTACTGTACAGTATAAATGGTGATACGTCCTTACTACACAGTATAAATGTGATACGTCCTTATTTTTCAGTATAAATGGTGATACGTCCTTACTACACAGTATAAATGTGATACGTCCTTACTGTACAGTATAAATGGTGATACGTCCTTACTACACAGTATAACTGGTGATACGTCCTTACTATACAGTATAAATGGTGATACGTCCTTAGTGTACAGTATAAATGGTGATACGTCCTTACAGTACAGTATAAATGGTGATACGTCCTTACTACACAGTATAAATGGTGATACGTCCTTACTATACAGTATAAATGGTGATACGTCCCTACTACACAGTATAAAAGGGTGATACGTCCTTACTGTACAGTATAAATGATGATACGTCCTTACTGTACAGTATAAATGTGATACGTCCTTACTACACAGTATAAATGGTGACACGTCCTTACTGTACAGTATAAATGGTGATACGTCCTTACTGTACAGTATAAATGGTGATACGTCCTTACTACACAGTATAAATGGTGATACGTCCTTACTATACAGTATAAATGGTGATACGTCCTTACTGTACAGTATAAATGGTGATACGTTCTTACTACATAGTATAAATGGTGATACGTCCTTACTACACAAAATAAATGTTGATACGTCCTTACTACACAGTACAAATGGTGATACGTCCTTACTGTACAGTATAAATGGTGATACGTCCTTACTATACAGTATAAATGTTGATACGTCCTTACTACACAGTATAAATGGTGATACGTCCTTACTATACAGTATAAATAGTGATACGTCCTTACTATACAGTATAAATGGTTGATACGTCCTTACTGTACAGTATAAATGGTGATACGTTCTTACTACATAGTATAAATGGTGATACGTCCTTACTACACAAAATAAATGTTGCTACGTCCTTACTACACAGTACAAATGGTGATACGTCCTTACTGTACAGTATAAATGGTGATACGTCCTTACTATACAGTATAAATGTTGATACGTCCTTACTACACAGTATAAATGGTGATACGTCCTTACTGTACAGTATAAATGTGATACGTCCTTACTACACAGTATAAATGGTGACACGTCCTTACTGTATAGTATAAATGGTGATACGTCCTTACTATACAGTATAAATGGTGATACGTCCTTACTACACAGTATAAATGGTGATACGTCCTTACTATACAGTATAAATGGTGATACGTCCTTACTATACAGTATAAATAGTGATACGTCCTTACTATACAGTATAAATGGTGATACGTCCTTACTATACAGTATAAATGGTGATGCGTCCTTACTGCACCGTATAAATGGTGATACGTCCTTCCTACACAGTATAAATGGTGATACGTCCTTACTATACAGTATAAATGGTGATACGTCCTTACTACACGGTATAAATGGTTGATACGTCCTTACTGTACAGTATAAATGGTGATACGTCCTTACTATACAGTATAAATGGTGATACGTCCTTACTACACAGTATAAATGGTGATACGTCCTTACTACACAAAATAAATGTTGATACGTCCTTACTACACAGTATAAATGGTGATACGTCCTTACTATACAGTATAAATGTTGATACGTCCTTACTATACAGTATAAATGGTGATACGTCCTTACTACACAGTATAAATGGTTGACACGTCCTTACTGTACAGTATAAATGGTGATACGTCCTTACTATACAGTATAAATGGTGATACGTCCTTACTACACAGTATAAGTGGTGATACGTCCTTACTACACAGTATAAATGGTGATACGTCCTTACTACACAGTATAAATGGTTGATACGTCCTTACTATACAGTATAAATGGTGATAGGTCCCTACTACACAGTATAAATGGTTGATACGTCCTTACTGTACAGTATAAATGATGATACGTCCTTACTATACAGTATAAATGGTGATACGTCCTTACTACACAGTATAAGTGGTGATACGTCCTTACTACACAGCATAAATGGTGATACGTCCTTACTATACAGTATAAATGGTGATACGTCCTTACTACACAGTATAAATGGTTGATACGTCCTTACTGTACAGTATAAATGGTGATACGTTCTTACTACACAGTATAAATGGTGATACGTCCTTACTACACAAAATAAATGTTGATACGTCCTTACTACACAGTATAAATGGTGATACGTCCTTACTGTACAGTATAAATGTGATACGTCCTTACTACACAGTATAAATGTGATACGTCCTTACTATACAGTATAAATGGTGATACGTCCTTACTACATAGTATAAATGTGATACGTCCTTATTTTACAGTATAAATGGTGATACGTCCTTACTACACAGTATAAATGTGATACGTCCTTACTGTACAGTATAAATGGTGATACGTCCTTACTACACAGTATAACTGGTGATACGTCCTTACTATACAGTATAAATGGTGATACGTCCTTACTGTACAGTATAAATGGTGATACGTCCTTACTACACGGTATAAATGGTGATACGTCCTTACTATACAGTATAAATGGTGATACGTCCTTACTACACAGTATAAATGGTTGACACGTCCTTACTGTACAGTATAAATGGTGATACGTCCTTACTATACAGTATAAATGGTGATACGTCCTTACTACACAGTATAAATGGTGATACGTCCTTACTATACAGTATAAATGGTGATACGTCCTTACTACACAGTATAAATGGTTGATACGTCCTTACTGTACAGTATAAATGGTGATACGTTCTTACTACACAGTATAAATGGTGATACGTCCTTACTACACAAAATAAATGTTGATACGTCCTTACTACACAGTATAAATGGTTGATACGTCCTTACTGTACAGTATAAATGGTGATACGTCCTTACTATACAGTATAAATGTTGATACGTCCTTACTGTACAGTATAAATGGTGATACGTCCTTACTACACAGTATAAATGGTGATACGTCCTTACTGTACATATAAATGGTGATACGTTCTTACTATACAGTACAAAAGGTGATACGTCCTTACTACACAGTATAAATGGTGATACGTCCTTACTGTACAGTATAAATGGTGATACGTCCTTACTACACAGTATAAATGGTGATACGTCCTTACTGTACAGTATAAATGGTGATACGTCCTTACTACACAGTATAAATGGTGATACGTCCTTACTGTACAGTATAAATGGTGATACGTCCTCACTACACAGTATAAATGGTGATACGTCCTTACTACACAGTATAACTGGTGATACGTCCTTACTACACAGTATAAGTGGTGATACGTCCTTACTACACAGTATAAATGGTGATACGTCCTTACTATACAGTATAAATGGTGATACGTCCTTACTACACAGTATAAATGGTGATACGTCCTTACTACACAGTATAAATGGTGATACGTCCTTACTGCACAGTATAAATGGTGCTACGTCCTTACTGTACAGTATAAATGGTGATACGTCCTTACTGTACAGTATAAATGGTGATACGTCCTTACTACACAGTATAAATGTGATACGTCCTTATTTTTCAGTATAAATGGTGATACGTCCTTACTACACAGTATAAATGTGATACGTCCTTACTGTACAGTATAAATGGTGATACGTCCTTACTACACAGTATAACTGGTGATACGTCCTTACTATACAGTATAAATGGTGATACGTCCTTAGTGTACAGTATAAATGGTGATACGTCCTTACAGTACAGTATAAATGGTGATACGTCCTTACTACACAGTATAAATGGTGATACGTCCTTACTATACAGTATAAATGGTGATACGTCCCTACTACACAGTATAAAAGGGTGATACGTCCTTACTGTACAGTATAAATGATGATACGTCCTTACTGTACAGTATAAATGTGATACGTCCTTACTACACAGTATAAATGGTGACACGTCCTTACTGTACAGTATAAATGGTGATACGTCCTTACTGTACAGTATAAATGGTGATACGTCCTTACTACACAGTATAAATGGTGATACGTCCTTACTATACAGTATAAATGGTGATACGTCCTTACTATACAGTATAAATGGTGATACGTCCTTACTACACAGTATAAATGGTTGATACGTCCTTACTGTACAGTATAAATGGTGATACGTTCTTACTACATAGTATAAATGGTGATACGTCCTTACTACACAAAATAAATGTTGATACGGCCTTACTACACAGTACAAATGGTGATACGTCCTTACTGTACAGTATAAATGGTGATACGTCCTTACTATACAGTATAAATGTTGATACGTCCTTACTACACAGTATAAATGGTGATACGTCCTTACTATACAGTATAAATAGTGATACGTCCTTACTATACAGTATAAATGGTTGATACGTCCTTACTGTACAGTATAAATGGTGATACGTTCTTACTACATAGTATAAATGGTGATACGTCCTTACTACACAAAATAAATGTTGCTACGTCCTTACTACACAGTACAAATGGTGATACGTCCTTACTGTACAGTATAAATGGTGATACGTCCTTACTATACAGTATAAATGTTGATACGTCCTTACTACACAGTATAAATGGTGATACGTCCTTACTGTACAGTATAAATGTGATACGTCCTTACTACACAGTATAAATGGTGACACGTCCTTACTGTATAGTATAAATGGTGATACGTCCTTACTATACAGTATAAATGGTGATACGTCCTTACTACACAGTATAAATGGTGATACGTCCTTACTATACAGTATAAATGGTGATACGTCCTTACTGTACAGTATAAATGGTGATACGTTCTTACTACATAGTATAAATGGTGATACGTCCTTACTACACAAAATAAATGTTGATACGTCCTTACTACACAGTACAAATGGTGATACGTCCTTACTGTACAGTATAAATGGTGATACGTCCTTACTATACAGTATAAATGTTGATACGTCCTTACTACACAGTATAAATGGTGATACGTCCTTACTGTACAGTATAAATGTGATACGTCCTTACTACACAGTATAAATGGTGACACGTCCTTACTGTATAGTATAAATGGTGATACGTCCTTACTACACAGTATAAATGGTGATACGTCCTTACTGTACAGTATAAATGTGATACGTCCTTACTATACAGTATAAATGTTGATACATCCTTACTACACAGTATAAATGGTGATACGTCCTTACTGTACAGTATAAATGATGATACGTCCTTACGACACAGTATAAATGGTGATACGTCCATACTGTACATATAAATGGTGACACGTCCTTACAGTACAGTATAAATGGTTGATACGTCCTTACTGCACAGTATAAATGGTGATACGTCCTTACTATACAGTATAAATGTTGATACGTCCTTACTATACAGTATAAATGGTGATACATCCTTACTACACAGTATAAATGGTGATACGTCCTTACTGTACAGTATAAATGATGATACGTCCTTACGACACAGTATAAATGGTGATACGTCCATACTGTACATATAAATGGTGATACGTCCTTCCTATACAGTATAAATGGTGATACGTTCTTACTGTACAGTATAAATGGTGATACGTCCTTACTGTACAGTATAAATGGTGATGCGTCCTTACTACACAGTATAAATGGTGATACGTCCTTACTACACAGTAGAAATGGTGATGCGTCCTGACTACACAGTATAAATGGTGATACGTCCTTACTACACAGTATAAATGGTGATACGTCCTGACTACACAGTATAAATGGTTGATACGTCCTTACTACACAGTATAAATTCTGATACGTCCTTACTACAGAGTATAAATGTGATACGTCCTTATTTTACAGTATAAATAGTGATACGTCCTTACTATACAGTATAAATGGTGATACGTCCTTACTATACAGTATAAATGGTGATACGTCCTTACTACACCGTATAAATGGTGATACGTCCTTCCTACACAGTATAAATGGTGATACGTCCTTACTATACAGTATAAATGGTGATACGTCCTTACTACACGGTATAAATGGTTGATACGTCCTTACTGTACAGTATAAATGGTGATACGTCCTTACTATACAGTATAAATGGTGATACGTCCTTACTACACAGTATAAATGGTGATACGTCCTTACTACACAAAATAAATGTTGATACGTCCTTACTATACAGTATAAATGGTGATACTTCCTTACTACACAGTATAAATGGTGATACGTCCTTACTGTACAGTATAAATGTGATACGTCCTTACTATACAGTATAAATGTTGATACGTCCTTACTGCACAGTATAAATGGTGATACGTCCTTACTATACAGTATAAATGTTGATACGTCCTTACTACACAGTATAAATGGTGATACATCCTTACTACACAGTATAAATGGTTATACGTCCTTATTGTACAGTATAAATGATGATACGTCCTTACTACACAGTATAAATGGTGATACGTCCATACTGTACATATAAATGGTGATACGTCCTTACTATACAGTATAAATGGTGATACGTCCTTACTACGCAGTATAAATGGTGATACGTCCTTACTGTACAGTATAAATGGTGATACGTCCTTACTGTACAGTATAAATGGTGATACGTCCTTACTGTACAGTATAAATGGTGATGCGTCCTTACTACACAGTATAAATGGTGATACGTCCTTACTACACAGTATAAATGGTGTTACGTCCTTACTGTACAGTATAAATGGTGATGCGTCCTTACTACACAGTATAAATGGTGATACGTCCTTACTACACAGTATAAATGGTGATACGTCCTTACTGCACAGTATAAATGGTTGATACCTCCTTACTGTACAGTATAAATGGTGATGCGTCCTTACTACACAGTATAAATGGTGATACGTCCTTACTACACAGTATAAATGGTTGATACGTCCTTACTACACAGTATAAATGGTGATACGTCCTTACTGTACAGTATAAATGGTGATGCGTCCTGACTACACAGTATAAATGGTGATACGTCCTTACTACACAGTATAAATGGTGATAAGTCCTTACTATACAGTATAAATGTGATACGTCCTTACTACACAGTATAAATGGTGATACGTCCTTACTATACAGTATAAATGGTGACACGTCCTTACTGTACAGTATAAATGGTGATACGTCCTTACTGTACAGTATAAATGGTGATACGTCCTTACTACACAGTATAAATGGTGATACGTCCTTACTATACAGTATAAATGGTGATACGTCCTTACTATACAGTATAAATGGTGATACGTCCTTACTACACAGTATAAATGGTTGATACGTCCTTACTGTACAGTATAAATTGTGATACGTTCTTACTACATAGTATAAATGGTGATACGTCCTTACTACACAAAATAAATGTTGATACGTCCTTACTACACAGTACAAATGGTGATACGTCCTTACTGTACAGTATAAATGGTGATACGTCCTTACTATACAGTATAAATGTTGATACGTCCTTACTACACAGTATAAATGGTGATACGTCCTTACTGTACAGTATAAATGTGATACGTCCTTACTACACAGTATAAATGGTGACACGTCCTTACTGTATAGTATAAATGGTGATACGTCCTTACTACACAGTATAAATGGTGATACGTCCTTACTGTACAGTATAAATGTGATACGTCCTTACTATACAGTATAAATGTTGATATATCCTTACTACACAGTATAAATGGTGATATGTCCTTACTGTACGGTATAAATGATGATACGTCCTTACGACACAGTATAAATGGTGATACGTCCATACTGTACATATAAATGGTGACACGTCCTTACAGTACAGTATAAATGGTTGATACGTCCTTACTGCACAGTATAAATGGTGATACGTCCTTACTATACAGTATAAATGTTGATACGTCCTTACTACACAGTATAAATGGTGATACATCCTTACTACACAGTATAAATGGTGATACGTCCTTACTGTACAGTATAAATGATGATACGTCCTTACGACACAGTATAAATGGTGATACGTCCATACTGTACATATAAATGGTGATACGTCCTTACTATACAGTATAAATGGTGATACGTCCTTACTACACAGTATAAATGGTGATACGTCCTTACTGTACAGTATAAATGGTGATACGTCCTTACTGTACAGTATAAATGGTGATGCGTCCTTACTACACAGTATAAATGGTGATACGTCCTTACTACACAGTAGAAATGGTGTTACGTCCTTACTGTACAGTATAAATGGTGATGCGTCCTTACCACACAGTATAAATGGTGATACGTCCTTACTACACAGTATAAATGGTGATGCGTCCTGACTACACAGTATAAATGGTGATACGTCCTTACTACACAGTATAAATGGTGATACGTCCTGACTACACAGTATAAATGGTTGATACGTCCTTACTACACAGTATAAATTCTGATACGTCCTTACTACAGAGTATAAATGTGATACGTCCTTATTTTACAGTATAAATAGTGATACGTCCTTACTATACAGTATAAATGGTGATACGTCCTTACTATACAGTATAAATGGTGATACGTCCTTACTACACCGTATAAATGGTGATACGTCCTTCCTACACAGTATAAATGGTGATACGTCCTTACTATACAGTATAAATGGTGATACGTCCTTACTACACGGTATAAATGGTTGATACGTCCTTACTGTACAGTATAAATGGTGATACGTCCTTACTATACAGTATAAATGGTGATACGTCCTTACTACACAGTATAAATGGTGATACGTCCTTACTACACAAAATAAATGTTGATACGTCCTTACTATACAGTATAAATGGTGATACGTCCTTACTGTACAGTATAAATGTGATACGTCCTTACTATACAGTATAAATGTTGATACGTCCTTACTGCACAGTATAAATGGTGATACGTCCTTACTATGCAGTATAAATGTTGATACGTCCTTACTACACAGTATAAATGGTGATACATCCTTACTACACAGTATAAATGGTTATACGTCCTTATTGTACAGTATAAATGATGATACGTCCTTACTACACAGTATAAATGGTGATACGTCCATACTGTACATATAAATGGTGATACGTCCTTACTATACAGTATAAATGGTGATACGTCCTTACTACGCAGTATAAATGGTGATACGTCCTTACTGTACAGTATAAATGGTGATACGTCCTTACTGTACAGTATAAATGGTGATGCGTCCTTACTACACAGTATAAATGGTGATACGTCCTTACTACACAGTATAAATGGTGTTACGTCCTTACTGTACAGTATAAATGGTGATGCGTCCTTACTACACAGTATAAATGGTGATACGTCCTTACTACACAGTATAAATGGTGATACGTCCTTACTGCACAGTATAAATGGTTGATACCTCCTTACTGTACAGTATAAATGGTGATGCGTCCTTACTACACAGTATAAATGGTGATACGTCCTTACTACACAGTATAAATGGTTGATACGTCCTTACTACACAGTATAAATGGTGATACGTCCTTACTGTACAGTATAAATGGTGATGCGTCCTGACTACACAGTATAAATGGTGATACGTCCTTACTACACATTATAAATGGTGATACGTCCTGACTACACAGTATAAATGGTTGATACGTCTTTACTACACAGTATAAATGCTGATACGTCCTTACTACAGAGTATAAATGTGATACGTCCTTACTACACAGTATAAATGGTGATACATCCTTACTATACAGTATAAATGCTAATACGTCCTTACTATACAGTATAAATATAATACGTCCTTACTACACAGTATAAATGGTGATAAGTCCTTACTATACAGTATAAATGTGATACGTCCTTACCACACAGTATAAATGGTGATGCGTTCTTACTACAGAGTATAAATGTGATACGTCCTTACTACACAGTATAAATGGTGATACGTCCTTACTATACAGTATAAATGCTGATACGTCCTTACTATACAGTATAAATATAATACGTCCTTACTACACAGTATAAATGGTGATAAGTCCTTACTATACAGTATAAATGTGATACGTCCTTACTACACAGTATAAATGGTGATACGTCCTTACTATACAGTATAAATGGTGATACGTCCTTACTATACAGTATAAATGTGATACGTCCTTACTACACAGTATAAATGGTGATACGTCCTTACTATACAGTATAAATGTGATACGTCCTTACTACACAGTATAAATGGTGATGCGTTCTTACTACACAGTATAAATGTGATACGTCCTTACTACGCAGTATAAATGTTGATACGTCCTTACGACACAATATAAATGGTGATACGTCCTTACTACACAGTATAAATGGTGATACGTCCTTACTGTACAGTATAAATGTTGATACGTCTTTACTACACAGTATAAATGTGATACGTCCTTACTACACAGTATAAATGGTGATACATCCTTACTACACAGTATAAATGGTGATACGTCCTTACTGTACAGTATAAATGATGATACGTCCTTACGACACAGTATAAATGGTGATACGTCCATACTGTACATATAAATGGTGATACGTCCTTACTATACAGTATAAATGGTGATACGTCCTTACTACACAGTATAAATGGTGATACGTCCTTACTGTACAGTATAAATGGTGATACGTCCTTACTGTACAGTATAAATGGTGATGCGTCCTTACTACACAGTATAAATGGTGATACGTCCTTACTACACAGTATAAATGGTTGATACGTCCTTACTACACAGTATAAATGGTGATACGTCCTTACTGTACAGTATAAATGGTGATGCGTCCTGACTACACAGTATAAATGGTGATACGTCCTTACTACACATTATAAATGGTGATACGTCCTGACTACACAGTATAAATGGTTGATACGTCCTTACTACACAGTATAAATGCTGATACGTCCTTACTACAGAGTATAAATGTGATACGTCCTTACTACACAGTATAAATGGTGATACGTCCTTACTATACAGTATAAATGCTAATACGTCCTTACTATACAGTATAAATATAATACGTCCTTACTACACAGTATAAATGGTGATAAGTCCTTACTATACAGTATAAATGTGATACGTCCTTACTATACAGTATAAATGTGATACGTCCTTACCACACAGTATAAATGGTGATGCGTTCTTACTACAGAGTATAAATGTGATACGTCCTTACTACACAGTATAAATGGTGATACGTCCTTACTATACAGTATAAATGCTGATACGTCCTTACTATACAGTATAAATATAATACGTCCTTACTACACAGTATAAATGGTGATAAGTCCTTACTATACAGTATAAATGTGATACGTCCTTACTACACAGTATAAATGGTGATACGTCCTTACTATACAGTATAAATGGTGATACGTCCTTACTACACAGTATAAATGGTGATACGTCCTTACTGTACAGTATAAATGTTGATACGTCTTTACTACACAGTATAAATGTGATACGTCCTTACTATACAGTATAAATGTTGATACGTCCTTACTACACAATATAAATGTTATACGTCCTTACTATACAGTATAAATGCTGATACGTCCTTACTATACAGTATAAATGTTGATAAGTCCTTACTACACAGTATAAATGTGATACGTCCTTACTATACAGTATAAATGTTGATACGTCCTTACTATACAGTATAAATGTGATACGTCCTTACTATACAGCATAAATGTGATACGTTCTTACAACACAGTATAAATGGTGATATGTCGTTACTATACAGTATAAATGGTGATACGTCCTTACTACACAGAATAAATGGTGATACGTCCTTACTGTACAGTATAAATGGTGATACGTCCTTACTATACAGTATAAATCTGATACGTCCTTACTACACAGTATAAATGTTGATACGTCCTTACTATACAGTATAAATGTTGATACGTCCTTACTATACAGTATAAATGTGATACGTCCTTACGACACAGTATAAATGGTGATACGTCCTTACTGTACAGTATAAATGGTGATACGTTCTTACTACACAGTATAAATGGTGATACGTCCTTACTGTACAGTATAAATGGTGATACGTCCTTACTACACAGTATAAATGGTGATACGTCCTTACTACACAGTATAAATGGTTGATACTTCCTTACTGTACAGTATAAATGGTGATACGTCCTTACTGTACAGTATAAATGGTGATACGTCCTTACTATACAGTATAAATGGTTGATACGTCCTTACTGTACAGTATAAATGGTTGCTACGTCCTTACTGTACAGTATAAATGGTGATACGTCCTTACTACACAGTATAAATGGTTGATACGTCCTTACTGTACAGTATAAATGGTGATACGTCCTTACTGTGCAGTATAAATGGTGATACGTCCTTACTGCACAGTATAAATGGTGATACGTCCTTACTATACAGGATAAATGTTGATACGTCGTTACTGTACAGTCTAAATGGTGATACGTCCTTACTATACAGTATAAATGGTGATACGTCCTTACTACACAGTATAAGTGGTGATACGTCCTTACTGTACAGTCTAAATGGTGATACGTCCTTACTGTACAGTATAAATGGTGATACGTCCTTACTAGACAGTATAAATGTGATACGTCCTTACTATACAGTATAAATGGTTGATACGTCCTTACTACACAGTATAAATGGTGATACGTCCTTATTATACAGTATAAATGGTTGATACGTCCTTACTGTACAGTATAAATGGTGATACATCCTTACTGTACAGTATAAATGGTTGATACGTCCTTACTGTACAGTATAAATGGTTGATACGTCCTTACTACACAGTATAAATGTGATACGTCCTTACTGTACAGTATAAATGGTGATACGTCCTTACTACACAGTATAACTGGTGATACGCCCTTACTATACAGTATAAATGGTGATACGTCCTTAGTGTACAGTATAAATGGTGATATGTCCTTACTGTACAGTATAAATGGTTGATACGTCCTTACTACACTGTATAAATTGTGATACGTCCTTACTATACAGTATAAATGGTGATACGTCCTTACTACACAGTATAAATGGTGATACGTCCTTACTATACAGTATAAATGGTGATACGTCCTTACTACACAGTATAAATGGTTGATACGTCCTTACTGTACAGTATAAATGTTGATACGTCCTTACTACACAGTATAAATGGTGATACGTCCTTACTACACAGTATAAATGGTGATACGTCCTTACTGTGCAGTATAAATGGTGATACGTCCTTACTACACAGCATAAATGGTGATACGTCCTTACTGTACATATAAATGGTGATACGTCCTTACTATACATTATAAATGGTGATACGTCCTTACTACACAGTATAAATGGTGATACATCCTTACTACACAGTATAAACGGTGATACGTCCTTACTGTACAGTATAAATGGTGATACGTCCTTACTACACTGTATAAATGGTGATACGTCCTTACTGTACAGTATAAATGGTGATACGTCCTTACTACACAGTATAAATGGTGATACGTCTTTACTGCACAGTATAAATGGTGATACGTCCTTACTGTACAGTATAAATGGTGATACGTCCTTACTACACAGTATAAATGTGATACGTCCTTATTTTACAGTATAAATGGTGATACGTCCTTACTACACAGTATAAATGTGATACGTCCTTACTGTACAGTATAAATGGTGATACATCCTTACTACACAGTATAACTGGTGATACGTCCTTATTATGCAGTATAAATGGTTGATACCTCCTTACTGTACAGTATAAATGGTGATGCGTCCTTACTACACAGTATAAATGGTGATACGTCCTTACTACACAGTATAAATGGTTGATACGTCCTTACTACACAGTATAAATGGTGATACGTCCTTACTGTACAGTATAAATGGTGATGCGTCCTGACTACACAGTATAAATGGTGATACGTCCTTACTACACATTATAAATGGTGATACGTCCTGACTACACAGTATAAATGGTTGATACGTCCTTACTACACAGTATAAATGCTGATACGTCCTTACTACAGAGTATAAATGTGATACGTCCTTACTACACAGTATAAATGGTGATACATCCTTACTATACAGTATAAATGCTAATACGTCCTTACTATACAGTATAAATATAATACGTCCTTACTACACAGTATAAATGGTGATAAGTCCTTACTATACAGTATAAATGTGATACGTCCTTACCACACAGTATAAATGGTGATGCGTTCTTACTACAGAGTATAAATGTGATACGTCCTTACTACACAGTATAAATGGTGATACGTCCTTACTATACAGTATAAATGCTGATACGTCCTTACTATACAGTATAAATATAATACGTCCTTACTACACAGTATAAATGGTGATAAGTCCTTACTATACAGTATAAATGTGATACGTCCTTACTACACAGTATAAATGGTGATACGTCCTTACTATACAGTATAAATGGTGATACGTCCTTACTATACAGTATAAATGTGATACGTCCTTACTACACAGTATAAATGGTGATACGTCCTTACTATACAGTATAAATGTGATACGTCCTTACTACACAGTATAAATGGTGATGCGTTCTTACTACACAGTATAAATGTGATACGTCCTTACTACGCAGTATAAATGTTGATACGTCCTTACGACACAATATAAATGGTGATACGTCCTTACTACACAGTATAAATGGTGATACGTCCTTACTGTACAGTATAAATGTTGATACGTCTTTACTACACAGTATAAATGTGATACGTCCTTACTACACAGTATAAATGGTGATACATCCTTACTACACAGTATAAATGGTGATACGTCCTTACTGTACAGTATAAATGATGATACGTCCTTACGACACAGTATAAATGGTGATACGTCCATACTGTACATATAAATGGTGATACGTCCTTACTATACAGTATAAATGGTGATACGTCCTTACTACACAGTATAAATGGTGATACGTCCTTACTGTACAGTATAAATGGTGATACGTCCTTACTGTACAGTATAAATGGTGATGCGTCCTTACTACACAGTATAAATGGTGATACGTCCTTACTACACAGTATAAATGGTTGATACGTCCTTACTACACAGTATAAATGGTGATACGTCCTTACTGTACAGTATAAATGGTGATGCGTCCTGACTACACAGTATAAATGGTGATACGTCCTTACTACACATTATAAATGGTGATACGTCCTGACTACACAGTATAAATGGTTGATACGTCCTTACTACACAGTATAAATGCTGATACGTCCTTACTACAGAGTATAAATGTGATACGTCCTTACTACACAGTATAAATGGTGATACGTCCTTACTATACAGTATAAATGCTAATACGTCCTTACTATACAGTATAAATATAATACGTCCTTACTACACAGTATAAATGGTGATAAGTCCTTACTATACAGTATAAATGTGATACGTCCTTACTATACAGTATAAATGTGATACGTCCTTACCACACAGTATAAATGGTGATGCGTTCTTACTACAGAGTATAAATGTGATACGTCCTTACTACACAGTATAAATGGTGATACGTCCTTACTATACAGTATAAATGCTGATACGTCCTTACTATACAGTATAAATATAATACGTCCTTACTACACAGTATAAATGGTGATAAGTCCTTACTATACAGTATAAATGTGATACGTCCTTACTACACAGTATAAATGGTGATACGTCCTTACTATACAGTATAAATGGTGATACGTCCTTACTACACAGTATAAATGGTGATACGTCCTTACTGTACAGTATAAATGTTGATACGTCTTTACTACACAGTATAAATGTGATACGTCCTTACTATACAGTATAAATGTTGATACGTCCTTACTACACAATATAAATGTTATACGTCCTTACTATACAGTATAAATGCTGATACGTCCTTACTATACAGTATAAATGTTGATAAGTCCTTACTACACAGTATAAATGTGATACGTCCTTACTATACAGTATAAATGTTGATACGTCCTTACTATACAGTATAAATGTGATACGTCCTTACTATACAGCATAAATGTGATACGTTCTTACAACACAGTATAAATGGTGATATGTCGTTACTATACAGTATAAATGGTGATACGTCCTTACTACACAGAATAAATGGTGATACGTCCTTACTGTACAGTATAAATGGTGATACGTCCTTACTATACAGTATAAATCTGATACGTCCTTACTACACAGTATAAATGTTGATACGTCCTTACTATACAGTATAAATGTTGATACGTCCTTACTATACAGTATAAATGTGATACGTCCTTACGACACAGTATAAATGGTGATACGTCCTTACTGTACAGTATAAATGGTGATACGTTCTTACTACACAGTATAAATGGTGATACGTCCTTACTGTACAGTATAAATGGTGATACGTCCTTACTACACAGTATAAATGGTGATACGTCCTTACTACACAGTATAAATGGTTGATACTTCCTTACTGTACAGTATAAATGGTGATACGTCCTTACTGTACAGTATAAATGGTGATACGTCCTTACTATACAGTATAAATGGTTGATACGTCCTTACTGTACAGTATAAATGGTTGCTACGTCCTTACTGTACAGTATAAATGGTGATACGTCCTTACTACACAGTATAAATGGTTGATACGTCCTTACTGTACAGTATAAATGGTGATACGTCCTTACTGTGCAGTATAAATGGTGATACGTCCTTACTGCACAGTATAAATGGTGATACGTCCTTACTATACAGGATAAATGTTGATACGTCGTTACTGTACAGTCTAAATGGTGATACGTCCTTACTATACAGTATAAATGGTGATACGTCCTTACTACACAGTATAAGTGGTGATACGTCCTTACTGTACAGTCTAAATGGTGATACGTCCTTACTGTACAGTATAAATGGTGATACGTCCTTACTAGACAGTATAAATGTGATACGTCCTTACTATACAGTATAAATGGTTGATACGTCCTTACTACACAGTATAAATGGTGATACGTCCTTATTATACAGTATAAATGGTTGATACGTCCTTACTGTACAGTATAAATGGTGATACATCCTTACTGTACAGTATAAATGGTTGATACGTCCTTACTGTACAGTATAAATGGTTGATACGTCCTTACTACACAGTATAAATGTGATACGTCCTTACTGTACAGTATAAATGGTGATACGTCCTTACTACACAGTATAACTGGTGATACGCCCTTACTATACAGTATAAATGGTGATACGTCCTTAGTGTACAGTATAAATGGTGATGCGTCCTTACTGTACAGTATAAATGGTTGATACGTCCTTACTACACTGTATAAATTGTGATACGTCCTTACTATACAGTATAAATGGTGATACGTCCTTACTACACAGTATAAATGGTGATACGTCCTTACTATACAGTATAAATGGTGATACGTCCTTACTACACAGTATAAATGGTTGATACGTCCTTACTGTACAGTATAAATGTTGATACGTCCTTACTACACAGTATAAATGGTGATACGTCCTTACTACACAGTATAAATGGTGATACGTCCTTACTGTGCAGTATAAATGGTGATACGTCCTTACTACACAGCATAAATGGTGATACGTCCTTACTGTACATATAAATGGTGATACGTCCTTACTATACATTATAAATGGTGATACGTCCTTACTACACAGTATAAATGGTGATACATCCTTACTACACAGTATAAACGGTGATACGTCCTTACTGTACAGTATAAATGGTGATACGTCCTTACTACACTGTATAAATGGTGATACGTCCTTACTGTACAGTATAAATGGTGATACGTCCTTACTACACAGTATAAATGGTGATACGTCTTTACTGCACAGTATAAATGGTGATACGTCCTTACTGTACAGTATAAATGGTGATACGTCCTTACTACACAGTATAAATGTGATACGTCCTTATTTTACAGTATAAATGGTGATACGTCCTTACTACACAGTATAAATGTGATACGTCCTTACTGTACAGTATAAATGGTGATACATCCTTACTACACAGTATAACTGGTGATACGTCCTTATTATGCAGTATAAATGGTGATACGTCCTTAGTGTACAGTATAAATGGTGATGCGTCCTTACTGTACAGTATAAATGGTGATGCGTCCTTACTACACAGTATAAATGGTGATACGTCCTTACTATACAGTATAAATGGTGATACGTCCTTACTACACAGTATAAATGGTGATACGTTCTTACTACACAGTATAAATGGTGATACGTCGTTACTACACAAAATAAATGTTGATACGTCCTTACTACACAGTATAAATGGTTGATACGTCCTTACTGTACAGTATATATGTTGATACGTCCTTACTACACAGTATAAATGGTGATACGTCCTTACTACACAGTATAAATGGTGATACGTCCTTACTGTGCAGTATAAATGGTGATACGTCCTTACTACACAGCATAAATGGTGATACGTCCTTACTGTACATATAAATGGTGATACGTCCTTACTATACATTATAAATGGTGATACGTCCTTACTACACAGTATAAATGGTGATACATCCTTACTACACAGTATAAACGGTGATACGTCCTTACTGTACAGTATAAATGGTGATACGTCCTTACTACACAGTATAAATGGTGATACGTCCTTACTATACAGTATAAATGGTGATACGTCCTTACTACACAGTATAAATGGTGATACGTCCTTACTGTACAGTATAAATGTTGATACGTCTTTACTACACAGTATAAATGTGATACGTCCTTACTATACAGTATAAATGTTGATACGTCCTTACTACACAATATAAATGTTATACGTCCTTACTATACAGTATAAATGCTGATACGTCCTTACTATACAGTATAAATGTTGATAAGTCCTTACTACACAGTATAAATGTGATACGTCCTTACTATACAGTATAAATGTTGATACGTCCTTACTATACAGTATAAATGTGATACGTCCTTACTATACAGCATAAATGTGATACGTTCTTACAACACAGTATAAATGGTGATATGTCGTTACTATACAGTATAAATGGTGATACGTCCTTACTACACAGAATAAATGGTGATACGTCCTTACTGTACAGTATAAATGGTGATACGTCCTTACTATACAGTATAAATCTGATACGTCCTTACTACACAGTATAAATGTTGATACGTCCTTACTATACAGTATAAATGTGATACGTCCTTACGACACAGTATAAATGGTGATACGTCCTTACTGTACAGTATAAATGGTGATACGTTCTTACTACACAGTATAAATGGTGATACGTCCTTACTGTACAGTATAAATGGTGATACGTCCTTACTACACAGTATAAATGGTGATACGTCCTTACTACACAGTATAAATGGTTGATACTTCCTTACTGTACAGTATAAATGGTGATACGTCCTTACTGTACAGTATAAATGGTGATACGTCCTTACTATACAGTATAAATGGTTGATACGTCCTTACTGTACAGTATAAATGGTTGCTACGTCCTTACTGTACAGTATAAATGGTGATACGTCCTTACTACACAGTATAAATGGTTGATACGTCCTTACTGTACAGTATAAATGGTGATACGTCCTTACTGTGCAGTATAAATGGTGATACGTCCTTACTGCACAGTATAAATGGTGATACGTCCTTACTATACAGGATAAATGTTGATACGTCGTTACTGTACAGTCTAAATGGTGATACGTCCTTACTATACAGTATAAATGGTGATACGTCCTTACTACACAGTATAAGTGGTGATACGTCCTTACTGTACAGTCTAAATGGTGATACGTCCTTACTGTACAGTATAAATGGTGATACGTCCTTACTAGACAGTATAAATGTGATACGTCCTTACTATACAGTATAAATGGTTGATACGTCCTTACTACACAGTATAAATGGTGATACGTCCTTATTATACAGTATAAATGGTTGATACGTCCTTACTGTACAGTATAAATGGTGATACATCCTTACTGTACAGTATAAATGGTTGATACGTCCTTACTGTACAGTATAAATGGTTGATACGTCCTTACTACACAGTATAAATGTGATACGTCCTTACTGTACAGTATAAATGGTGATACGTCCTTACTACACAGTATAACTGGTGATACGCCCTTACTATACAGTATAAATGGTGATACGTCCTTAGTGTACAGTATAAATGGTGATATGTCCTTACTGTACAGTATAAATGGTTGATACGTCCTTACTACACTGTATAAATTGTGATACGTCCTTACTATACAGTATAAATGGTGATACGTCCTTACTACACAGTATAAATGGTGATACGTCCTTACTATACAGTATAAATGGTGATACGTCCTTACTACACAGTATAAATGGTTGATACGTCCTTACTGTACAGTATAAATGTTGATACGTCCTTACTACACAGTATAAATGGTGATACGTCCTTACTACACAGTATAAATGGTGATACGTCCTTACTGTGCAGTATAAATGGTGATACGTCCTTACTACACAGCATAAATGGTGATACGTCCTTACTGTACATATAAATGGTGATACGTCCTTACTATACATTATAAATGGTGATACGTCCTTACTACACAGTATAAATGGTGATACATCCTTACTACACAGTATAAACGGTGATACGTCCTTACTGTACAGTATAAATGGTGATACGTCCTTACTACACTGTATAAATGGTGATACGTCCTTACTGTACAGTATAAATGGTGATACGTCCTTACTACACAGTATAAATGGTGATACGTCTTTACTGCACAGTATAAATGGTGATACGTCCTTACTGTACAGTATAAATGGTGATACGTCCTTACTACACAGTATAAATGTGATACGTCCTTATTTTACAGTATAAATGGTGATACGTCCTTACTACACAGTATAAATGTGATACGTCCTTACTGTACAGTATAAATGGTGATACATCCTTACTACACAGTATAACTGGTGATACGTCCTTATTATGCAGTATAAATGGTGATACGTCCTTAGTGTACAGTATAAATGGTGATGCGTCCTTACTGTACAGTATAAATGGTGATGCGTCCTTACTACACAGTATAAATGGTGATACGTCCTTACTATACAGTATAAATGGTGATACGTCCTTACTACACAGTATAAATGGTGATACGTTCTTACTACACAGTATAAATGGTGATACGTCGTTACTACACAAAATAAATGTTGATACGTCCTTACTACACAGTATAAATGGTTGATACGTCCTTACTGTACAGTATATATGTTGATACGTCCTTACTACACAGTATAAATGGTGATACGTCCTTACTACACAGTATAAATGGTGATACGTCCTTACTGTGCAGTATAAATGGTGATACGTCCTTACTACACAGCATAAATGGTGATACGTCCTTACTGTACATATAAATGGTGATACGTCCTTACTATACATTATAAATGGTGATACGTCCTTACTACACAGTATAAATGGTGATACATCCTTACTACACAGTATAAACGGTGATACGTCCTTACTGTACAGTATAAATGGTGATACGTCCTTACTACACTGTATAAATGGTGATACGTCCTTACTGTACAGCATAAATGGTGATACGTCCTTACTACACAGTCTAAATGGTGATACGTCTTTACTGCACAGTATAAATGGTGATACGTCCTTACTGTACAGTATAAATGGTGATACGTCCTTACTACACAGTATAAATGTGATACGTCCTTATTTTACAGTATAAATGGTGATACGTCCTTACTACACAGTATAAATGTGATACGTCCTTACTGTACAGTATAAATGGTGATACATCCTTACTACACAGTATAACTGGTGATACGTCCTTACTACACAGTATAAATCGTTGATACGTCCTTACTGTACAGTATAAATGGTGATACGTTCTTACTACACAGTATAAATGGTGATACGTCCTTACTACACAAAATAAATGTTGATACGTCCTTACTACACAATATAAATGGTGATACGTCCTTACTGTACAGTATAAATGGTGATACGTCCTTACTCTACAGTATAAATGTTGATACGTCCTTACTACACAGTATAAATGGTGATACGTCCTTACTGTACAGTATAAATGTGATACGTCCTTACTACACAGGATAAATGGTGATATGTCCTTACTACACAGTATAAATGGTGATACGTCCTTTCTATACAGTATAAATGTTGATACGTCCTTACTACACAGTATAAATGGTGATACGTCCTTACTACACAGTATAAATGGTGATACGTCCTTACTGTACAGTATAAATGGTGATACGTCCTTACTACACAGTATAAATGGTGATACGTCCTTACTGTACATATAAATGGTGATACGTCTTTACAATACAGTATAAATGGTGATACATCCTTACTGTACAGTATAAATGGTGATACGTCCTTACTACACAGTATAAATGGTGATACGTCCTTACTGTACAGTATAAATGGTGATACGTCCTTACTGCACAGTATAAATGGTGATACGTCCTTACTGTGCAGTATACATGGTGATACGTCCTTACTACACAGTATAAATGGTGATACGTCCTTACTGCACAGTATAAATGGTGATGCGTCCTTACTACACAGTATAAATGGTGATACGTCCTTACTGTACAGTATAAATGGTGATACGTCCTTACTGTACAGTATAAATGGTGATACGTCCTTACTACACAGTATAAATGGTGATACGTCCTTACTACACAGTATAAATGCTGATACGTCCTTACTGCAAAGTATAAATGGTGATGCGTCCTTTCTACACAGTATAAATGGTGATACGTCCTTACTTCACAGTATAAATGCTGATACGTCCTTGCTGTACAGTATAAATGGTGATGCGTCCTTACTACACAGTATAAATGGTGATACGTCCTTACTGTACAGTATAAATGGTGATACGTCCTTACTGTACAGTATAAATGGTGATACGTCCTTACTACACAGTATAAATGGTGATACGTCCTTACTACACAGTATAAATGGTGATACGTCCTTACTACACAGTATAAATGGTGATACGTACTTACTACACAAAATAAATGTTGATACGTCCTTACTACACAGTATAAATGGTGATACGTCCTTACTACACAGTATAAATAGTGATAGGTCCTTACTGTACAGTATAAATGGTGATACGTCCTTACTACACAGTATAAATGGTGATACGTCCTTACTACACAAAATAAATGTTGATACGTCCTTACTACACAGTATAAATGGTGATGCGTCATTACTACACAAAATAAATGTTGATACGTCCTTAATACACAGTATAAATGGTGATACGTCCTTAGTGTACAGTATAAATGGTGATACGTCCTTACTGTACAGTATAAATGGTGATACGTCCTTACTACACAGTATAAATGGTGATACGTGCTTACTATACAGTATAAATGGTGATACGTCCTTACTACACAGTATAAATGGTTGATACGTCCTTACTGTACAGTATAAATGGTGATACGTCCTTACTATACAGTATAAATGGTGATACGTCCTTACTACACAATATAAGTGGTGATACGTCCTTACTACACAGTATAAATGGTGATACGTCCTTACTATACAGTATAAATGGTGATACGTCCTTACTACACAGTATAAATCGTTGATACGTCCATACTGTACAGTATAAATGGTGATACGTTCTTACTACACAGTATAAATGGTGATACGTCCTTACTACACAAAATAAATGTTGATACGTCCTTACTACACAATATAAATGGTGATACGTCCTTACTGTACAGTATAAATGGTGATACGTCCTTACTATACAGTATAAATGTTGATACGTCCTTACTACACAGTATAAATGGTGATACGTCCTTACTGTACAGTATAAATGTGATACGTCCTTACTACACAGTATAAATGGTGATATGTCCTTACTACACAGTATAAATGGTGATACGTCCTTTCTATACAGTATAAATGTTGATACGTCCTTACTACACAGTATAAATGGTGATACGTTTTACTACACAGTATAAATGGTGATACGTCCTTACTATACAGTATAAATGGTGATACGTCCTTACTACACAGTATAAATGGTGATACGTCCTTACTGTACATATAAATGGTGATACGTCCTTACAATACAGTATAAATGGTGATACGTCCTTAATACACAGTATAAATGGTGATACGTCCTTACTGTACAGTATAAATGGTGATACGTCCTTACTACACAGTATAAATGGTGATACGTCCTTACTGTACAGTATAAATGGTGATATGTCCTTACTACACAGTATAAATGGTGATACGTCCTTACTGTGCAGTATAAATGGTGATACGTCCTTACTACACAGTATAAATGGTGATACGTCCTTACTGCACAGTATAAATGGTGATACGTCCTTATTGTACAGTATAAATGGTGATACGTCCTTACTGTACATTATAAATGATGATTCGTCCTTACTGTACAGTATAAATGGTGATACGTCCTTACTGTACAGTATAAATGGTGATGCGTCCTTACTACACAGTATAAATGGTGATACGTCCTTACTGTACAGTATAAATGGTGATACGTCCTTACTACACAGTATAAATGGTGATACGTCCTTACTACACAGTATAAATGGTGATACGTCCTTACTACACAGTATAAATGCTGATACGTCCTTACTGTAAAGTATAAATGGTGATGCGTCCTTTCTACACAGTATAAATGTGATACGTCCTTACCTCACAGTATAAATGCTGATACGTCCTTACTGTACAGTATAAATGGTGATGCGTCCTTACTACACAGTATAAATGGTGATACGTCCTTACTGTACAGTATAAATGGTGATACGTCCTTACTGTACAGTATAAATGGTGATACGTTCTTACTACACAGTATAAATGGTGATACGTCCTTACTACACAGTATAAATGGTGATACGTCCTTACTACACAAAATAAATGTTGATACGTCCTTACTACACAGTGTAAATGGTGATACGTCCTTACTACACAGTATAAATGGTGATAGGTCCTTACTATACAGTATAAATGGTGATACGTCCTTACTACACAGTATAAATGGTGATACGTCCTTACTACACAAAATAAATGTTGATACGTCCTTACTACACAGTATAAATGGTGATGCGTCATTACTACACAAAATAAATGTTGATACGTCCTTACTACACAGTATAAATGGTGATACGTCCTTACTGTACAGTATAAATGGTGATACGTCCTTACTACACAGTATAAATGGTGATACGTCCTTACTACACAGTATAAATGGTGATACGTCCTTACTACACAGTATAAATGGTGATACGTCCTTACTATACAGTATAAATGTTGATACGTCCTTACTACACAGTATAAATGGTGATACGTCCTTACTGTACAGTATAAATGTGATACGTCCTTACTATACAGTATAAATGTTGATACGTCCTTACTACACACTATAAATGGTGATACGTCCTTACTGTACAGTATAAATGGTGATGCGTCCTTACTGTACAGTATAAATGGTGATGCGTCCTTACTACACAGTATAAATGTTGATACGTCCTTACTGTACAGTATAAATGCTGATACGTCCTTACTGTACAGTATAAATGGTGATGCGTCCTTACTACACAGTATAAATGGTGATACGTCCTTACTGTACAGTATAAATAGTGATACGTCCTTACTGTACAGTATAAATGGTGATACGTCCTTACTACACAGTATAAATGGTGATACGTCCCTACTACACAGGATAAATGGTTGATACGTCCTTACTACACAGTATAAATGCTGATAGGTCCTTACTGTACAGTATAAATGGTGATGCGTTCTTACTACACAGTATAAATTGTGATACGTCCTTACTGTACAGTATAAATGGTGATACGTCCTTACTGTACAGTATAAATGGTGATGCGTCCTTACTGCACAGTATAAATGGTGATACGTCCTTACTGTACAGTATAAATGGTGATACGTCCTTACTACACAGTATAAATGGTGATACGTCCTTACTGTACAGTATAAATGGTGATACGTCCTTACTACACAGTATAAATGGTGATACGTCCTTGCTGCACAGTATAAATGGTGACATGTCCTTACTGTACAGAATAAATGGTGATACGTCCTTACTACACAGTATAAATGGTGATACATCCTTACTACACAGTATAAATGGTGAAACGTCCTTACTACACAGTATAAATGGTGATACGTCCTTACTATACAGAATAAATATGATACGTCCTTACTACACAGTATAAATGGTGATACGTCCTTACTATACAGTATAAATTGTGATACGTCCTTACTACACAGTATAAATGGTGATACGTCCTTACTACACAGTATAAATGGTGATACGTCCTTACTATACAGTATAAATGTGATACGTCCTTACTCCACAGTATAAATGGTGATGCGTTCTTACTACACAGTATAAATGTGATACGTCCTTACTACACAGTATAAATGTTGATACGTCCTTATTGCACAATATAAATGGTGATACGTCCTTACGACACAGTATAAATGGTGATACGTCCTTACTGTACAGTATAAATGTTGATACGTCTTTACTACACATTATAAATGTAATACGTCCTTACTATACAGTATAAATGTTGATACGTCCTTACTAGACAGTATAAATGTTGATAAGTCCTTACTACACAGTATAAATGTGATACGTCCTTACTATACAGTATAAATGTTGATACGTCCTTACTGTACAGTATAAATGTGATACGTCCTTACAACACAGTATAAATGGTGATACGTCCTTACTATACAGTATAAATGGTGATACGTCCGTACTGCACAGAATAAATGGTGATACGTCCTTACTGGACAGTATAAATGGTGATACGTCCTTACTACACAGTATAAATCTGATACGTCCTTACTACACAGTATAAATGTTGATCCGTCCTTACTATACAGTAGAAATGTTCATACGTCCTTACTATACAGTATAAATGTGATACGTCCTTACTACACAGTATAAATGGTGATATGTCCTTACTGTACAGTATAAATGGTGATACGTCCTTACTACACAGAATAAATGGTGATACGTCCTTACTGTACAGTATAAATGGTGATACGTCCTTACTACAAAGTATAAATGGTGATACGTCCTTAGTACACAGTATAAATGGTTGATACGTCCTTACTGTACAGTATAAATGGTTGATACGTCCTTACTGTACAGTATAAATGGTTATACGTCCTTACTACACAGTATAAATGGTTGATACGTCCTTACTGTACAGTATAAATGGTGATACGTCCTTACTACACAGTATAAATGGTTGATACGTCCTTACTGTACAGTATAAATGGTGATACGTCCTTACTGTACAGTATAAATGGTGATACGTCCTTACTACACAGTATAAATGGTGATACGTCCTTACTGCACAGTATAAATGGTGATACGTCCTTACAACACAGTATAAATGTGATACGTCCTTACTACACAGTATAAATGGTTGATACGTCCTTACTACACAATACAAATGGTGATACGTCCTTACTGTACAGTATAAATGGTGATACGTCCTTACTACACAGCATAAATGTTGATACGTCCTTACTACACAGTATAAATGTTGATACGTCCTTACTATACAGTATAAATGGTGATACGTCCTTACTATACAGTATAAATAGTGATACGTCCTTACTATACAGTATAAATGGTGATACGTCCTTACTATACAGTATAAATGGTGATGCGTCCTTACTGTACAGTATAAATGGTGATACGTCCTTACTACACAGTATAAATGCTGATACGTCCTTACTGTACAGTATAAATGGTGATACGTCCTTACTGTACAGTATAAATGGTGATACGTCCTTACTATACAGTATAAATGGTTGATACGTCCTTACTACACAGTATAAATGCTGATACGTCCTTACTGTACAGTATAAATGGTGATACGTCCTTACTACACAGTATAAATGGTGATACGTCCTTACTGTACAGTATAAATGGTGATACGTCCTTACTACACTGTATAAATGGTGATACGTCCTTACTGTACATATAAATGGTGATACGTCCTTACTACACAGTATAAATGGTTGATACGTCCTTACTACACAGTATAAATGGTGATACGTCCTTACTGTACAGTATAAATGGTGATACGTCCTTACTACATAGTATAAATGGTGATACGTACTTACTGTACAGTATAAATGGTGATACGTCCTTACTACACAGTATAAATGGTGATACGTCCTTACTGTACAGTATAAATGGTGATACGTCCTTACTACACAGTATAAATGGTGATACGTCCTTACTGTACAGTATAAATGGTGATACGTCCTTACTGTACAGTATAAATGGTGATACGTTCTTACTACACAGTATAAATGGTGATACGTCCTTACTGTACAGTATAAATGGTGATACGTCCTTAATGTACAGTATAAATGGTGATGCGTCCTTACTACACAGTATAAATGCTGATACGTCCTTACTGTACAGTATAAATGGTGATACGTCCTTACTACACTGTATAAATGGTGATACGTCCTTACTGTACATATAAATGGTGATACGTCTTTACTACACAGTATAAATGGTTGATACGTCCTTACTACACAGTATAAATGCTGATACGTCCTTACTGTACAGTATAAATGGTGATACGTCCTTACTACATAGAATAAATGGTGATACGTACTTACTGTACAGTATAAATGGTGATACGTCCTTACTACACAGTATAAATGGTGATACGTCCTTACTGTAAAGTATAAATGGTGATACGTCCTTTCTCCACAGTATAAATGGTGATACGTCCTTACTGTACAGTATAAATGGTGATACGTCCTTACTGTACAGTATAAATGGTGATACGTTCTTACTACACAGTATAAATGGTGATACGTCCTTACTGTACAGTATAAATGGTGATACGTCCTTACTGTACAGTATAAATGGTGATGCGTCCTTACTACACAGTATAAATGCTGATACGTCCTTACTGTACAGTATAAATGGTGATGCGTTCTTACTACACAGTATAAATGGGGATACGTCCTTACTTTACAGTATAAATGGTGATACGTCCTTACTGTACAGTATAAAAGGTGACACGTCCTTACTGTACAGTATAAATGGTGATACGTCCTTACTACACAGTATAAATGGTGATACGTCCTTACTACACAGTATAAATGGTGATACGTCCTTACTGTACAGTATAAATGGTGATACGTCCTTACTACACAGTATAAATGGTTGATACGTCCTTACTACACAGTATAAATGCTGATATATCCTTACTGTACAGTATAAATGGTGATGCGTCCTTACTACACAGTATAAATGGTGATACGTCCTTACTACACAGTATAAATGGTGATACGTCCTTACTACACAGTATAAATGGTGATGCGTCCTTACTTTACAGTATAACTGGTGATACGTCCTTACTACACAGTATAAATGGTGATACGTCCTTACTGTACAGTATAATTGTTGATACGTCCTTACTATACAGTATAAATGTTGATACGTCCTTACTACACAATATAAATGTGATACGTCCTTACTATACAGTATAAATGGTGATACGTCCTTACTATACGGTATAAATGTTGATACGTCCTTACTACACAGTATAAATGTGATACGTCCTTACTATACAGTATAAATGTTGATACGTCCTTACTATACAGTATAAATGTGATACGTCCTTACTATACAGTATAAATGTGATACGTTCTTACAACACAGTGTAAATGGTGATACGTCCTTAACATACAGTATAAATGTGATACGTCCTTACTATACAGTATCAATGTTGATACGTCCTTACTATACAGTATAAATGTGGTACGTCCTTACTACACAGTATAAATGGTGATACGTCCTTACTGTACAGTATAAATGGTGATACGTCCTTACTGTACAGTATAAATGGTGATACGTCCTTACCACACAGTATAAATGGTGATACGTCCTTACTACACAGTATAAATGGTGATACGTCCTTACTACACAGTATAAATGGTGATACGTCCTTACTATACAGTATAAATGTTGATACGTCCTTACTACACAGTATAAATGGTGATACGTCCTTACTGTACAGTATAAATGTGATACGTCCTTACTATACAGTATAAATGTTGATACGTCCTTACTACACAGTATAAATGGTGATACGTCCTTACTACACAGTATAAATGCTGATACGTCCTTACTGTACAGTATAAATGGTGATACGTCCTTACTGTACAGTATAAATGGTGATACGTCCTTACTGTACAGTATAAATGGTTGATACGTCCTTACTACACAGTATAAATGGTGATACGTCCTTACTGTACAGTATAAATGGTGATACGTCGTTACTATACAGTATAAATGGTGATACGTCCTTACTGTACAGTATAAATGGTGATACGTCCTTACTACACAGTATAAATGCTGATACGTCCTTACTGTACAGTATAAATGGTGATACGTCCTTACTGTACAGTATAAATGGTGATACGTCCTTACTATACAGTATAAATGGTTGATACGTCCTTACTACACAGTATAAATGCTGATACGTCCTTACTGTACAGTATAAATGGTGATACGTCCTTACTACACAGTATAAATGGTGATACATCCTTACTGTACAGTATAAATGGTGATACGTCCTTACTACACTGTATAAATGGTGATACGTCCTTACTGTACATATAAATGGTGATACGTCCTTACTACACAGTATAAATGGTTGATACGTCCTTACTGTACAGTATAAATGGTGATACGTCCTTACTACACAGTATAAATGTGATACGTCCTTATTTTACAGTATAAATGGTGATACGTCCTTACTACACAGTATAAATGTGATACGTCCTTACTGTACAGTATAAATGGTGATACATCCTTACTACACAGTATAACTGGTGATACGTCCTTATTATGCAGTATAAATGGTGATACGTCCTTAGTGTACAGTATAAATGGTGATGCGTCCTTACTGTACAGTATAAATGGTGATGCGTCCTTACTACACAGTATAAATGGTGATACGTCCTTACTATACAGTATAAATGGTGATACGTCCTTACTACACAGTATAAATGGTGATACGTTCTTACTACACAGTATAAATGGTGATACGTCGTTACTACACAAAATAAATGTTGATACGTCCTTACTACACAGTATAAATGGTTGATACGTCCTTACTGTACAGTATATATGTTGATACGTCCTTACTACACAGTATAAATGGTGATACGTCCTTACTACACAGTATAAATGGTGATACGTCCTTACTGTGCAGTATAAATGGTGATACGTCCTTACTACACAGCATAAATGGTGATACGTCCTTACTGTACATATAAATGGTGATACGTCCTTACTATACATTATAAATGGTGATACGTCCTTACTACACAGTATAAATGGTGATACATCCTTACTACACAGTATAAACGGTGATACGTCCTTACTGTACAGTATAAATGGTGATACGTCCTTACTACACTGTATAAATGGTGATACGTCCTTACTGTACAGCATAAATGGTGATACGTCCTTACTACACAGTCTAAATGGTGATACGTCTTTACTGCACAGTATAAATGGTGATACGTCCTTACTGTACAGTATAAATGGTGATACGTCCTTACTACACAGTATAAATGTGATACGTCCTTATTTTACAGTATAAATGGTGATACGTCCTTACTACACAGTATAAATGTGATACGTCCTTACTGTACAGTATAAATGGTGATACATCCTTACTACACAGTATAACTGGTGATACGTCCTTACTACACAGTATAAATCGTTGATACGTCCTTACTGTACAGTATAAATGGTGATACGTTCTTACTACACAGTATAAATGGTGATACGTCCTTACTACACAAAATAAATGTTGATACGTCCTTACTACACAATATAAATGGTGATACGTCCTTACTGTACAGTATAAATGGTGATACGTCCTTACTATACAGTATAAATGTTGATACGTCCTTACTACACAGTATAAATGGTGATACGTCCTTACTGTACAGTATAAATGTGATACGTCCTTACTACACAGGATAAATGGTGATATGTCCTTACTACACAGTATAAATGGTGATACGTCCTTTCTATACAGTATAAATGTTGATACGTCCTTACTACACAGTATAAATGGTGATACGTCCTTACTACACAGTATAAATGGTGATACGTCCTTACTGTACAGTATAAATGGTGATACGTCCTTACTACACAGTATAAATGGTGATACGTCCTTACTGTACATATAAATGGTGATACGTCTTTACAATACAGTATAAATGGTGATACATCCTTACTGTACAGTATAAATGGTGATACGTCCTTACTACACAGTATAAATGGTGATACGTCCTTACTGTACAGTATAAATGGTGATACGTCCTTACTGCACAGTATAAATGGTGATACGTCCTTACTGTGCAGTATACATGGTGATACGTCCTTACTACACAGTATAAATGGTGATACGTCCTTACTGCACAGTATAAATGGTGATGCGTCCTTACTACACAGTATAAATGGTGATACGTCCTTACTGTACAGTATAAATGGTGATACGTCCTTACTGTACAGTATAAATGGTGATACGTCCTTACTACACAGTATAAATGGTGATACGTCCTTACTACACAGTATAAATGCTGATACGTCCTTACTGCAAAGTATAAATGGTGATGCGTCCTTTCTACACAGTATAAATGGTGATACGTCCTTACTTCACAGTATAAATGCTGATACGTCCTTGCTGTACAGTATAAATGGTGATGCGTCCTTACTACACAGTATAAATGGTGATACGTCCTTACTGTACAGTATAAATGGTGATACGTCCTTACTGTACAGTATAAATGGTGATACGTCCTTACTACACAGTATAAATGGTGATACGTCCTTACTACACAGTATAAATGGTGATACGTCCTTACTACACAGTATAAATGGTGATACGTACTTACTACACAAAATAAATGTTGATACGTCCTTACTACACAGTATAAATGGTGATACGTCCTTACTACACAGTATAAATAGTGATAGGTCCTTACTGTACAGTATAAATGGTGATACGTCCTTACTACACAGTATAAATGGTGATACGTCCTTACTACACAAAATAAATGTTGATACGTCCTTACTACACAGTATAAATGGTGATGCGTCATTACTACACAAAATAAATGTTGATACGTCCTTAATACACAGTATAAATGGTGATACGTCCTTAGTGTACAGTATAAATGGTGATACGTCCTTACTGTACAGTATAAATGGTGATACGTCCTTACTACACAGTATAAATGGTGATACGTGCTTACTATACAGTATAAATGGTGATACGTCCTTACTACACAGTATAAATGGTTGATACGTCCTTACTGTACAGTATAAATGGTGATACGTCCTTACTATACAGTATAAATGGTGATACGTCCTTACTACACAATATAAGTGGTGATACGTCCTTACTACACAGTATAAATGGTGATACGTCCTTACTATACAGTATAAATGGTGATACGTCCTTACTACACAGTATAAATCGTTGATACGTCCATACTGTACAGTATAAATGGTGATACGTTCTTACTACACAGTATAAATGGTGATACGTCCTTACTACACAAAATAAATGTTGATACGTCCTTACTACACAATATAAATGGTGATACGTCCTTACTGTACAGTATAAATGGTGATACGTCCTTACTATACAGTATAAATGTTGATACGTCCTTACTACACAGTATAAATGGTGATACGTCCTTACTGTACAGTATAAATGTGATACGTCCTTACTACACAGTATAAATGGTGATATGTCCTTACTACACAGTATAAATGGTGATACGTCCTTTCTATACAGTATAAATGTTGATACGTCCTTACTACACAGTATAAATGGTGATACGTTTTACTACACAGTATAAATGGTGATACGTCCTTACTATACAGTATAAATGGTGATACGTCCTTACTACACAGTATAAATGGTGATACGTCCTTACTGTACATATAAATGGTGATACGTCCTTACAATACAGTATAAATGGTGATACGTCCTTAATACACAGTATAAATGGTGATACGTCCTTACTGTACAGTATAAATGGTGATACGTCCTTACTACACAGTATAAATGGTGATACGTCCTTACTGTACAGTATAAATGGTGATATGTCCTTACTACACAGTATAAATGGTGATACGTCCTTACTGTGCAGTATAAATGGTGATACGTCCTTACTACACAGTATAAATGGTGATACGTCCTTACTGCACAGTATAAATGGTGATACGTCCTTATTGTACAGTATAAATGGTGATACGTCCTTACTGTACATTATAAATGATGATTCGTCCTTACTGTACAGTATAAATGGTGATACGTCCTTACTGTACAGTATAAATGGTGATGCGTCCTTACTACACAGTATAAATGGTGATACGTCCTTACTGTACAGTATAAATGGTGATACGTCCTTACTACACAGTATAAATGGTGATACGTCCTTACTACACAGTATAAATGGTGATACGTCCTTACTACACAGTATAAATGCTGATACGTCCTTACTGTAAAGTATAAATGGTGATGCGTCCTTTCTACACAGTATAAATGTGATACGTCCTTACCTCACAGTATAAATGCTGATACGTCCTTACTGTACAGTATAAATGGTGATGCGTCCTTACTACACAGTATAAATGGTGATACGTCCTTACTGTACAGTATAAATGGTGATACGTCCTTACTGTACAGTATAAATGGTGATACGTTCTTACTACACAGTATAAATGGTGATACGTCCTTACTACACAGTATAAATGGTGATACGTCCTTACTACACAAAATAAATGTTGATACGTCCTTACTACACAGTGTAAATGGTGATACGTCCTTACTACACAGTATAAATGGTGATAGGTCCTTACTATACAGTATAAATGGTGATACGTCCTTACTACACAGTATAAATGGTGATACGTCCTTACTACACAAAATAAATGTTGATACGTCCTTACTACACAGTATAAATGGTGATGCGTCATTACTACACAAAATAAATGTTGATACGTCCTTACTACACAGTATAAATGGTGATACGTCCTTACTGTACAGTATAAATGGTGATACGTCCTTACTACACAGTATAAATGGTGATACGTCCTTACTACACAGTATAAATGGTGATACGTCCTTACTACACAGTATAAATGGTGATACGTCCTTACTATACAGTATAAATGTTGATACGTCCTTACTACACAGTATAAATGGTGATACGTCCTTACTGTACAGTATAAATGTGATACGTCCTTACTATACAGTATAAATGTTGATACGTCCTTACTACACACTATAAATGGTGATACGTCCTTACTGTACAGTATAAATGGTGATGCGTCCTTACTGTACAGTATAAATGGTGATGCGTCCTTACTACACAGTATAAATGTTGATACGTCCTTACTGTACAGTATAAATGCTGATACGTCCTTACTGTACAGTATAAATGGTGATGCGTCCTTACTACACAGTATAAATGGTGATACGTCCTTACTGTACAGTATAAATAGTGATACGTCCTTACTGTACAGTATAAATGGTGATACGTCCTTACTACACAGTATAAATGGTGATACGTCCCTACTACACAGGATAAATGGTTGATACGTCCTTACTACACAGTATAAATGCTGATAGGTCCTTACTGTACAGTATAAATGGTGATGCGTTCTTACTACACAGTATAAATTGTGATACGTCCTTACTGTACAGTATAAATGGTGATACGTCCTTACTGTACAGTATAAATGGTGATGCGTCCTTACTGCACAGTATAAATGGTGATACGTCCTTACTGTACAGTATAAATGGTGATACGTCCTTACTACACAGTATAAATGGTGATACGTCCTTACTGTACAGTATAAATGGTGATACGTCCTTACTACACAGTATAAATGGTGATACGTCCTTGCTGCACAGTATAAATGGTGACATGTCCTTACTGTACAGAATAAATGGTGATACGTCCTTACTACACAGTATAAATGGTGATACATCCTTACTACACAGTATAAATGGTGAAACGTCCTTACTACACAGTATAAATGGTGATACGTCCTTACTATACAGAATAAATATGATACGTCCTTACTACACAGTATAAATGGTGATACGTCCTTACTATACAGTATAAATTGTGATACGTCCTTACTACACAGTATAAATGGTGATACGTCCTTACTACACAGTATAAATGGTGATACGTCCTTACTATACAGTATAAATGTGATACGTCCTTACTCCACAGTATAAATGGTGATGCGTTCTTACTACACAGTATAAATGTGATACGTCCTTACTACACAGTATAAATGTTGATACGTCCTTATTGCACAATATAAATGGTGATACGTCCTTACGACACAGTATAAATGGTGATACGTCCTTACTGTACAGTATAAATGTTGATACGTCTTTACTACACATTATAAATGTAATACGTCCTTACTATACAGTATAAATGTTGATACGTCCTTACTAGACAGTATAAATGTTGATAAGTCCTTACTACACAGTATAAATGTGATACGTCCTTACTATACAGTATAAATGTTGATACGTCCTTACTGTACAGTATAAATGTGATACGTCCTTACAACACAGTATAAATGGTGATACGTCCTTACTATACAGTATAAATGGTGATACGTCCGTACTGCACAGAATAAATGGTGATACGTCCTTACTGGACAGTATAAATGGTGATACGTCCTTACTACACAGTATAAATCTGATACGTCCTTACTACACAGTATAAATGTTGATCCGTCCTTACTATACAGTAGAAATGTTCATACGTCCTTACTATACAGTATAAATGTGATACGTCCTTACTACACAGTATAAATGGTGATATGTCCTTACTGTACAGTATAAATGGTGATACGTCCTTACTACACAGAATAAATGGTGATACGTCCTTACTGTACAGTATAAATGGTGATACGTCCTTACTACAAAGTATAAATGGTGATACGTCCTTAGTACACAGTATAAATGGTTGATACGTCCTTACTGTACAGTATAAATGGTTGATACGTCCTTACTGTACAGTATAAATGGTTATACGTCCTTACTACACAGTATAAATGGTTGATACGTCCTTACTGTACAGTATAAATGGTGATACGTCCTTACTACACAGTATAAATGGTTGATACGTCCTTACTGTACAGTATAAATGGTGATACGTCCTTACTGTACAGTATAAATGGTGATACGTCCTTACTACACAGTATAAATGGTGATACGTCCTTACTGCACAGTATAAATGGTGATACGTCCTTACAACACAGTATAAATGTGATACGTCCTTACTACACAGTATAAATGGTTGATACGTCCTTACTACACAATACAAATGGTGATACGTCCTTACTGTACAGTATAAATGGTGATACGTCCTTACTACACAGCATAAATGTTGATACGTCCTTACTACACAGTATAAATGTTGATACGTCCTTACTATACAGTATAAATGGTGATACGTCCTTACTATACAGTATAAATAGTGATACGTCCTTACTATACAGTATAAATGGTGATACGTCCTTACTATACAGTATAAATGGTGATGCGTCCTTACTGTACAGTATAAATGGTGATACGTCCTTACTACACAGTATAAATGCTGATACGTCCTTACTGTACAGTATAAATGGTGATACGTCCTTACTGTACAGTATAAATGGTGATACGTCCTTACTATACAGTATAAATGGTTGATACGTCCTTACTACACAGTATAAATGCTGATACGTCCTTACTGTACAGTATAAATGGTGATACGTCCTTACTACACAGTATAAATGGTGATACGTCCTTACTGTACAGTATAAATGGTGATACGTCCTTACTACACTGTATAAATGGTGATACGTCCTTACTGTACATATAAATGGTGATACGTCCTTACTACACAGTATAAATGGTTGATACGTCCTTACTACACAGTATAAATGGTGATACGTCCTTACTGTACAGTATAAATGGTGATACGTCCTTACTACATAGTATAAATGGTGATACGTACTTACTGTACAGTATAAATGGTGATACGTCCTTACTACACAGTATAAATGGTGATACGTCCTTACTGTACAGTATAAATGGTGATACGTCCTTACTACACAGTATAAATGGTGATACGTCCTTACTGTACAGTATAAATGGTGATACGTCCTTACTGTACAGTATAAATGGTGATACGTTCTTACTACACAGTATAAATGGTGATACGTCCTTACTGTACAGTATAAATGGTGATACGTCCTTAATGTACAGTATAAATGGTGATGCGTCCTTACTACACAGTATAAATGCTGATACGTCCTTACTGTACAGTATAAATGGTGATACGTCCTTACTACACTGTATAAATGGTGATACGTCCTTACTGTACATATAAATGGTGATACGTCTTTACTACACAGTATAAATGGTTGATACGTCCTTACTACACAGTATAAATGCTGATACGTCCTTACTGTACAGTATAAATGGTGATACGTCCTTACTACATAGAATAAATGGTGATACGTACTTACTGTACAGTATAAATGGTGATACGTCCTTACTACACAGTATAAATGGTGATACGTCCTTACTGTAAAGTATAAATGGTGATACGTCCTTTCTCCACAGTATAAATGGTGATACGTCCTTACTGTACAGTATAAATGGTGATACGTCCTTACTGTACAGTATAAATGGTGATACGTTCTTACTACACAGTATAAATGGTGATACGTCCTTACTGTACAGTATAAATGGTGATACGTCCTTACTGTACAGTATAAATGGTGATGCGTCCTTACTACACAGTATAAATGCTGATACGTCCTTACTGTACAGTATAAATGGTGATGCGTTCTTACTACACAGTATAAATGGGGATACGTCCTTACTTTACAGTATAAATGGTGATACGTCCTTACTGTACAGTATAAAAGGTGACACGTCCTTACTGTACAGTATAAATGGTGATACGTCCTTACTACACAGTATAAATGGTGATACGTCCTTACTACACAGTATAAATGGTGATACGTCCTTACTGTACAGTATAAATGGTGATACGTCCTTACTACACAGTATAAATGGTTGATACGTCCTTACTACACAGTATAAATGCTGATATATCCTTACTGTACAGTATAAATGGTGATGCGTCCTTACTACACAGTATAAATGGTGATACGTCCTTACTACACAGTATAAATGGTGATACGTCCTTACTACACAGTATAAATGGTGATGCGTCCTTACTTTACAGTATAACTGGTGATACGTCCTTACTACACAGTATAAATGGTGATACGTCCTTACTGTACAGTATAATTGTTGATACGTCCTTACTATACAGTATAAATGTTGATACGTCCTTACTACACAATATAAATGTGATACGTCCTTACTATACAGTATAAATGGTGATACGTCCTTACTATACGGTATAAATGTTGATACGTCCTTACTACACAGTATAAATGTGATACGTCCTTACTATACAGTATAAATGTTGATACGTCCTTACTATACAGTATAAATGTGATACGTCCTTACTATACAGTATAAATGTGATACGTTCTTACAACACAGTGTAAATGGTGATACGTCCTTAACATACAGTATAAATGTGATACGTCCTTACTATACAGTATCAATGTTGATACGTCCTTACTATACAGTATAAATGTGGTACGTCCTTACTACACAGTATAAATGGTGATACGTCCTTACTGTACAGTATAAATGGTGATACGTCCTTACTGTACAGTATAAATGGTGATACGTCCTTACCACACAGTATAAATGGTGATACGTCCTTACTACACAGTATAAATGGTGATACGTCCTTACTACACAGTATAAATGGTGATACGTCCTTACTATACAGTATAAATGTTGATACGTCCTTACTACACAGTATAAATGGTGATACGTCCTTACTGTACAGTATAAATGTGATACGTCCTTACTATACAGTATAAATGTTGATACGTCCATACTACACAGTATAAATGGTGATACGTCCTTACTACACAGTATAAATGCTGATACGTCCTTACTGTACAGTATAAATGGTGATACGTCCTTACTGTACAGTATAAATGGTGATACGTCCTTACTGTACAGTATAAATGGTTGATACGTCCTTACTACACAGTATAAATGGTGATACGTCCTTACTGTACAGTATAAATGGTGATACGTCGTTACTATACAGTATAAATGGTGATACGTCCTTACTGTACAGTATAAATGGTGATACGTCCTTACTACACAGTATAAATGCTGATACGTCCTTACTGTACAGTATAAATGGTGATACGTCCTTACTGTACAGTATAAATGGTGATACGTCCTTACTATACAGTATAAATGGTTGATACGTCCTTACTACACAGTATAAATGCTGATACGTCCTTACTGTACAGTATAAATGGTGATACGTCCTTACTACACAGTATAAATGGTGATACATCCTTACTGTACAGTATAAATGGTGATACGTCCTTACTACACTGTATAAATGGTGATACGTCCTTACTGTACATATAAATGGTGATACGTCCTTACTACACAGTATAAATGGTTGATACGTCCTTACTACACAGTATAAATGGTGATACGTCCTTACTGTACAGTATAAATGGTGATACGTCCTTACTACATAGTATAAATGGTGATACGTACTTACTGTACAGTATAAATGGTGATACGTCCTTACTACACAGTATAAATGGTGATACGTCCTTACTGTACAGTATAAATGGTGATACGTCCTTACTACACAGTATAAATGGTGATACGTCCTTACTGTACAGTATAAATGGTGATACGTCCTTACTGTACAGTATAAATGGTGATACGTTCTTACTACACAGTATAAATGGTGATACGTCCTTACTGTACAGTATAAATGGTGATACGTCCTTAATGTACAGTATAAATGGTGATGCGTCCTTACTACACAGTATAAATGCTGATACGTCCTTACTGTACAGTATAAATGGTGATACGTCCTTACTACACTGTATAAATGGTGATACGTCCTTACTGTACATATAAATGGTGATACGTCTTTACTACACAGTATAAATGGTTGATACGTCCTTACTACACAGTATAAATGGTGATACGTCCTTACTGTACAGTATAAATGGTGATACGTCCTTACTACATAGAATAAATGGTGATACGTACTTACTGTACAGTATAAATGGTGATACGTCCTTACTACACAGTATAAATGGTGATACGTCCTTACTGTAAAGTATAAATGGTGATACGTCCTTACTACACAGTATAAATGGTGATACGTCCTTACTGTACAGTATAAATGGTGATACGTCCTTACTGTACAGTATAAATGGTGATACGTTCTTACTACACAGTATAAATGGTGATACGTCCTTACTGTACAGTATAAATGGTGATACGTCCTTACTACACAGTATAAATGCTGATACGTCCTTACTGTACAGTATAAATGGTGATGCGTTCTTACTACACAGTATAAATGGGGATACGTCCTTACTTTACAGTATAAATGGTGATACGTCCTTACTGTACAGTATAAAAGGTGACACGTCCTTACTGTACAGTATAAATGGTGATACGTCCTTACTACACAGTATAAATGGTGATACGTCCTTACTACACAGTATAAATGGTGATACGTCCTTACTGTACAGTATAAATGGTGATACGTCCTTGCTACACAGTATAAATGGTTGATACGTCCTTACTACACAGTATAAATGCTGATATATCCTTACTGTACAGTATAAATGGTGATGCGTCCTTACTACACAGTATAAATGGTGATACGTCCTTACTACACAGTATAAATGGTGATGCGTCCTTACTTTACAGTATAACTGGTGATACGTCCTTACTACACAGTATAAATGGTGATACGTCCTTACTGTACAGTATAATTGTTGATACGTCCTTACTATACAGTATAAATGTTGATACGTCCTTACTACACAATATAAATGTGATACGTCCTTACTATACAGTATAAATGGTGATACGTCCTTACTATACGGTATAAATGTTGATACGTCCTTACTACACAGTATAAATGTGATACGTCCTTACTATACAGTATAAATGTTGATACGTCCTTACTATACAGTATAAATGTGATACGTCCTTACTATACAGTATAAATGTGATACGTTCTTACAACACAGTGTAAATGGTGATACGTCCTTAACATACAGTATAAATGTGATACGTCCTTACTATACAGTATCAATGTTGATACGTCCTTACTATACAGTATAAATGTGGTACGTCCTTACTACACAGTATAAATGGTGATACGTCCTTACTGTACAGTATAAATGGTGATACGTCCTTACTGTACAGTATAAATGGTGATACGTCCTTACCACACAGTATAAATGGTGATACGTCCTTACTACACAGTATAAATGGTGATACGTCCTTACTACACAGTATAAATGGTGATACGTCCTTACTATACAGTATAAATGTTGATACGTCCTTACAACACAGTATAAATGGTGATACGTCCTTACTGTACAGTATAAATGTGATACGTCCTTACTATACAGTATAAATGTTGATACGTCCTTACTACACAGTATAAATGGTGATACGTCCTTACTACACAGTATAAATGCTGATACGTCCTTACTGTACAGTATAAATGGTGATACGTCCTTACTGTACAGTATAAATGGTGATACGTCCTTACTGTACAGTATAAATGGTTGATACGTCCTTACTACACAGTATAAATGGTGATACGTCCTTACTGTACAGTATAAATGGTGATACGTCGTTACTATACAGTATAAATGGTGATACGTCCTTACTACACAGTATAAATGGTGATACGTCCTTACTGTACAGTATAAATGGTGATACGTCCTTACTACACAGTATAAATGGTGATACGTCCTTACTGTACAGTATAAATGGTGATACGTCCTTAATGTACAGTATAAATGGTGATACGTCCTTACTACACAGTATAAATGGTGATACGTCCTTACCAAACAGTATAAATGTTGATACGTCCTTACTATACAGTATAAATGTTCATGCGTCCTTACTATACAGTATAAATGGTGATACGTCCTTACTACACAGTATAAATGGTGATACGTCCTTACTGTACAGTATAAATGGTGATACGTCCTTACTACACAGTATAAATGGTGATACGTCCTTACTGTACAGTATAAATGGTGATACGTCCTTACTGTACAGTATAAATGGTGATACGTCCTTACTACACAGTATAAATCTGATACGTCCTTACTACACAGTATAAATGTTGATACGTCCTTACTATACAGTATAAATGTTCATACGTCCTTACTATACAGTATAAATGTGATACGTCCTTACTACACAGTATAAATGGTGATATGTCCTTACTGTACAGTATAAATGGTCATACGTCCTTACTACACAGTATAAATGGTGATACGTCCTGACTGCACAGCATAAATGGCGATACGTCCTTACTACAAAGTATAAATGGTGATACGTCCTTACTACACAGTATAAATGGTTGATACTTCCTTACTGTACAGTTTAAATGGTGATACGTCCTTACTGTACAGTATAAATGGTGATACGTCCTTACTATACATTATAAATGGTTGATACATCCTTACTGTACAGTATAAATGGTTGATACTTCCTTACTGTACAGTATAAATGGTGATACGTCCTTACTACACAGTATAAATGGTTGATACGTCCTTACTGTACAGTATAAATGGTGATACGTCCTTACTGTACAGTATAAATGGTGATACGTCCTTACTGCACAGTATAAATGGTGATACGTCCTTACTATACAGTATAAATGTTGATACGTCCTTACTGTACAGTATAAATGTGATACGTCCTTACTACACATTATAAGTGATGATACGTCCTTACTGTACAGTCTAAATGGTGATACGTCCTTACTGTACAGTATAAATGGTGATACTTCCTTCCTACACAGTATAAATGGTTGATACGTCCTTACAACACAGTATAAATGTGATACGTCCTTACTACACAGTATAAATGGTTGATACGTCCTTACTACACAATACAAATGGTGATACGTCGTTACTGTACAGTATAAATGGTGATACGTCCTTACTACACAGCATAAATGTTGATACGTCCTTACTACACAGTATAAATGTTGATACGTCCTTACTATACAGTATAAATGGTGATACGTCCTTACTATACAGTATAAATAGTGATACGTCCTTACTATACAGTATAAATGGTGATACGTCCTTACTATACAGTATAAATAGTGATACGTCCTTACTATACAGTATAAATGGTGATACGTCCTTACTATACAGTATAAATGGTGATGCGTCCTTACTGTACAGTATAAATGGTGATACGTCCTTACTACACAGTATAAATGCTGATACGTCCTTACTGTACAGTATAAATGGTGATACGTCCTTACTGTACAGTATAAATGGTGATACGTCCTTACTATACAGTATAAATGGTTGATACGTCCTTACTACACAGTATAAATGGTGATACGTCCTTACTGTAGTGTATAAATGGTGATACGTCCTTACTACACAGTATAAATGGTGATACGTCCTTACTGTACAGTATAAATGGTGATACGTCCTTACTACACTGTATAAATGGTGATACGTCCTTACTGTACATATAAATGGTGATACGTCCTTACTACACAGTATAAATGGTTGATACGTCCTTACTACACAGTATAAATGGTGATACGTCCTTACTGTACAGTATAAATGGTGATACGTCCTTACTACATAGTATAAATGGTGATACGTACTTACTGTACAGTATAAATGGTGATACGTCCTTACTACACAGTATAAATGGTGATACGTCCTTACTGTACAGTATAAATGGTGATACGTCCTTACTACACAGTATAAATGGTGATACGTCCTTACTGTACAGTATAAATGGTGATACGTCCTTACTGTACAGTATAAATGGTGATACGTTCTTACTACACAGTATAAATGGTGATACGTCCTTACTGTACAGTATAAATGGTGATACGTCCTTAATGTACAGTATAAATGGTGATGCGTCCTTACTACACAGTATAAATGCTGATACGTCCTTACTGTACAGTATAAATGGTGATACGTCCTTACTACACTGTATAAATGGTGATACGTCCTTACTGTACATATAAATGGTGATACGTCCTTACTACACAGTATAAATGGTTGATACGTCCTTACTACACAGTATAAATGGTGATACGTCCTTACTGTACAGTATAAATGGTGATACGTCCTTACTACATAGAATAAATGGTGATACGTACTTACTGTACAGTATAAATGGTGATACGTCCTTACTACACAGTATAAATGGTGATACGTTCTTACTGTAAAGTATAAATGGTGATACGTCCTTACTACACAGTATAAATGGTGATACGTCCTTACTGTACAGTATAAATGGTGATACGTCATAACTGTACAGTATAAATGGTGATACGTTCTTACTACACAGTATAAATGGTGATACGTCCTTACTGTACAGTATAAATGGTGATACGTCCTTACTGTACAGTATAAATGGTGATGCGTCCTTACTACACAGTATAAATGCTGATACGTCCTTACTGTACAGTATAAATGGTGATGCGTTCTTACTACACAGTATAAATGGGGATACGTCCTTACTTTACAGTATAAATGGTGATACGTCCTTACTGTACAGTATAAAAGGTGACACGTCCTTACTGTACAGTATAAATGGTGATACGTCCTTACTACACAGTATAAATGGTGATACGTCCTTACTACACAGTATAAATGGTGATACGTCCTTACTGTACAGTATAAATGGTGATACGTCCTTACTACACAGTATAAATGGTTGATACGTCCTTACTACACAGTATAAATGCTGATATATCCTTACTGTACAGTATAAATGGTGATGCGTCCTTACTACACAGTATAAATGGTGATACGTCCTTACTACACAGTATAAATGGTGATACGTCCTTACTACACAGTATAAATGGTGATGCGTCCTTACTATACAGTATAAATGGTGATACGTCCTTACTACACAGTATAAATGGTGATACGTCCTTACTGTACTGTATAATTGTTGATACGTCCTTACTATACAGTATAAATGTTGATACGTCCTTACTACACAATATAAATGTGATACGTCCTTACTATACAGTATAAATGGTGATACGTCCTTACTATACGGTATAAATGTTGATACGTCCTTACTACACAGTATAAATGTGATACGTCCTTACTATACAGTATAAATGTTGATACGTCCTTACTATACAGTATAAATGTGATACGTCCTTACTATACAGTATAAATGTGATACGTTCTTACAACACAGTGTAAATGGTGATACGTCCTTAACATACAGTATAAATGTGATACGTCCTTACTATACAGTATCAATGTTGATACGTCCTTACTATACAGTATAAATGTGGTACGTCCTTACTACACAGTATAAATGGTGATACGTCCTTACTATACAGTATAAATGTTGATACGTCCTTACTACACAGTATAAATGGTGATACGTCCTTACTGTACAGTATAAATGTGATACGTCCTTACTATACAGTATAAATGTTGATACGTCCTTACTACACAGTATAAATGGTGATACGTCCTTACTACACAGTATAAATGCTGATACGTCCTTACTGTACAGTATAAATGGTGATACGTCCTTACTGTACAGTATAAATGGTGATACGTCCTTACTGTACAGTATAAATGGTTGATACGTCCTTACTACACAGTATAAATGGTGATACGTCCTTACTGTACAGTATAAATGGTGATACGTCGTTACTATACAGTATAAATGGTGATACGTCCTTACTACACAGTATAAATGGTGATACGTCCTTACTGTACAGTATAAATGGTGATACGTCCTTACTACACAGTATAAATGGTGATACGTCCTTACTGTACAGTATAAATGGTGATACGTCCTTACTGTACAGTATAAATGGTGATACGTCCTTACTACACAGTATAAATGGTGATACGTCCTTACTGTACAGTATAAATGTTGATACGTCCTTACTATACAGTATAAATGTTCATACGTCCTTACTATACAGTATAAATGGTGATACGTCCTTACTACACAGTATAAATGGTGATACGTCCTTACTGTACAGTATAAATGGTGATACGTCCTTACTACACAGTATAAATGGTGATACGTCCTTACTGTACAGTATAAATGGTGATACGTCCTTACTGTACAGTATAAATGGTGATACGTCCTTACTACACAGTATAAATCTGATACGTCCTTACTACACAGTATAAATGTTGATACGTCCTTACTATACAGTATAAATGTTCATACGTCCTTACTATACAGTATAAATGTGATACGTCCTTACTACACAGTACAAATGGTGATATGTCCTTACTGTACAGTATAAATGGTCATACGTCCTTACTACACAGTATAAATGGTGATACGTCCTGACTGCACAGTATAAATGGTGATACGTCCTTACTACAAAGTATAAATGGTGATACGTCCTTACTACACAGTATAAATGGTTGATACTTCCTTACTGTACAGTTTAAATGGTGATACGTCCTTACTGTACAGTATAAATGGTGATACGTCCTTACTATACATTATAAATGGTTGATACATCCTTACTGTACAGTATAAATGGTTGATACTTCCTTACTGTACAGTATAAATGGTGATACGTCCTTACTACACAGTATAAATGGTTGATACGTCCTTACTGTACAGTATAAATGGTGATACGTCCTTACTGTACAGTATAAATGGTGATACGTCCTTACTGCACAGTATAAATGGTGATACGTCCTTACTATACAGTATAAATGTTGATACGTCCTTACTGTACAGTATAAATGTGATACGTCCTTACTACACATTATAAGTGATGATACGTGCTTACTGTACAGTCTAAATGGTGATACGTCCTTACTGTACAGTATAAATGGTGATACTTCCTTCCTACACAGTATAAATGGTTGATACGTCCTTACAACACAGTATAAATGTGATACGTCCTTACTACACAGTATAAATGGTTGATATGTCCTTACTACACAATACAAATGGTGATACGTCGTTACTGTACAGTATAAATTGTGATACGTCCTTACTACACAGCATAAATGTTGATACGTCCTTACTACACAGTATAAATGTTGATACGTCCTTACTATACAGTATAAATGGTGATACGTCCTTACTATACAGTATAAATAGTGATACGTCCTTACTATACAGTATAAATGGTGATACGTCCTTACTATACAGTATAAATGGTGATGCGTCCTTACTGTACAGTATAAATGGTGATACGTCCTTACTACACAGTATAAATGCTGATACGTCCTTACTGTACAGTATAAATGGTGATACGTCCTTACTGTACAGTATAAATGGTGATACGTCCTTACTATACAGTATAAATGGTTGATACGTCCTTACTACACAGTATAAATGGTGATACGTCCTTACTGTACAGTATAAATGGTGATACGTCCTTACTACACAGTATAAATGGTGATACGTCCTTACTGTACAGTATAAATGGTGATACGTCCTTACTACACTGTATAAATGGTGATACGTCCTTACTGTACATATAAATGGTGATACGTCCTTACTACACAGTATAAATGGTTGATACGTCCTTACTACACAGTATAAATGGTGATACGTCCTTACTGTACAGTATAAATGGTGATACGTCCTTACTACATAGTATAAATGGTGATACGTACTTACTGTACAGTATAAATGGTGATACGTCCTTACTACACAGTATAAATGGTGATACGTCCTTACTGTACAGTATAAATGGTGATACGTCCTTACTACACAGTATAAATGGTGATACGTCCTTACTGTACAGTATAAATGGTGATACGTCCTTACTGTACAGTATAAATGGTGATACGTTCTTACTACACAGTATAAATGGTGATACGTCCTTACTGTACAGTATAAATGGTGATACGTCCTTAATGTACAGTATAAATGGTGATGCGTCCTTACTACACAGTATAAATGCTGATACGTCCTTACTGTACAGTATAAATGGTGATACGTCCTTACTACACTGTATAAATGGTGATACGTCCTTACTGTACATATAAATGGTGATACGTCCTTACTGCACAGTATAAATGGTTGATACGTCCTTACTACACAGTATAAATGGTGATACGTCCTTACTGTACAGTATAAATGGTGATACGTCCTTACTACATAGAATAAATGGTGATACGTACTTACTGTACAGTATAAATGGTGATACGTCCTTACTACACAGTATAAATGGTGATACGTCCTTACTGTAAAGTATAAATGGTGATACGTCCTTACTACACAGTATAAATGGTGATACGTCCTTACTGTACAGTATAAATGGTGATACGTCCTTACTGTACAGTATAAATGGTGATACGTTCTTACTACACAGTATAAATGGTGATACGTCCTTACTGTACAGTATAAATGGTGATACGTCCTTACTGTACAGTATAAATGGTGATGCGTCCTTACTACACAGTATAAATGCTGATACGTCCTTACTGTACAGTATAAATGGTGATGCGTTCTTACTACACAGTATAAATGGGGATACGTCCTTACTTTACAGTATAAATGGTGATACGTCCTTACTGTACAGTATAAAAGGTGACACGTCCTTACTGTACAGTATAAATGGTGATACGTCCTTACTACACAGTATAAATGGTGATACGTCCTTACTACACAGTATAAATGGTGATACGTCCTTACTGTACAGTATAAATGGTGATACGTCCTTACTACACAGTATAAATGGTTGATACGTCCTTACTACACAGTATAAATGCTGATATATCCTTACTGTACAGTATAAATGGTGATGCGTCCTTACTACACAGTATAAATGGTGATACGTCCTTACTACACAGTATAAATGGTGATACGTCCTTACTACACAGTATAAATGGTGATGCGTCCTTACTATACAGTATAAATGGTGATACGTCCTTACTACACAGTATAAATGGTGATACGTCCTTACTGTACAGTATAATTGTTGATACGTCCTTACTATACAGTATAAATGTTGATACGTTCTTACTACACAATATAAATGTGATACGTCCTTACTATACAGTATAAATGGTGATACGTCCTTACTATACGGTATAAATGTTGATACGTCCTTACTACACAGTATAAATGTGATACGTCCTTACTATACAGTATAAATGTTGATACGTCCTTACTATACAGTATAAATGTGATACGTCCTTACTATACAGTATAAATGTGATACGTTCTTACAACACAGTGTAAATGGTGATACGTCCTTAACATACAGTATAAATGTGATACGTCCTTACTATACAGTATCAATGTTGATACGTCCTTACTATACAGTATAAATGTGGTACGTCCTTACTACACAGTATAAATGGTGATACGTCCTTACTGTACAGTATAAATGGTGATACGTCCTGACTACACAGTATAAATGGTGATACGTCCTTACTGTACAGTATAAATGGTGATACGTCCTTACTACACAGTATAAATGGTGATACGTCCTTACTACACAGTATAAATGGTGATACGTCCTTACTACACAGTATAAATGGTGATACGTCCTTACTATACAGTATAAATGTTGATACGTCCTTACTACACAGTATAAATGGTGATACGTCCTTACTGTACAGTATAAATGTGATACGTCCTTACTATACAGTATAAATGTTGATACGTCCTTACTACACAGTATAAATGGTGATACGTCCTTACTACACAGTATAAATGCTGATACGTCCTTACTGTACAGTATAAATGGTGATACGTCCTTACTGTACAGTATAAATGGTGATACGTCCTTACTGTACAGTATAAATGGTTGATACGTCCTTACTACACAGTATAAATGGTGATAGGTCCTTACTGTACAGTATAAATGGTGATACGTCGTTACTATACAGTATAAATGGTGATCCGTCCTTACTGTACAGTATAAATGGTGATACGTCCTTACTACACAGTATAAATGGTGATACGTCCTTACTGTACAGTATAAATGGTGATACGTCCTTACTGTACAGTATAAATGGTGATACGTCCTTACTACACAGTATAAATGGTGATACGTCCTTACTGTACATATAAATGGTGATACGTCCTTACTACACAGTATAAATGGTTGATACGTCCTTACTACACAGTATAAATGGTGATACGTCCTTACTGTAGTGTATAAATGGTGATACGTCCTTACTACACAGTATAAATGGTGATACGTCCTTACTGTACAGTATAAATGGTGATACGTCCTTACTACACTGTATAAATGGTGATACGTCCTTACTGTACATATAAATGGTGATACGTCCTTACTACACAGTATAAATGGTTGATACGTCCTTACTACACAGTATAAATGGTGATACGTCCTTACTGTACAGTATAAATGGTGATACGTCCTTACTACATAGTATAAATGGTGATACGTACTTACTGTACAGTATAAATGGTGATACGTCCTTACTACACAGTATAAATGGTGATACGTCCTTACTGTACAGTATAAATGGTGATACGTCCTTACTACACAGTATAAATGGTGATACGTCCTTACTGTACAGTATAAATGGTGATACGTCCTTACTGTACAGTATAAATGGTGATACGTTCTTACTACACAGTATAAATGGTGATACGTCCTTACTGTACAGTATAAATGGTGATACGTCCTTAATGTACAGTATAAATGGTGATGCGTCCTTACTACACAGTATAAATGCTGATACGTCCTTACTGTACAGTATAAATGGTGATACGTCCTTACTACACTGTATAAATGGTGATACGTCCTTACTGTACATATAAATGGTGATACGTCCTTACTACACAGTATAAATGGTTGATACGTCCTTACTACACAGTATAAATGGTGATACGTCCTTACTGTACAGTATAAATGGTGATACGTCCTTACTACATAGAATAAATGGTGATACGTACTTACTGTACAGTATAAATGGTGATACGTCCTTACTACACAGTATAAATGGTGATACGTTCTTACTGTAAAGTATAAATGGTGATACGTCCTTACTACACAGTATAAATGGTGATACGTCCTTACTGTACAGTATAAATGGTGATACGTCATAACTGTACAGTATAAATGGTGATACGTTCTTACTACACAGTATAAATGGTGATACGTCCTTACTGTACAGTATAAATGGTGATACGTCCTTACTGTACAGTATAAATGGTGATGCGTCCTTACTACACAGTATAAATGCTGATACGTCCTTACTGTACAGTATAAATGGTGATGCGTTCTTACTACACAGTATAAATGGGGATACGTCCTTACTTTACAGTATAAATGGTGATACGTCCTTACTGTACAGTATAAAAGGTGACACGTCCTTACTGTACAGTATAAATGGTGATACGTCCTTACTACACAGTATAAATGGTGATACGTCCTTACTACACAGTATAAATGGTGATACGTCCTTACTGTACAGTATAAATGGTGATACGTCCTTACTACACAGTATAAATGGTTGATACGTCCTTACTACACAGTATAAATGCTGATATATCCTTACTGTACAGTATAAATGGTGATGCGTCCTTACTACACAGTATAAATGGTGATACGTCCTTACTACACAGTATAAATGGTGATACGTCCTTACTACACAGTATAAATGGTGATGCGTCCTTACTATACAGTATAAATGGTGATACGTCCTTACTACACAGTATAAATGGTGATACGTCCTTACTGTACTGTATAATTGTTGATACGTCCTTACTATACAGTATAAATGTTGATACGTCCTTACTACACAATATAAATGTGATACGTCCTTACTATACAGTATAAATGGTGATACGTCCTTACTATACGGTATAAATGTTGATACGTCCTTACTACACAGTATAAATGTGATACGTCCTTACTATACAGTATAAATGTTGATACGTCCTTACTATACAGTATAAATGTGATACGTCCTTACTATACAGTATAAATGTGATACGTTCTTACAACACAGTGTAAATGGTGATACGTCCTTAACATACAGTATAAATGTGATACGTCCTTACTATACAGTATCAATGTTGATACGTCCTTACTATACAGTATAAATGTGGTACGTCCTTACTACACAGTATAAATGGTGATACGTCCTTACTATACAGTATAAATGTTGATACGTCCTTACTACACAGTATAAATGGTGATACGTCCTTACTGTACAGTATAAATGTGATACGTCCTTACTATACAGTATAAATGTTGATACGTCCTTACTACACAGTATAAATGGTGATACGTCCTTACTACACAGTATAAATGCTGATACGTCCTTACTGTACAGTATAAATGGTGATACGTCCTTACTGTACAGTATAAATGGTGATACGTCCTTACTGTACAGTATAAATGGTTGATACGTCCTTACTACACAGTATAAATGGTGATACGTCCTTACTGTACAGTATAAATGGTGATACGTCGTTACTATACAGTATAAATGGTGATACGTCCTTACTACACAGTATAAATGGTGATACGTCCTTACTGTACAGTATAAATGGTGATACGTCCTTACTACACAGTATAAATGGTGATACGTCCTTACTGTACAGTATAAATGGTGATACGTCCTTACTGTACAGTATAAATGGTGATACGTCCTTACTACACAGTATAAATGGTGATACGTCCTTACTGTACAGTATAAATGTTGATACGTCCTTACTATACAGTATAAATGTTCATACGTCCTTACTATACTGTATAAATGGTGATACGTCCTTACTACACAGTATAAATGGTGATACGTCCTTACTGTACAGTATAAATGGTGATACGTCCTTACTACACAGTATAAATGGTGATACGTCCTTACTGTACAGTATAAATGGTGATACGTCCTTACTGTACAGTATAAATGGTGATACGTCCTTACTACACAGTATAAATCTGATACGTCCTTACTACACAGTATAAATGTTGATACGTCCTTACTATACAGTATAAATGTTCATACGTCCTTACTATACAGTATAAATGTGATACGTCCTTACTACACAGTACAAATGGTGATATGTCCTTACTGTACAGTATAAATGGTCATACGTCCTTACTACACAGTATAAATGGTGATACGTCCTGACTGCACAGTATAAATGGTGATACGTCCTTACTACAAAGTATAAATGGTGATACGTCCTTACTACACAGTATAAATGGTTGATACTTCCTTACTGTACAGTTTAAATGGTGATACGTCCTTACTGTACAGTATAAATGGTGATACGTCCTTACTATACATTATAAATGGTTGATACATCCTTACTGTACAGTATAAATGGTTGATACTTCCTTACTGTACAGTATAAATGGTGATACGTCCTTACTACACAGTATAAATGGTTGATACGTCCTTACTGTACAGTATAAATGGTGATACGTCCTTACTGTACAGTATAAATGGTGATACGTCCTTACTGCACAGTATAAATGGTGATACGTCCTTACTATACAGTATAAATGTTGATACGTCCTTACTGTACAGTATAAATGTGATACGTCCTTACTACACATTATAAGTGATGATACGTGCTTACTGTACAGTCTAAATGGTGATACGTCCTTACTGTACAGTATAAATGGTGATACTTCCTTCCTACACAGTATAAATGGTTGATACGTCCTTACAACACAGTATAAATGTGATACGTCCTTACTACACAGTATAAATGGTTGATATGTCCTTACTACACAATACAAATGGTGATACGTCGTTACTGTACAGTATAAATTGTGATACGTCCTTACTACACAGCATAAATGTTGATACGTCCTTACTACACAGTATAAATGTTGATACGTCCTTACTATACAGTATAAATGGTGATACGTCCTTACTATACAGTATAAATAGTGATACGTCCTTACTATACAGTATAAATGGTGATACGTCCTTACTATACAGTATAAATGGTGATGCGTCCTTACTGTACAGTATAAATGGTGATACGTCCTTACTACACAGTATAAATGCTGATACGTCCTTACTGTACAGTATAAATGGTGATACGTCCTTACTGTACAGTATAAATGGTGATACGTCCTTACTATACAGTATAAATGGTTGATACGTCCTTACTACACAGTATAAATGGTGATACGTCCTTACTGTACAGTATAAATGGTGATACGTCCTTACTACACAGTATAAATGGTGATACGTCCTTACTGTACAGTATAAATGGTGATACGTCCTTACTACACTGTATAAATGGTGATACGTCCTTACTGTACATATAAATGGTGATACGTCCTTACTACACAGTATAAATGGTTGATACGTCCTTACTACACAGTATAAATGGTGATACGTCCTTACTGTACAGTATAAATGGTGATACGTCCTTACTACATAGTATAAATGGTGATACGTACTTACTGTACAGTATAAATGGTGATACGTCCTTACTACACAGTATAAATGGTGATACGTCCTTACTGTACAGTATAAATGGTGATACGTCCTTACTACACAGTATAAATGGTGATACGTCCTTACTGTACAGTATAAATGGTGATACGTCCTTACTGTACAGTATAAATGGTGATACGTTCTTACTACACAGTATAAATGGTGATACGTCCTTACTGTACAGTATAAATGGTGATACGTCCTTAATGTACAGTATAAATGGTGATGCGTCCTTACTACACAGTATAAATGCTGATACGTCCTTACTGTACAGTATAAATGGTGATACGTCCTTACTACACTGTATAAATGGTGATACGTCCTTACTGTACATATAAATGGTGATACGTCCTTACTGCACAGTATAAATGGTTGATACGTCCTTACTACACAGTATAAATGGTGATACGTCCTTACTGTACAGTATAAATGGTGATACGTCCTTACTACATAGAATAAATGGTGATACGTACTTACTGTACAGTATAAATGGTGATACGTCCTTACTACACAGTATAAATGGTGATACGTCCTTACTGTAAAGTATAAATGGTGATACGTCCTTACTACACAGTATAAATGGTGATACGTCCTTACTGTACAGTATAAATGGTGATACGTCCTTACTGTACAGTATAAATGGTGATACGTTCTTACTACACAGTATAAATGGTGATACGTCCTTACTGTACAGTATAAATGGTGATACGTCCTTACTGTACAGTATAAATGGTGATGCGTCCTTACTACACAGTATAAATGCTGATACGTCCTTACTGTACAGTATAAATGGTGATGCGTTCTTACTACACAGTATAAATGGGGATACGTCCTTACTTTACAGTATAAATGGTGATACGTCCTTACTGTACAGTATAAAAGGTGACACGTCCTTACTGTACAGTATAAATGGTGATACGTCCTTACTACACAGTATAAATGGTGATACGTCCTTACTACACAGTATAAATGGTGATACGTCCTTACTGTACAGTATAAATGGTGATACGTCCTTACTACACAGTATAAATGGTTGATACGTCCTTACTACACAGTATAAATGCTGATATATCCTTACTGTACAGTATAAATGGTGATGCGTCCTTACTACACAGTATAAATGGTGATACGTCCTTACTACACAGTATAAATGGTGATACGTCCTTACTACACAGTATAAATGGTGATGCGTCCTTACTATACAGTATAAATGGTGATACGTCCTTACTACACAGTATAAATGGTGATACGTCCTTACTGTACAGTATAATTGTTGATACGTCCTTACTATACAGTATAAATGTTGATACGTTCTTACTACACAATATAAATGTGATACGTCCTTACTATACAGTATAAATGGTGATACGTCCTTACTATACGGTATAAATGTTGATACGTCCTTACTACACAGTATAAATGTGATACGTCCTTACTATACAGTATAAATGTTGATACGTCCTTACTATACAGTATAAATGTGATACGTCCTTACTATACAGTATAAATGTGATACGTTCTTACAACACAGTGTAAATGGTGATACGTCCTTAACATACAGTATAAATGTGATACGTCCTTACTATACAGTATCAATGTTGATACGTCCTTACTATACAGTATAAATGTGGTACGTCCTTACTACACAGTATAAATGGTGATACGTCCTTACTGTACAGTATAAATGGTGATACGTCCTGACTACACAGTATAAATGGTGATACGTCCTTACTGTACAGTATAAATGGTGATACGTCCTTACTACACAGTATAAATGGTGATACGTCCTTACTACACAGTATAAATGGTGATACGTCCTTACTACACAGTATAAATGGTGATACGTCCTTACTATACAGTATAAATGTTGATACGTCCTTACTACACAGTATAAATGGTGATACGTCCTTACTGTACAGTATAAATGTGATACGTCCTTACTATACAGTATAAATGTTGATACGTCCTTACTACACAGTATAAATGGTGATACGTCCTTACTACACAGTATAAATGCTGATACGTCCTTACTGTACAGTATAAATGGTGATACGTCCTTACTGTACAGTATAAATGGTGATACGTCCTTACTGTACAGTATAAATGGTTGATACGTCCTTACTACACAGTATAAATGGTGATAGGTCCTTACTGTACAGTATAAATGGTGATACGTCGTTACTATACAGTATAAATGGTGATCCGTCCTTACTGTACAGTATAAATGGTGATACGTCCTTACTACACAGTATAAATGGTGATACGTCCTTACTGTACAGTATAAATGGTGATACGTCCTTACTGTACAGTATAAATGGTGATACGTCCTTACTACACAGTATAAATGGTGATACGTCCTTACTGTACATATAAATGGTGATACGTCCTTACTGTACAGTATAAATGGTTGATACGTCCTTACTACACAGTATAAATGCTGATATATCCTTACTGTACAGTATAAATGGTGATGCGTCCTTACTACACAGTATAAATGGTGATACGTCCTTACTACACAGTATAAATGGTGATACGTCCTTACTACACAGTATAAATGGTGATGCGTCCTTACTATACAGTATAAATGGTGATACGTCCTTACTACACAGTATAAATGGTGATACGTCCTTACTGTACAGTATAATTGTTGATACGTCCTTACTATACAGTATAAATGTTGATACGTCCTTACTACACAATATAAATGTGATACGTCCTTACTATACAGTATAAATGGTGATACGTCCTTACTATACGGTATAAATGTTGATACGTCCTTACTACACAGTATAAATGTGATACGTCCTTACTATACAGTATAAATGTTGATACGTCCTTACTATACAGTATAAATGTGATACGTCCTTACTATACAGTATAAATGTGATACGTTCTTACAACACAGTGTAAATGGTGATACGTCCTTAACATACAGTATAAATGTGATACGTCCTTACTATACAGTATCAATGTTGATACGTCCTTACTATACAGTATAAATGTGGTACGTCCTTACTACACAGTATAAATGGTGATACGTCCTTACTGTACAGTATAAATGGTGATACGTCCTTACTACACAGTATAAATGGTGATACGTCCTTACTACACAGTATAAATGGTGATACGTCCTTACTACACAGTATAAATGGTGATACGTCCTTACTATACAGTATAAATGTTGATACGTCCTTACTACACAGTATAAATGGTGATACGTCCTTACTGTACAGTATAAATGTGATACGTCCTTACTATACAGTATAAATGTTGATACGTCCTTACTACACAGTATAAAAGGTGATACGTCCTTACTACACAGTATAAATGCTGATACGTCCTTACTGTACAGTATAAATGGTGATACGTCCTTACTGTACAGTATAAATGGTGATACGTCCTTACTGTACAGTATAAATGGTTGATACGTCCTTACTACACAGTATAAATGGTGATACGTCCTTACTGTGCAGTATAAATGGTGATACGTCGTTACTATACAGTATAAATGGTGATACGTCCTTACTACACAGTATAAATGGTGATACGTCCTTACTGTACAGTATAAATGGTGATACGTCCTTACTACACAGTATAAATGGTGATACGTCCTTACTGTACATATAAATGGTGATACGTCCTTACTACACAGTATAAATGGTTGATACGTCCTTACTGCACAGTATAAATGGTGATACGTCCTTACTGTACAGTATAAATGGTGATACGTCCTTACTACATAGTATAAATGGTGATACGTCCTTACTGTACAGTATAAATGGTGATGCGTTCTTACTACACAGTATAAATGGTGATACGTCCTTACTGTACCGTATAAATGGTGATACGTCCTTACTGTACAGTATAAAAGGTGACACGTCCTTACTGTACAGTATAAATGGTGATACGTCCTTACTACACAGTATAAATGCTGATATATCCTTAGTGTACAGTATAAATGGTGATGCGTCCTTACTACACAGTATAAATGGTGATACGTCCTTACTACACAGTATAAATGGTGATACGTCCTTACTACACAGTATAAATGGTGATGCGTCCTTACTATACAGTATAAATGGTGATACGTCCTTACTACACAGTATAAATGGTGATACGTCCTTACTGTACAGTATAATTGTTGATACGTCCTTACTATACAGTATAAATGTTGATACGTCCTTACTACACAATATAAATGTGATACATCCTTACTATACATTATAAATGGTGATACGTCCTTACTATACGGTATATGTCCTTACTGCACAGTAAAAATGGTGATACCTCCTTACTATACAGTATAAATGGTGATACGTCCTTACTATACAGTAAAAATAGTTGATACGTCCTTACTACACAGTATAAATGGTGATACGTTCTTACTACACAGTATAAATGGTGATACGTCCTTACTATACGGTATAAATGGTGATACGTCCTTACTGTACAGTATAAATGGTGATACGTTCTTACTACACAGTATAAATGGTGATACGTCCTTACTGTACAGTATAAATGGTGATACGTCCTTACTGTACAGTATAAATGGTGATGCGTCCTTACTACACAGTATAAATGCTGATACGTCCTTACTGTACAGTATAAATGGTGATGCGTTCTTACTGCACAGTATAAATGGGGATACGTCCTTACTTTACAGTATAAATGGTGATACGTCCTTACTGTACAGTATAAAAGGTGACACGTCCTTACTGTACAGTATAAATGGTGATACGTCCTTACTACACAGTATAAATGGTGATACGTCCTTACTACACAGTATAAATGGTGATACGTCCTTACTGTACAGTATAAATGGTGATACGTCCTTACTACACAGTATAAATGGTTGATACGTCCTTACTACACAGTATAAATGCTGATATATCCTTACTGTACAGTATAAATGGTGATGCGTCCTTACTACACAGTATAAATGGTGATACGTCCTTACTACACAGTATAAATGGTGATACGTCCTTACTACACAGTATAAATGGTGATGCGTCCTTAGTATACAGTATAAATGGTGATACATCCTTACTACACAGTATAAATGGTGATACGTCCTTACTGTACAGTATAATTGTTGATACGTCCTTACTATACAGTATAAATGTTGATACGTCCTTACTACACAGTATAAATGGTGATACGTCCTTACTGTACAGTATAAATGGTGATACGTCCTTACTATTCGGTATAAATGTTGATACGTCCTTACTACACAGTATAAATGTGATACGTCCTTACTATACAGTATAAATGTTGATACGTCCTTACTATACAGTATAAATGTGATACGTCCTTACTATACAGTATAAATGTGATACGTTCTTACAACACAGTGTAAATGGTGATACGTCCTTAACATACAGTATAAATGTGATACGTCCTTACTATACAGTATCAATGTTGATACGTCCTTACTATACAGTATAAATGTGGTACGTCCTTACTACACAGTATAAATGGTGATACGTCCTTACTGTACAGTATAAATGGTGATACGTCCTTACTACACAGTATAAATGGTGATACGTCCTTACTACACAGTATAAATGGTGATACGTCCTTACTACACAGTATAAATGGTGATACGTCCTTACTATACAGTATAAATGTTGATACGTCCTTACTACACAGTATAAATGGTGATACGTCCTTACTGTACAGTATAAATGTGATACGTCCTTACTATACAGTATAAATGTTGATACGTCCTTACTACACAGTATAAATGGTGATACGTCCTTACTACACAGTATAAATGCTGATACGTCCTTACTGTACAGTATAAATGGTGATACGTCCTTACTGTACAGTATAAATGGTGATACGTCCTTACTGTACAGTATAAATGGTTGATACGTCCTTACTACACAGTATAAATGGTGATACGTCCTTACTGTGCAGTATAAATGGTGATACGTCGTTACTATACAGTATAAATGGTGATACGTCCTTACTACACAGTATAAATGGTGATACGTCCTTACTGTACAGTATAAATGGTGATACGTCCTTACTACACAGTATAAATGGTGATACGTCCTTACTGTACATATAAATGGTGATACGTCCTTACTACACAGTATAAATGGTTGATACGTCCTTACTACACAGTATAAATGGTGATACGTCCTTACTGTACAGTATAAATGGTGATACGTCCTTACTACATAGTATAAATGGTGATACGTCCTTACTGTACAGTATAAATGGTGATGCGTTCTTACTACACAGTATAAATGGTGATACGTCCTTACTGTACCGTATAAATGGTGATACGTCCTTACTGTACAGTATAAAAGGTGACACGTCCTTACTGTACAGTATAAATGGTGATACGTCCTTACTACACAGTATAAATGCTGATATATCCTTAGTGTACAGTATAAATGGTGATGCGTCCTTACTACACAGTATAAATGGTGATACGTCCTTACTACACAGTATAAATGGTGATACGTCCTTACTACACAGTATAAATGGTGATGCGTCCTTACTATACAGTATAAATGGTGATACGTCCTTACTACACAGTATAAATGGTGATACGTCCTTACTGTACAGTATAATTGTTGATACGTCCTTACTATACAGTATAAATGTTGATACGTCCTTACTACACAATATAAATGTGATACATCCTTACTATACATTATAAATGGTGATACGTCCTTACTATACGGTATATGTCCTTACTGCACAGTAAAAATGGTGATACCTCCTTACTATACAGTATAAATGGTGATACGTCCTTACTATACAGTAAAAATAGTTAATACGTCCTTACTACACAGTATAAATGGTGATACGTTCTTACTACACAGTATAAATGGTGATACGTCCTTACTATACAGTATAAATGGTGATACGTCCTTACTGTACAGTATAAATGGTGATACGTTCTTACTACACAGTATAAATGGTGATACGTCCTTACTGTACAGTATAAATGGTGATACGTCCTTACTGTACAGTATAAATGGTGATGCGTCCTTACTACACAGTATAAATGCTGATACGTCCTTACTGTACAGTATAAATGGTGATGCGTTCTTACTGCACAGTATAAATGGGGATACGTCCTTACTTTACAGTATAAATGGTGATACGTCCTTACTGTACAGTATAAAAGGTGACACGTCCTTACTGTACAGTATAAATGGTGATACGTCCTTACTACACAGTATAAATGGTGATACGTCCTTACTACACAGTATAAATGGTGATACGTCCTTACTGTACAGTATAAATGGTGATACGTCCTTACTACACAGTATAAATGGTTGATACGTCCTTACTACACAGTATAAATGCTGATATATCCTTACTGTACAGTATAAATGGTGATGCGTCCTTACTACACAGTATAAATGGTGATACGTCCTTACTACACAGTATAAATGGTGATACGTCCTTACTACACAGTATAAATGGTGATGCGTCCTTACTATACAGCATAAATGGTGATACGTCCTTACTACACAGTATAAATGGTGATACGTCCTTACTGTACAGTATAATTGTTGATACGTCCTTACTATACAGTATAAATGTTGATACGTCCTTACTACACAATATAAATGTGATACGGCCTTACTATACAGTATAAATGGTGATACGTCCTTACTATACGGTATAAATGTTGATACGTCCTTACTACACAGTATAAATGTGATACGTCCTTACTATACAGTATAAATGTTGATACGTCCTTACTATACAGTATAAATGTGATACGTCCTTACTATACAGTATAAATGTGATACGTTCTTACAACACAGTGTAAATGGTGATACGTCCTTAACATACAGTATAAATGTGATACGTCCTTACTATACAGTATCAATGTTGATACGTCCTTACTATACAGTATAAATGTGGTACGTCCTTACTACACAGTATAAATGGTGATACGTCCTTACTGTACAGTATAAATGGTGATACGTCCTTACTACACAGTATAAATGGTGATACGTCCTTACTGTACAGTATAAATGGTGATACGTCCTTACTACACAGTATAAATGGTGATACGTCCTTACTACACAGTATAAATGGTGATACGTCCTTACTACACAGTATAAATGGTGATACGTCCTTACTATACAGTATAAATGTTGATACGTCCTTACTACACAGTATAAATGGTGATACGTCCTTACTGTACAGTATAAATGGTGATACGTCCTTACTATACAGTATAAATGTTGATACGTCCTTACTACACAGTATAAATGGTGATACGTCCTTACTACACAGTATAAATGCTGATACGTCCTTACTACACAGTATAAATGGTGATACGTCCTTACTGTACATATAAATGGTGATACGTCCTTACTGTACAGTATAAATGGTTGATACGTCCTTACTACACAGTATAAATGCTGATATATCCTTACTGTACAGTATAAATGGTGATGCGTCCTTACTACACAGTATAAATGGTGATACGTCCTTACTACACAGTATAAATGGTGATACGTCCTTACTACACAGTATAAATGGTGATGCGTCCTTACTATACAGTATAAATGGTGATACGTCCTTACTACACAGTATAAATGGTGATACGTCCTTACTGTACAGTATAATTGTTGATACATCCTTACTATACAGTATAAATGTTGATACGTCCTTACTACACAATATAAATGTGATACGTCCTTACTATACAGTATAAATGGTGATACGTCCTTACTATACGGTATAAATGTTGATACGTCCTTACTACACAGTATAAATGTGATACGTCCTTACTATACAGTATAAATGTTGATACGTCCTTACTATACAGTATAAATGTGATACGTCCTTACTATACAGTATAAATGTGATACGTTCTTACAACACAGTGTAAATGGTGATACGTCCTTAACATACAGTATAAATGTGATACGTCCTTACTATACAGTATCAATGTTGATACGTCCTTACTATACAGTATAAATGTGGTACGTCCTTACTACACAGTATAAATGGTGATACGTCCTTACTGTACAGTATAAATGGTGATACGTCCTTACTACACAGTATAAATGGTGATACGTCCTTACTGTACAGTATAAATGGTGATACGTCCTTACTACACAGTATAAATGGTGATACGTCCTTACTACACAGTATAAATGGTGATACGTCCTTACTACACAGTATAAATGGTGATACGTCCTTACTATACAGTATAAATGTTGATACGTCCTTACTACACAGTATAAATGGTGATACGTCCTTACTGTACAGTATAAATGTGATACGTCCTCACTATACAGTATAAATGTTGATACGTCCTTACTACACAGTATAAATGGTGATACGTCCTTACTACACAGTATAAATGCTGATACGTCCTTACTGTACAGTATAAATGGTGATACGTCCTTACTGTACAGTATAAATGGTGATACGTCCTTACTGTACAGTATAAATGGTTGATACGTCCTTACTACACAGTATAAATGGTGATACGTCCTTACTGTACAGTATAAATGGTGATACGTCGTTACTATACAGTATAAATGGTGATACGTCCTTACTACACAGTATAAATGGTGATACGTCCTTACTGTACAGTATAAATGGTGATACGTCCTTACTACACAGTATAAATGGTGATACGTCCTTACTGTACATATAAATGGTGATACGTCCTTACTACACAGTATAAATGGTTGATACGTCCTTACTACACAGTATAAATGGTGATACGTCCTTACTGTACAGTATAAATGGTGATACGTCCTTACTACATAGTATAAATGGTGATACGTCCTTACTGTACAGTATAAATGGTGATGCGTTCTTACTACACAGTATAAATGGTGATACGTCCTTACTGTACCGTATAAATGGTGATACGTCCTTACTGTACAGTATAAAAGGTGACACGTCCTTACTGTACAGTATAAATGGTGATACGTCCTTACTACACAGTATAAATGCTGATATATCCTTAGTGTACAGTATAAATGGTGATGCGTCCTTACTACACAGTATAAATGGTGATACGTCCTTACTACACAGTATAAATGGTGATACGTCCTTACTACACAGTATAAATGGTGATGCGTCCTTACTATACAGTATAAATGGTGATACGTCCTTACTACACAGTATAAATGGTGATACGTCCTTACTGTACAGTATAATTGTTGATACGTCCTTACTATACAGTATAAATGTTGATACGTCCTTACTACACAATATAAATGTGATACATCCTTACTATACATTATAAATGGTGATACGTCCTTACTATACGGTATACGTCCTTACTGTACAGTAAAAATGGTGATACCTCCTTACTATACAGTATAAATGGTGATACGTCCTTACTATACAGTAAAAATAGTTGATACGTCCTTACTACACAGTATAAATGGTGATACGTACTTACTACACAGTATAAATGGTGATACGTCCTTACTATACAGTATAAATGGTTGATACGTCCTGACTGTACAGTATAAATGGTTGATAACTCCTTACTGTACAGTATAAATGGTGATAAGTCCTTACTGTACAGTATAAATGGTGATACGTCCTTACTGTACAGAATAAATGGTGATACGTCCTTATTTTACAGTATAAGTGGTGATACGTACTTACTGCACAGTATAAATGGTGATACGTCCTTACTGTACAGTATAAATGGTGATACGTCCTTATTTTATAGTATAAATGGTGATACGTCCTTACTATACAGTATAAATGGTTGATACGTCCTTACTGTACAGTATAAATGGTGATACGTCCTTACTACACAGTATAAATGGGTCCTTACTACACAGTATAAATGGTGATACGTCCTTACTACACAGTATAAATGGTGATACGTCCTTACTACACAGTATAAATGTTGATACGTCCTTACTACACAGTATAAATGTTGATACGTCCTTACTATACAGTATAAATGGTGATACGTCCGTACTATACAGTATAAATGGTTGATACGTCTTTATTAAACAGTATAAATGGTGATACGTCCTTACTGTACAGTATAAATGGTGATACGTCCTTACTATACAGTATAAATGGTGATACGTCCTTACTATACAGTATAAATGGTTGATACGTCCTCACTACACAGTATAAATGGTGATACGTCCTTACTGTACAGTATAAATGGTGATACGTCCTTACTATACAGTATAAATGGTGATACGTCCTTACTATACAGTATAAATGGTTGATACGTCCTTACTACACAGTATAAATGGTGATACGTCCTTACTGTACAGTATAAATGGTGATACGTCCTTACTATACAGTATAAATGGTGATACGTCCTTACTATACAGTATAAATGGTTGATACGTCCTTACTGTACAGTATAAATGGTGATACGTCCTTACTACACAGTATAAATGGTGATACGTCCTTACTACACAGTATAAATGCTGATACGTCCTTACTGTACAGTATAAATGGTGATACGTCCTTACTGTACAGTATAAATGGTGATACGTCCTTACTACACAGTATAAATGTTTATACGTCCTTACTATACAGTATAAATGGTGATACGTCCTTACTATACAGTATAAATGTGATACGTCGTTACTATACAGTATAAATGGTGATACGTCCTTACTACACAGTATAAATGGTGATACGTCCTTACTGTACAGTATAAATGGTGATACGTCCTTACTACACAGTATAAATGGTGATACGTCCTTACTGTACATATAAATGGTGATACGTCCTTACTACACAGTATAAATGGTTGATACGTCCTTACTACACAGTATAAATGGTGATACGTCCTTACTGTACAGTATAAATGGTGATACGTCCTTACTACATAGTATAAATGGTGATACGTCCTTACTGTACAGTATAAATGGTGATGCGTTCTTACTACACAGTATAAATGGTGATACGTCCTTACTGTACCGTATAAATGGTGATACGTCCTTACTGTACAGTATAAAAGGTGACACGTCCTTACTGTACAGTATAAATGGTGATACGTCCTTACTACACAGTATAAATGCTGATATATCCTTAGTGTACAGTATAAATGGTGATGCGTCCTTACTACACAGTATAAATGGTGATACGTCCTTACTACACAGTATAAATGGTGATACGTCCTTACTACACAGTATAAATGGTGATGCGTCCTTACTATACAGTATAAATGGTGATACGTCCTTACTACACAGTATAAATGGTGATACGTCCTTACTGTACAGTATAATTGTTGATACGTCCTTACTATACAGTATAAATGTTGATACGTCCTTACTACACAATATAAATGTGATACATCCTTACTATACATTATAAATGGTGATACGTCCTTACTATACGGTATACGTCCTTACTGCACAGTAAAAATGGTGATACCTCCTTACTATACAGTATAAATGGTGATACCTCCTTACTATACAGTAAAAATAGTTGATACGTCCTTACTACACAGTATAAATGGTGATACGTTCTTACTACACAGTATAAATGGTGATACGTCCTTACTATACAGTATAAATGGTTGATACGTCCTGACTGTACAGTATAAATGGTTGATACCTCCTTACTGTACAGTATAAATGGTGATAAGTCCTTACTGTACAGTATAAATGGTGATACGTCCTTACTGTACAGAATAAATGGTGATACGTCCTTATTTTACAGTATAAGTGGTGATACGTACTTACTGCACAGTATAAATGGTGATACGTCCTTACTGTACAGTATAAATGGTGATACGTCCTTATTTTATAGTATAAATGGTGATACGTCCTTACTATACAGTATAAATGGTTGATACGTCCTTACTGTACAGTATAAATGGTGATACGTCCTTACTACACAGTATAAATGGGTCCTTACTACACAGTATAAATGGTGATACGTCCTTACTACACAGTATAAATGGTGATACGTCCTTACTACACAGTATAAATGTTGATACGTCCTTACTACACAGTATAAATGTTGATACGTCCTTACTATACAGTATAAATGGTGATACGTCCGTACTATACAGTATAAATGGTTGATACGTCTTTATTAAACAGTATAAATGGTGATACGTCCTTACTGTACAGTATAAATGGTGATACGTCCTTACTATACAGTATAAATGGTGATACGTCCTTACTATACAGTATAAATGGTTGATACGTCCTCACTACACAGTATAAATGGTGATACGTCCTTACTGTACAGTATAAATGGTGATACGTCCTTACTATACAGTATAAATGGTGATACGTCCTTACTATACAGTATAAATGGTTGATACGTCCTTACTACACAGTATAAATGGTGATACGTCCTTACTGTACAGTATAAATGGTGATACGTCCTTACTATACAGTATAAATGGTGATACGTCCTTACTGTACAGTATAAATGGTGATACGTCCTTACTATACAGTATAAATGGTGATACGTCCTTACTATACAGTATAAATGGTTGATACGTCCTTACTGTACAGTATAAATGGTGATACGTCCTTACTACACAGTATAAATGGTGATACGTCCTTACTACACAGTTTAAATGTTGATACGTCCTTACTACACAGTATAAATGTTGATACGTCCTTACTATACAGTATAAATGGTGATACGTCCTTACTACACAGTATAAATGTTTATACGTCCTTACTATACAGTATAAATGGTGATACGTCCTTACTATACAGTATAAATGTGATACGTCGTTACTATACAGTATAAATATTGATACGTCCTTACTATACAGTATAAATGTTGATACATCCTTACTATACAGTATAAATGTTGATAAATCCTTACTACACAGTATAAATGGTGATACGTCCTTACTGTACAGTATAAATGTTGATACGTCCTTACTACACAGTATAAATGTGATACGTCCTTACTACACTTTATAAATGGTGATACGTCCTTACTATACAGTATAAATGGTGATACGTCTTTACTACACGGTATAAATGGTGATACGTTCTTACTACACAGTATAAATGGTGATATGTCCTTACTATACAGTATAAATGGTTGATACGTCCTTACTGTACAGTATAAATGGTTGATACGTCCTTACTGTACAGTATAAATGGTGATAAGTCCTTACTGTACAGTATAAATGGTTGATACGTCCTTACTGTACAGTATAAATGGTGATACGTCCTTACTGTACAGTATAAATGGTGATACGTCCTTACTACACAGTATAAATGGTTGATACGTCCTTACTACACAGTATAAATGGTTGATACGTCCTTACTACACAGTATAAATGTGATACGTCCTTACTACACAGTATAAATGGTGATACGTCCTTACTGTACAGTATAAATGGTGATACGTCCTTACTATACAGTATAAATGGTTGATACGTCCTTACTGTACAGTATAAATGGTGATACGTCCTTACTACACAGTATAAATCGGTCCTTGCTACACAGTATAAATGGTGATACGTCCTTACTTCACAGTATAAATGGTGATACGTCCTTACTGTACAGTATAAATGGTGATACGTCCTTACTACACAGTATAAATGGTGATACGTCCTTACTGTACAGTATAAATGGTGATACGTCCTTACTATACAGTATAAATGGTGATACGTCCTTACTATACAGTATAAATGGTTGATACGTCCTTACTACACAGTATAAATGGTGATACGTCCTTACTGTACAGTATAAATGGTGATACGTCCTTACTATACAGTATAAATGGTGATACGTCCTTACTATACAGTATAAATGGTTGATACGTCCTTACTGTACAGTATAAATGGTGATACGTCCTTACTACACAGTATAAATGGGTCCTTACTACACAGTATAAATGGTGATACGTCCTTACTACACAGTATAAATGGTGATACGTCCTTACTGTACAGTATAAATGGTGATACGTCCTTACTGTACAGTATAAATGGTGATACGTCCTTACTATACAGTATAAATGGTTGATACGTCCTTACTACACAGTATAAATGGTGATACGTCCTTACTGTACAGTATAAATGGTGATACGTCCTTACTATACAGTATAAATGGTGATACGTCCTTACTATACAGTCTAAATGGTTGATACGTCCTTACTGTACAGTATAAATGGTGATACGTCCTTACTACACAGTATAAATGGGTCCTTACTACACAGTATAAATGTTTATACGTCCTTACTATACAGTATAAATGGTGATACGTCCTTACTATACAGTATAAATGTGATACGTCGTTACTATACAGTATAAATATTGATACGTCCTTACTATACAGTATAAATGTTGATACATCCTTACTATACAGTATAAATGTTGATACGTCCTTACTACACAGTATAAATGGTGATACGTCCTTACTGTACAGTATAAATGTTGATACGTCCTTACTATACAGTATAAATGGTTATACGTCCTTACTACACAGTATAAATGGTGATACGTCCTTACTGTACAGTATAAATGTTGATACATCCTTACTACACAGTATAAATGTGATACGTCCTTATCACACAGTATAAATGGTTGATACGTCCTTACTATACAGTATAAATGGTGATACGTCCTTACTGTACAGTATAAATGGTGATACGTCCTTACTATACAGTATAAATGGTGATACGTCCTTACCACACAGTATAAATGGTGATACGTCCTTACTACACAGTATAAATGTTGATACGTCCTTACTACACAGTATAAATGGTTGATACGTCCTTACTATACAGTATAAATGGTGATACGTCATTACTGTACAGTATAAATGGTGATACGTCCTTACTACACAGTATAAATGTTGATACGTCCTTACTACACAGTATAAATGGTGATACGTCCTTACTGTACAGTATAAATGGTGATACGTCCTTACTATACAGTATAAATGGTGATACGTCCTTACCACACAGTATAAATGTGATACGTCCTTACTACACAGTATAAATGGTTGATACGTCCTTACTATACAGTATAAATGGTGATACGTCATTACTACACAGTATAAATGGTGATACGTCCTTACTACACAGTATAAATGGTGATACGTCCTTACTATACAGTATAAATGGTTATACATCCTTACTACACAGTATAAATGTTGATACATACTTACTATACAGTATAAATGGTTATACATCCTTACTATTCAGTATAAATGTTGATACGTCCTTACTGCACAGTATAAATGGTGATACGTCCTTACTGTACAGTATAAATGTTGATACGTCCTTACTATACAGTATAAATGTGATACGTCCTTACTACACTTTATAAATGGTGAAACGTCCTTACTGTACAGTATAAATGTTGATACGTCCTTACTATACAGTATAAATGGTGATACGTCCTTACTATACAGTATAAATGTGATACGTCCTTACTATACAGTATAAATGGTGATACGTCCTTACTATACAGTATAAATGGTGATACGTCCTTACTACGTAGTATAAATGGTGATACGTCCTTACTACACAGTATAAATGGTGATACGTCCTTACCACACAGTATAAATGGTTATACGTCCTTACTACACAGTATAAATGGTGATACGTCCTTACTACACAGTATAAATGCACACGAGGCCCATGCTTGAGAGAAGGTCAGTCTGTGACCTGTCCTTTATTCCTTAGCACTCAAGTGATGAACTTGGGTGGAGCGTCTCCTTTTATACCTGAAGGTCCAGGTTGGGAGTGTCTCCCACCTAGTGGTCAGTGTTCTCACAGTGTACAACTTAGGTCAGTTTATAATGGGTTACAATGCTGGTTGAATATATGACATCACCTCCCCCCGCAAAGTCTTATTGGGATCACAGGTTAAGTCTCTCTGGTGGTTTACACTCCCTTGTAGAGCGCCTGAGTTGGGGCTCCGGTTGTTGGGCGCTGGCCTGAGTGTCTGCTGTTTGCAGTGCCTCAGGCCTGTCCGGACTGCCCACAGTGACTGGGCTCTCCTCCCTTTGGTTCCGGTGTTCGGTCACCTGTGGTGGAGTGAACTCTTCATCATGTTCTTCCTCTGCTTCTTCTATGGGGTTGCTGAACATCCTTTTTGTTTGATCCACATGTTTGCGGCAGATTTATCCATTTTAACGACCAGAATCCTATTTCCCTCTTTGGCAACCGCAGTGCCTTCGAGCCATTTGGGCCCTGCAGCGTAGTTGAGGACAAAAACAGGATCATTTACATCAATACATCGTGCCCTCGCATTCCTGTCATGGTAGTGATATTGTGACTGGCGCCTGCTCTCGACAATTTCTTTCATGGTGGGGTGTATAAGGGACAATCGGGTTTTGAGCGTCCTTTTCATTCGTAGCTCTGCGGGTGGAACCCCTGTGAGCGAGTGTGGTCGGGATCTATAGGCCAACAGGAGGCGTGATAAGCAGGTTTGTAGGGAACCCCCTTGGAATCTGAGCATCCCCTGTTTGATTATCTGCACTGCTCGTTCTGCCTGGCCGTTTGAGGCCGGCTTGAACGGTGCCGTTCTAACATGGTTAATTCCATTGCCTGCCATGAAGTCCTGGAATTCAGTGCTTGTGAAGCACGGGCCATTGTTGCTGACCAAGATGTCCGGTAGACCGTGGGCGGCGAACATTGCCCATAGACTTTCTACCATGGCAGAGGATGTGCTTGAATTTAAAATGTCACACTCGATCTATTTGGAGTAGGCGTCTACTACAAGCAAAAACATTTTCCCCATGAAAGGACCTGCGTAGTCCACATGGATGCGTGACCAAGGCTTGGCGGGCCATGGCCAGGGGCTAAGGGGGGCTTCCCTGGGTGCATGGCCCAGCTGGGCACACGTGTTGCACCTGCGAACACAAAGTTCCAGATCTGCGTCTATCCCTGGCCGCCAAACGTGTGACCTGGCAATTGCCTTCATCGTGACAATGCCCGGGTGCCCATTGTGGAGTTCTCTGATGAACACCTCTCTGCCCATCTGGGGCATGATTACGCGGTTTCCCCACAGTAGGCAATCGGCCTGAATCGAGAGTTCATCCTTGCGCCTGTGAAATGGTTTAAATTTCTCAGGGCATGCCCTGTACGTGGCTGCCCAGTCCCCATTCAGGACACATTTCTTGACTAGAGACAATAGCGGGTCTCTATTTGTCCAGACTTTAATCTGACGGGCTGTCACGGGTGAGCCTTCGCTTCCAAAAGCTTCAACAGCCATGACCATCTCAGCACCATGCTCGGTAGCCCCCTCAGTGGTGGCTAGTGGGAGTCTGCTGAGTGCATCGGCGCAGTTTTCGGTGCCCGGTCTGTGCCGAATTGTGTAGTCATAGGCAGCTAATGTGAGTGCCCATCTCTGTATGCAGGCCGATGGATTGCATTTATGGCCTTGTTGTCGGCCAAAAGGGACGTTAGGGGTTTGTGATCTGTCTCCAGCTCAAATTTCCTGCCAAACAGGTACAGGTGCATTTTCTTTACCGCATATACACATGCGAGCGCCTCCTTTTCTACCATCCCGTAGCCCCTTTCTGCCTGGGACAGACTCCTGGAGGCATAAGCTACCGGCTGTAACTGACCCTTGGCATTGACATGCTGCAACACACACCCGACACCATAGGACGACGCAGCGCACGTTAACACAAGTTTCTTACATGGGTCATATAGCATTAACAGATTGTTGGAACATAACAAATTGCATGCTCTATTAAAAGCCCTTTCCTGGCTGTCCCCCCAGACCCATTCACGACCTTTGCTTAGGAGCACGTGTAGCGGCTCTAGCAGCATGCTCAATTTGGGAAGAAAGTTACCAAAATAGTTCAGGAGCCCCAGGAACGAACGCAGCTCCGTCGTGTTACGGGGTCTGGGTGCTCTCTGGATCGCTTCCGTCTTGGATGCAGTAGGGCTGATCCCGTCTGCTGCTACCCTCATCCCCAGGAATTCTACCTCTGGAGCTAGGAAGACGCACTTCGCCTTTTTCAGTCGCAGACCTACCCGGTCCAGTCTGCGTAGCACCTCCTCCAGGTTGTGGAGGTGTTCTTCAGTATTGTAACCCGTAATGAGGATGTCGTCCTGAAAAACCACCGTCCCTGGAATCGACTTGAGGAGGCTTTCCATATTTCGTTGGAAGATCGCGGCGGCCGAGCGAATCCCGAATCTGTTGTACTCAAACAACCCCTTGTGTGCCGTGATGGTGGTCAGCTTCTTCGACTCACTCGCCAGCTCCTGGGTCATGTAAGCTGAGGTCAGGTCCAATTTTGAAAAAAGTTTGCCACTGGATAGCGTCGCAAAGAGGTCCTCCGCTCTCGGTAGCGGGTACTGGTCTTGGAGTGACACCCGATTGATGGTGGCCTTGTAATCGCCACATATCCTGGCCGACCCATCCGCCTTGAACACCGGCACAATCGGGCTCGCCCAGTCACTGAATTCGACTGGCGAGATTATGCCTTCCCTCAACAGGCGGTCCAATTCGCCTTCTATCTTTTCCCGCATCACGTACGGCACCGCTCTGGCCTTGTGGTGTACTGGTCTGGCGTCCGGGTTTATGTGAATCACTACCTTGGCCCCCATGAAAGTGCCAATGCAGGGTTGAAATAATGAGTCAAATTTGTCCAGGACCTGTGAGCATGATACTCGCTCCACAGAGGAAATTGCATTGACATCGCCCCATTTCCAGTTCATGACAGCAAGCCAACTCCTCCCCAGTAGTGCGGGACCATCCCCTGGGACAATCCAGAGTGGCAACCTGTTCTCCGAATCTTTATGGGTCACGACTACCGTGGCGCTGCCTAGCACCGGAATGATCTGCTTTGTGTAAGTCCGTAGCTGTGTGTCAATCGGCGATAATTTTGGCTTCCTGGCCTTGGATGCCCACAACTTTTCGAACTGTTTGATACCCATCAGGGACTGGCTGGCACCCGTGTCTAACTCCATTGATACTGGGATGTCATTGAGGAGCACTTTCATCATTATCGGTGGCGTCCTGGTGTATGAACTGTATACGTGCTCCACATGAACTCGCTGAACTTCAGCTTCCAGCGATTTCCCCCAGTGTCCATTTCTGCAATTTCTGCAGGTATTTTGCTCATCTCTGTAAACTCCGGCTGAATGTGTGCCTACACGCCTCCAGCATGAGTTGTGGTTTGAAATAAAAGGTCCCTTGCCAGTCGATCGTCCCTGACTGCCCCTGTTATTGTCCTTGAGTGCACCATTAACAGGTGTTGATGGCCCCATTACTGGCCGCATTGTCCCTTGCAATGGCGTGAATCGCTGTTCAGCTTGCCATTGTCTCTGTCGAACTCCCCCTCTGGGTTCGACTACATGTTGGGGCATGCCCGACTGCCCTTGTCTGCCTGGAGAACTGTGTGCTGCTTTAACAATGTTGAATCTCTGTCCCAACCATTCCTTAACACAGTACCTCTCGTCTGTTCTGCTAGTGGCCATGCTCGACAGTTTCTTGTTGCCATTGATACGTCCTTACTACACAGTATAAATGCACACGAGGCCCATGCTTGAGAAGGTCAGTCTGTGACCTGTCCTTTATTCCGTAGCACTCAAGTGATGAAGGTGGGTGGAGCTTCCCCTTTTATACCTGAAGGTCCAGGTTAGGAGTGTCTCCCAACTAGTGGTCAGTGTTCTCACGGTGTACAACTTAGGTCAGTTTATACATGGGTTACAATGCTGGTTGAATACATGACACATGTGAAAGTGAGGGGAGGGTGGAAACTGAAAGCAAAGTTGATGAAATGTTCTAATTCGGGGCGAGAGCAGGAAACAGCACCGACACAGTCATCAACGTACCGGAAAAAGAGATGAGGGAGGGGACCCAAGTAGGACTGGAACAAAGAATGTTCCACATATCCCACAAAAAGGCAGGCACAGCTAGGATAGATAGCAACACCTTTAATTTGGAGGAAGCCAGTGGAGTCAAAGAAGTTGCTCAGTGTGAGAACAAGCCCAGCCAGGGGCTGCTTGGGCCTGCCTTGGTGGAAGAAACTGGACGCCCTCAGGCCCATCCCCTGGTGGGGGGTGGGTTCCAAATACAGACAGAGAACTTTTTAATCTAAAAATATCTCAAAAATGTGACAACAGGAAGTTACGTTTTGCAGACCTAAAGTATTTGCAGATTTTTTAAAAAGTAAGATAAATGGATAAAATCAGACATTTTTGTTTGTAGAGCAGCTGAATCAACGAATTGTCAAATCCGAGGTAAATAACTAGTGGAAAAGTGACACAAGAATGAAACTAGGTTATTTATTATTTGCAAACAAATTAAAATGAGCGATTGCGACCTATAACGACGTGAAAGTATTTTTTTTTTTTTGCAAATTTGAAATCCATTCTGGTCTTTAAAAAATAATAAAATCTCTACAAATAACTCTTAATTTTTGGTGGGCGGTAATGTTGCTGACCCGTTTGCATTGAGGTGAATTTGCTGCTGTGATTCTGAGCCTGTTGCAAAGGAATTGCTGCATTTTGGGGAGGGTGTCTGTGGGGTTTAAACCATCACTGGGATTATATTGGAGGTTGCGAAGTGTGTGTGTGGAGCAGGGGCAGCGCAATGGAGTGAGCGATGGTCGGTCGGTCGGTCGATCTGGCTGGCTGTGTGTCCATCCATCCAGCGTGGGCTCGGACAATGATCACCCGGCGGACCAGGCACTCCGAGCCGCTGCTGTTCCTCTTGCTGCGGCTGCTGGCGCTGGGCTGCGCCGCCGTCCTGTTCTGCGAGCTGGGCATTTACTACACGGTGCTGCTGGGCTGCGGCTGGCCCCAGCTAAAAGCTGCAGCCCACCGCGGACAGGGCTGGTCGTCGCCCCCGGTCCTCAGGGCTCTCTTCCTGGCGGACACACATCTGCTGGGTGCCCTCAAAGGACACTGGCTGGACAAACTGAGAAGGTGAGACACACACACACACATATACATACACATACACATACATACAGACACATACACATACACACACATACATACACACACAATACACAGACACACACACTCAATACAGACAGACACACATAGACACACACACACACACATATACATACACATACATACAGACACAGGCACACACACAATACACACACATACATACAGATACATACACATACATACAGGCACACACACTCAATACAGACAGACACACATATACACACATACAGATAGACACACAGATATATACACACACACATACAGATACACACACACACACAGACACACATACACATAGACACATATACAGACACACATAGACACACACACACACACTCACAATACACACACACACAGACACACACACACACAGACAATACACACATATACACAGACATATATAGATCCATAACGAATAAATCACCAGGATGTTTCCACGACTGGAAAACTTTAGCTATGAGGAAAGATTGGCTAGACTAGGGTTGTTTTCCTTGGAACAGAGGAGGCTGAGGGGAGATTTAATTTAAGGTGTATAAAATTATGAGAGGCCTGGATAGAGTGGATACCTATTTCCCTTAGCAGAGGAGTCAACCACCAGGGGGCATTGATTTAAAGTAGTTGGTAGAAGATTTAGAGGGGAGATGAGGAAACATGTCTTCACCCAGAGGGTGGTGGGGGTCTGGAACTCACTGCCTGAAAGGGTGGTAGAGGCAGAAACCCTCACCACATTTAAAAGGTACTTGGATGTGCACTTGAAGTGCTGTAACCTACAGGGCTATGGGCCAAGAGCTGAAAGGTGGGATTAGGATGGGTAGCCCTTTTTCAACTGGCACAGACATGATGGGCCAAATTGCCTCCTTCTGTGTTGTAATTTTCTATGATTCTATTAAATCAATGTCTAATTTTATTTTTGTTTAAGAACTGGGCTGAGGAGGAGAAAATGTTGGCATCATGGCTTTGAATTCCTTAAGTTTCCTTTGCTGATGATCAAGAATTCCACTGGCCAATACATGATCTGGTTTACAAATTCTGGACAAACTATCCAGTCCAGTCTTGAAATACATTCTGATTATTTTAAATTTTTTTACATGACCAATTTGCAAGCTGAAACAATCGCAGCAAGCAAGTATGGAAATGAGAGAAGGCTACCAGACCCAGGCAGATTGAGTACAGATTGAGCAGACTAAGCCTATATTCCCCCGCAGTTTGGAAGAATGAGGTGATCTCATTGAAGAACACACAATTCTTACAGGACTTGACAGGGTAGATGCAGGGAGAATTTTTCCCCTGGCTGGGGAGTCTAGAATCAGGGGTCACAGTCTCAGAATAAGGGATGAGGAGAAATTTCCTCACTCAGAGGGTGGTAAATCTTTGGAGTTCTCTGCCCCAGAGGGCTGTGGAGGCTCAGTCGCTGAGTACATTTAAGACAGAGATTGATAGCTTTTTGGATATTAAAGGAATCAAGGGCTATGGGGATCGGGTGGGAAAGTGAGTTGAGGTAGAAAATCAGCCATTTTCTTATTGAATGGTGGAGCAGGCTTGAGGGGCCGTATGGACTACTCCTGCTCCTATTTCTTCTGACATGGGTTAATTTGGGATCGGAACTTGCCTCCATCCTGGAGGTAAACTATCAAATGTTCACCAAGTGCCTTTTCCTGCATGAGATTGTAAACTCAATTAATCAGAATCACGGGCAAAGACCCATATCCTATACCACTGGTGTTATACTTTGGAAACCAACTTACTGGATAATAATGTGTCTGTATTCTGCCAGTGTATATCATTTTGTATTTCGTGTTATACGATGGAGTGATGAATTTCTGAACCTCCATTTTACTGTGATTTTACTGCGTGTGAACTGTGATTAGTTTTGCAACTGGAGGTGTCCGTCATAAGGCTTTAAAGGAGCAGGAGTAGGCCATTTACCCTGCCGAGCTTGTTCTGCCATTCAGTGAGATTATGAGATTATGGCTGATCTGAGATCTAACTCAATATAAATAACCCACCTTTGCCCCATATCCCTTTAATACCTTTGGTTAACAAAAATCTATCAATCTCAGATTTAAAATTAACAATTGATCTAGCATCTTTTGCCATTCGCAGAAGAGAATTCCAAACTTCTACCGCCCTTTAAGGGCTCAATTTTCCCCAAAGCATTTTTTTGGCGTACTTGAAGAGCTATGCCCGATTTCTTTGGGGGGCCTAAATATGCCCCCCAAAAAATTCTGCGTTTCCCTGTTGGATTTCTTCATTTTGGTCTGGCCTGAACCGACCTTTAGTTTTGGGGGTGGAGCCTTGATCTGCACCAGAAAGATCGGGCTGCCATGGTAACACGATGTGAGCTGAGGATACAAAGTGAAGCATACAGCCAGCTCCCAACACATTAAAAGAATTGAAAAACTTGGTCCCATTCTCGGTCCCCATCCGATCTGGTCCCATTCTCAACCTTAATTTTCATTCTCTTTCTCTCTCTCTCTCTCTCTCTCTCTCTCGGACAGCCTTCGGGAGGGGTTGGAGATAAGTTGCTGCTATGTGTTTTTCAACTGTTTTAGTGTGTCTGGGCATCTGCTTCGCCAACTTCCTTACCTTACCAATTTTTACACTATGCCCCCCCCCCCCTCCCCGAGTCGTAGACTCCACCACCAGCGGAAATAATTTCTCTCTATTTACCCTCTGAGATCCCTTTAACGTCTTGAAAACTTTGCTCAAAATACCCCCATTACCTTCTAAATTCCAGAGAATACAACCTTAATTTGTGTAATCTCTCCTCGTAAATGAACCCTTGGAGTCCCGGCTTCATTCTGATAAACCTACGCTGCACTCCCGCCAATATATCCTCCCTAAGGTGTGGTGTCCAGAATTGCTCACAGTACTCCAGGTGCAGTCTAACCAGGGTTCTGCAAAACTGCAGCATAACTTTTACCCCCTTGTATTTTACTCCCCGAGGTGTAAAGCCCAGCATCCTATTAGCCTTTTTGATTATTTTCCGTACCTGACCGTGACATTTGAGTGATCTATGTACCTGGACCCCTAGTCTCTTTGGACCCCCACTGTTTCTAGCTTTTCACCATTTATGCCATTCGTTTCCACTATCAGAATGAAAGAATCTTCGGGCTCTCTCGTGGTCCCCACCAGACGCATGAGCTCGGTATGGCATTCCGAGCCTGTAAACCTTCCTTTTTTAGGCCGCTGCGCCGAATACGATTTGCCATAATACATGCCTTGCGTCTGCCTTTAATAAATAAACAAGCTGCATTTATAAAAAAAAAGTAAATTGTACATTGTAGCATATCCTGGTGTCAAAATTGTAATAGTCACCTCATGCTCAAGAACAAAACAAACCGAACAAAAGTATGTTGTTAAAACGCAACCAAAACGAGAACAAGAATACGAAAGGAAAGTTCCGACGATAATGCAAACGTGCAAAATTAAAATAAACTATATCCAAGGCGAGAATGCAGAAAATGGTGACATGCACAGCAAGTTCACCAGCATGTGAAAGGAAAAGTCAGGATAACGTTTGGGGTGTAAATCTTTTCCTCCCCAGTTTGCTCCAAATTCAAAGCTGTTTTGCTGCTCCAGTCATGCACATGAAACAATTTTACTGACACAGTACACCGCAACACTAAAAATGTCACAAGACATCAAAGCAACTATTGCAGCGCACGTGATCACAAGCTAGAGGACAGTAAAGCTGCACAGTCTAAAGTTCAGTCATTTGGCAAAATACACTGCGGCATAGGAATAGATAGAACTGGCTTCTTGCAGAAGGACTTTCAGCAGCGAGGAGATTGATTGAAGAGCAGGCCCCAACAAGAGCGGAAATCTCCAGATTACTCCGGGTGTCACGTGCTAGACCGCACAGGAATAGTAAAATAAACGAGCTAAATTCCTGGCTGATGAGATGGTGCAGGAGGGTAGAGTTCAGATTCTTGGGAGATTGGGGCCAGTTCTGGGGCAGGTGTAGCCTTTATAGGATAGACGATAGGATGGAACATAGCATTTTGTTTCCCAAATTGGCTTGGGTTTTTTATCTTTTTTTCCTCTCTCAGGAGATGACACGGTTTTGGCTGGGGTGGAGCGTATATGTTGTGATACACAAGGTATCGCAATTGTATGGAACAGGCTCGATGGACCAGAGGCTCTTTACCTGTCTGTCATTTTTTGTGTGGTCGTATGTTCCAGCAAACATCCCTTATTTCATGTGCCTCAAAACACTTCACAAATTGAGTTACTTTCCGGGTGCAGCAGCCATTGCTATGAAACATTGAAACATAGAAAATAGGTGCAGGAGCAGGCCATTCGGCCCTTCGAGCCTGCACCACCATTCAATATGATCATGGCTGATCATTCAACTTCAGTACCCCACTCCTGCCTTCTCTCCATACTCCCTAATCCCTTTAGCCGTAAGGGCCACATCTAACTTCCTTTTGAATATGTCCAACGAACTGGCCTCAACAACTTTCTGTGATAGAGAATTCCACAGGTTCACAATTCTCTGGGTGAAAAAGTTTCTCCTTATCTTCGTCCTAAATGGCTTACCCCTTATCCTTAGACTGTATCCCCTGGTTCTGGACTTTCCCAACATCAGGAACATTCTTCCTGCATCTAACCTGTCCAGTCCCATCAGAATTTTATACGTTTCTATGAGATTCCCCTCTCATTCTTCTAAATTCCACTGAGTATAAGCCTAGCCGATCCAGTCTTTCCTCATATGTCAGTCCTGCCATCCTGAGAATCAGTCTGGTGCACCTTCGCTGCACTCCCTCAATAGCAAGCATATCCATCCTCAGATTAGGAGACCAAAACTGCACACAATACTCAAAGTGTGGTCTCACCAAGGCCCTGTACAACTGCAGTAAGATGTCCCTGCCCCTGGACTCAAATCCCCTAGCTATGACGGCCAACATACCATTTGCCTTCTTCACCGCCTGCTGTACCTGCATGCCTACTTTCAATGACTGATGTACCATGACACCCAGATCTCGTTGCACCTCCCCTTTTAATAATCTGTCACCATTCAGATAATCTGCCTTCCTGTTTTTGCCACCAAAGTGGATAACCTCACATTTATCCACATTATACTGCATCTGCTATGCATTTGCCCATTCACCTAACCTGTCCAAGTCACCCTGCAGCCTCCTAGCATCCTCCTCGCAGCTCACACTGCCACCCAGCTTAATGTCATCTGCAAACTTGGAGATATGTGAAGTGAACAAATTGCAAAAACGTTGACATTTCTTATATAACATCGTAACCAGTAATGTGCGAAAACTGTTTAATGGCGATCTGTCTCCCCAGGGAATGGCAAATGGAACAGTCTTTTCAGACTGCTTTGTGGTTCTTCGAACCGGATGTTGTGTTCATTCTCGGTGACCTGTTTGATGAGGGGAAGTGGAGTTCCCCAAAGGTAAGTACTGTGTGTTTTTCATGTTCTGGCCTGTAAGTCTGCTGGACCTTTCAATCAATCCAGTTTCAAATGGGGGTATCATAAGATCATTAATGAAATAGGAGCGGCAGTAGACCCTTGAGCTTGTCCCGTCATTCAATAAGATCGTGGCTGATCTCCCACCTCAATTCCACTTTCCCCATATCCCTTAATATTCAAAAATGGAGGACCGACCGAGATTTGAATACAGATCGCTGGATTCAGAGTCCAGAGTGATTACCATTAATTGAAACAATGAAATTGGTGTACAGGTGTGACGCCCGAAATCCGGAAACCTCGGGACCGAGGCTGTTCCGGATTTTGGAAGGTCTTTGCCTGGGCCGAGGTAGGGTAGGGGAGGGGTCGGTAGGGGGGGGGCGGGGAGGGAGGGAGGGGGTGGGGTGGTTGGGCTAGGGGGGTCGGCCGGGCCAAGGCTGGGGAAGGTAGGTCGGGCCGGGGGAGGTCGGTTGGGCCGTCGCAGGTCGGGGGAGGGGGGCATAGTTGGTCAGACCGCTGGATGTCGTGGGGGGTTGGTAAGGTCAGGTGGTGGGCCGAGGCGGGTGAGTCTGGATTTCGGAACATTATCCGGTTTCCGGATGGCCTCGCCACGGATCGGCCCGGGTTCCGGAACTCCGGATTTTGGACGGCACATCTGTGTTGCTTTTGATTAAATGTCACATTATATGTACAAAGGAATGTCGTATTGAACCGTGTGTACTAAAAGCAATACTTGTTGATATATCTTTCTGAGGGTAAGTGTTCTATGAGAGTAACGGCCTCTTTCCCGACCCTACGAACCACTCTCTCTGTGCCTTGCACCCTCTGCGACTCAGGACAATGAATCCACAAGTCACTGACAGTTGCGACACAGGTTAGCAAGATCATAAAAAAAGCAAACCAGCACTAGGGTTTATTTCTTGAGGGATAGAATCGAAGAGTAGGGAAGTTATGCTAAACCTGTATCGAACCTTGGTGTTAGATCTCTTAATTTTCAATGAAATACGAACTCCGGTTGTAGTTTTAATGTAACTTTATCCTGGCAGCAGCAACAAGCTTCTGGCTTTAAGCCAGGTCTTTGTCCTTCTGAGACCACATGGTCAAAATGGCTGTACTTATACCTGGTTCAATTTACAGAAAAGAACTCGCCTTCTTTGACCTTACTGGCTCAGTTGATAGTCTTTTAACCTTTAATTGGCTCGCTACCCAAAGGTCCGAAAATGTCAAGTTGATTGATGACTTAATGCAATGTGCTCAGTCACACGTACACATGGGAGTCTGTGTTTTCTCAACCTGTCTAAATGCAGCCTGTTTGAATTCTCTATCAATCCCCCCTTTGATTCTTTCACAAACTGAATCATAAAACATCAGGTATCACTGGTTAAACATTCTACAAAATAATTTCATACATGTTAATAGAGTTTCCTTCTAAAATTTGTTGATGTGTTTCGCCACATGTCCGGACTAGTAGCTTCCACACAAATTTACACCAACCCGAGTTCCATCGTGCCCACAATGGAAGTCTGGTTTTAGTAGGTTAATTAACCTTATTCCAATTTAATCCAAATCAATATCTTAATTCAACCAGTAAACAACCTTCCCTTCAGCATAACATACCCCTGTGCCACATACAGATGGTCTGCTGGGACCTGCAAGGTGTCTCACCTGCTGGACAGCAGCTACAGCCACCTGGTCGCAACAACATTTAATCAACATAAACAAACAATATAAAAGTAAAACAATTACAACAAATAGAATTAAACCTTCCACCAATGAAGTTCCCATTGAACCTAGCCATTCAGTGGCTCCGATCCACAAAGTGAATGATGGGGGTTGCTTAAGTTTTTCTAACTCCTTTTGGATATGCTCCGCTAAGTGGGTAATTTCTTCGGAGCTATCTGGGATATATGTGCAACACTCAGTTCCGAGTAGGGCGCAAGTACCTCCCTTTTCAGCCAGGATGTAGTCAAGGGCCAGTCTATTCTGTAGGGCTACTGTGCGGATTGCTACCATTTCTGCATTGATTTTAACTAGGGCCTCTGAGGTATCATTGACTACTCGTTCCACAACGGATGCCATGTTAATGGATTCCCTTGCAATTGGCGGCCCCATACCTGGGGATCAGAATGGCAAAGAACCAAATGTTCCGACAGTGACTTTATATGATACATATAAGGCACAATGTAGGCTAAATAGCAGGATCCTGACCAATTCTGGGGCAGCCAAGGGTAGGCCTTGTGGCCACACACCCAATAGGTGCCATTATAGGCAATGAAGGTTAGCTGTTTCTTTGTCAGCAACACTCCGGGGCCTGTCCAGGCCTTTCCATCTGTTTTATTCAGAATCCCCGTTACGTTAAAAATTCCCACATCGGCTCAGTTTGGACGGTTCCGTGGCTTGATTATATTATAATTCCGGGAGCAGTTACTATACCCCATATTTTGGCCTCCTTTGATGTTTCTAATCAGACAGACCGATTCCCCCGGTCTTCCTATTCCCGTTGTATTAGTGATAACAAAAAATGGGGGCCGTTTGGAATTATTGTAACACGGTTGGTATCCCCCTTCAAAGGTAGTCAGATTGTAACCTGCTGACTTCCATTTACGTGCCCAGTTTTCCGTATCCTAAAATGCCTTGCCTGTTTTGTTTTGATTAATTATCCACTCAGCCATTTCCGAGATATTCAAGGGAACTGGCCTCAAGGGAATCCCTCCCTTTGAGTGAATAGGAATATGTGCACACACCCAACAACTAGAAATGTTACCTTGTTTGGCATAAATGTATGACATATATAAAAAGGTATTTACATGTAATTCCCTTGGTACTCTACTATTTCCCTTTAGTGCAGAGGGTCGGCTAGTAAGAAGTAGGCCTATGCCTAGAATACCTACAATCAGTAATACAGTAAATTTATACATTTTGGCAAAAAGTAATTGTCCTCATTAGATTTCAGCTTCAGTTATGGGTGCTTGTTTAACGTGTGAAGCATGGATCTAGGCTTTCTTTCCTTGGACTTTAACAGCTGCCTGGGTGGTCAATAACACTTGATAAGGTCCCTCCCACTTGGCACCCAAAGGTTCTTTATGCAACTTTTTCACAAATGCTGTCGTGTCCTCCTTCGGGTGGATTACCCCAAGCTGCCGATATCTGTCGGGAAACAGAACTAATAGCATTGGTTAGGTTCTAACAGTATGATAACAAAGTGTCACTCATTAAGTGAACATCAGCTTTCCTTAAATCAATAGTTCCTGGCAGCGACATGGGTCTTCTTGTTATAATTTCAAATGGGCTTAGACCTGTAGTTCTGTTCGGGGTTGCCCTAATGCTACATAGCACTATTGGTAGTGCCTGGGGCCATGGTATTCCTTCTTGGTGATATTTGGCAAGCTGTTGTTTCAGAGTTCGATTCATTCGCTCTACTTGTCATGATGATTGTGGATGATAAGGTCAGTGTAAATCCCACGTAATGTTCAGTAACCTACTTGGCAGACAGCACCTGTGAAGTGTGTTCCCTGATCTGAGTCAATGCTACTCGGAACTCCCCGTCGGGGAATGTAATCCTTACACAAGATCTTTGTAGTGTGATTGGCTGTGGCTCTTTTAGTTGGGACAGCTTCTACCCATCTAGAGAATCTGTCGACCATGACAAGAATGTTAGTGTATCCTTGGCATGAAGGAAGGGATATATAATCAACCTGCAGATGCTGGAATGGTCCGACAGGGGCAGGGGGCCTCAGTTGGGGCATTACTGTGATGGGTCCAGAATTATTTTTCTGGCCAGCTGGGCATGTTTTTTAAATCCCCGACCCCACCAGCTTTTCTGGAACCGTGCCATCATCTGTTGTGAGGCCAAGTGTCCCCACGAGTGGATCTGTTGGGCTAAAAAAGACATAAGCGCTTGTGGCGCGACTGGCTTGTCGGTAACTCTTTGTCTCCAGACACCATCTTCGCATAGCTTAATTCCTGCCTCAATCCATGTCCATTTTTCCTCTCGGGAGCACTCGCCTTGCATTGTTTGAAGGTCTCGTGTCAGAGTCCTGAGTGCTTTCAATCTGCACATCTGTGTTGGTTCTTCTGGAGGAACGCCCTGTGAGGCGGCATCTTTAGCTGCCTGGTCGGCTAGGGCATTTCCCTGTGCTTCTGTGGTATTTTCCTTGGTATGGGCCTTACACTTCAGGATGGACACTTCCTGAGGTAATTGTATGCTCTAGTAAGTCTCGGACTTCTTTTCCATTTTGGATAGGTGTACCAGCAGCAGTGAGGAATCCTCTTTTCCGCCATAACAGACCAAAGTCTTGAGCGACTCCAAAAGCATAACGCGAATCTGTGTAGACATTAGCTGTCTGTCCTTCTGCTATTCGACATGCTTCTGACAGGGCCTGTAACTCGGCCTGTTGTGCTAAAGTTCCTGAGGGTAAACATCCTTTTGCCACTACCTCATATAAGGTTGGAACTGCCCATCCTGCTTGTCAACAAAGGAGGAACCATCTGTAAACAGGATGAGGTCTAGGTTGTGCAGAGGCTCCTCTGCTGCTAAGGCTGCTTCTTCTGTTTTTTTTTAAATCTCCACGCAGTCAGGCTCTTCATATTCTCCCCTCTCTTGCTCCCTCGATTCTGACATCGGGAGCATAGTTGCGGGATTTACTGGCCCGGATGATATGAAGATTAGGAGCTTCCAAAACTGCTGTCCAGCGGGTCCATCTAGCTGCCGTCACCTGAGACATTCTATTCATAGACAGCAAAGCATGTACGGTGTAGGGACACTTGACAATCAGCTTTTGGTCGAGGACTAGACCCGCAGTGGTCATTACCGCTCGACATGTAGCTTCCATGGCCCTTAGGCAACTTCCCCATCCGAGGGCTCCCGCATCCAGTTTTGCCGAATAATAGCCAATAGGTCTTTGCCGATCCCCATGTTCTTGTGTCAGTATAGCTGTCATATATCCTTCTTTCTCATGGACAAACAGGGTAAATGGCTTACCACTGTCGGGGATTCCCAGAGCCGGTGCCGAACACAAAGCCTTTTTCAAACTCAGGAAGGCCTCTTGCTGTTCCTTAGTGAGGGTGATGGCTTCCCCTTTAAAATATCATTCAATGGCTGAGCAAGCTGTGTGAAGGAGTGAATCCAATTTTTGTTAAAGTTACACAATCCCAAAAAAGACCTTAGTTCCTCAATAGTGGTGGGTTTTTAGCAGCCCGAATGGCTGCAGTTCTATTCTGGGTAAGTTCTCTCTTTGCTTGTGAAATCTTTTGTCCCAGGTATACAACCTCTTCTTGGGATATTTGTGCTTTGTCGATGCTGACTTTATGTCCTTTCAGCCAAAGGTGGTCCAGCAAAGCTCGTAAATCTTGTTCATGCTGTTCTTCCGTGTTTGAAGCTAGCAGGATATCGTCTACATATTGGATGACTGTGGATGACAGGGAAGGTAATTCTTGCAAATGGCTTTGTAAAGCCATGTGGAATATCGTAGGGCTGTTGTGGAAACCCTGCGGTAACCGGGTCCAAGTATACTGTTGTCCTTGGACCGTGAAAGCAAACCACTGTCGAACCTCCGGTGCCAGAGGCACCGACCAAAATCCGTTGGCCATATCTATAACCGAGAAATATTTATGTTCCAGTTTGAGGGCATTAAAAATGGTGGAGGGATCTGCGACCAAAGGAGCTTTTCGATCAATACACTGGTTAGCTTTCCTATAATCGACAGTCAAACGCCATGTCTCATTAGATTTCTGTACCGGCCACACGGGACTATTGAAGGAGCTATGCATTTTAATAAGCACCCCTTGTTTCTCCAATTGCTGAATAACCGGTAAGATTCCCGCGATGGCAGTTGGACTGATGAGATACTGTTTAGTGCATGGAGGCTTGGTCCCGGTAAATGACGCAGGCTCCATCTGGAGTAGGCCACAATCGTTCTTATCTTTAGCCCATATCGGGTGTTCCTTCAATTCTTCTTTCTTCAAAGTTCTAATTGACCATGTCACCCGACCATCCTCGAAATGCAACGATGAATTTACTTGGATTAGAAGTCCATTCCCAAAAGGGGTTGATCTACTGGGCCTATCCAGACCGGCGTGGTGAGTTCATGTGGACCCAGCCCTATAAATACCGGTGTTGTCCTTTTAATTTCCATTTTATGGCCCCCAACTCCATAGGCTGTACGTGCCCTACCATCTAACGGCAAAAAGTCTCCATATTGTAGGGGTAAGCATGTTAATTCCACCCCTGTGTCTAAAGACAGTCCACATCCTTATCGCCCACCCTCACAGTTATATATAGCCCATCTCCCCTTTGTTATATTAGTGCAAGGAGGGGGGCCAGGGTGGGCTCTAATTGTTTTTTGCTATCCCAAGTAACTCCTTCTGTTGTTGTATTGTCAGTCGCTTAAATGCTTCTATGAGGTCGTTATCTTGTGACAAGCCTGGCTTGTTGGCTGAATTGTATCCCTGGCTGCGTCCTCTTCCCTAGCCATGACCTTGCTGTTTTGCCCTGCACGTCTTGGCCCAGTGACCTTCTTTCCCACAGTAATGACATTTTCCGGGTAATTTTCCTAATAACTGTTTATCGGAATCTTGGGATTTCCATCCCATAGCCTGTACAGCTCGGACTTTAGCTCCCATATCCCAATCTAATTGGTTACATCGATCCACCAATGCTGCAAAGGTAGTTCCTCTACCTTCCCAGTCCGGTAACACTACCTTAAGCATTTTGGACAGTTCTGGCTTTAGACCTGCCACGAAAGCTGCTTTCAGGGGTCCAAACACTTGTTCATCGATTTCCTCATCCGTATTATTCATACCCGAATGTTCTAGCCACATGCATCTAAACCGCTCGTCATACTCCAGGACCTCCTCTGTTCCTTTCTGTTGGCAGGCTGCAATTTTTCCCCAGTCTGTCTTAGCTGGACTGAAGGCTTGCAGCCGGTGTTTAATCTCCTCCCATCCTGCGTTTAATTCTTGCTCATCCTGCTCCAAAGCTTCTTCTACCTTGTCGTGCAATTTTCTTCCCTGTGTTTTTGACACCATTATGGTCAAAATTTGCACTCCGTCCCAGGGATGAAGTTGATATATATTTCTTAAGCGGTCCAATTGGTCCCACGTTTTCACTCCCCCTTTCTTTGGATTGAGCAATTCCTTGGACCATTTATCAATTTTCTCTTGGTCTGCCGGATCATGAACTAAATATTCTGCATACACCCTTTTCCTCGTTTTTTTGGTTCCGCCCTCATTCGCAGTCTCTTCCGATATGACTACAACACGTCTTTTTTTAAACGGGGCAAAGTGCACCCTTAATTCGTCATCCTCCGACCCTGTATTGTCGGAGGATTCAGAATCCGTATCTATTCCTCGGTCGTGTCTTCGGGTTTGCGCTTTTAATTTATCCAAACATGGGTACCCTGGGAATTGACCAATACATTTTCCTTTTCCTATTACTGTCTCTTGACCTAATGATTTTTTCCATTCTTTAATTTCACCTTTAAGATCTTTAACTTCTGCTTCCAGCTTTTCAAGTTCAAGCTTTTTCTGTCGCAGCTGTGCACAAACAGCTTGCAATTGGTCCTTTGTACTGGTCAGTTCTCGATCATGTTGGGAACGCGTTATAATTTCATTCCGGTTTCGAATCTGGCCCATAACCGCTAGGGACCATCTAGTTCGCTCTTTATTTTTCATACAGGTCGTTTTTCCCCAGACCCTTTTAATCTCGTCCAAGGACCATTGTCCTTTGGAGGTTCCGTACTTTTGTTCGATCTTAATACAGGTTTTAGATAAGTTGAATTGTTGCTCTATGTATTCTTTCAACTGTTCGAGGATTTCATCTATCGAAACCTCAGGTGGTGCCCGCCCGCCTTTAACAGTTGTAGGCAATTCTTTGCTCTTATCTCCTGCTGCCATAATACTGATTTCTTTACTGGGGTCTCGAGTCGTAGGCTTTCCAGCTGATTAGTGAGTCGGCAATTAATTAACTAACACAGTGCCGAAGTTAGACGTCTATGGGACCTCGAGCCGACTACCAACCGGAGGGTTCGCAAACCGGAGGCTTTCGGAATCGCGTAGAAGGAGAGGCGAATTTAGACTTTTGACCAAGGACTTTTATAAAGAGGAGTCCTTACCTCAGTATGTCGGTCCAATGTCCAAAATTCAGTTTCTTCCCTCAGCGATCCTGTTCGTGACGCCAAAATTGTTAGATCTCTTAATTTTCAATGAAATATGAACTCTGGTTGTAGTTTTAATGTAACTTTATCCTGGCAGCAGCAACAAGCTTCTGGCCTTTGTCCTTCTGAGACCACATGGTCAAAATGGCTGTACTTACACCTGGTTCAATTTACAGAAAAGAACTCGCCTTCTTTGATCTTATTGGTTCATTTGATAGTCTTTTAACCTTTAATTGGCTCGCTACCCAAAGGTCCGAAAATGTCAAGTTGATTGATGACTTAATGCAATGTGCTCAGTCACACGTACACATGGGAGTCTGTGTTTTCTCAACTTGTCTAAATGCAGCCTGTTTGAATTCTCTATCACTTGGTTAGACCACACTTGGAGTACTACGTACAGTTCTGGTCGCCATATTATAAAAAGGATATAGCAGCACCGGTGAGGGTGTAGAGTAGATTTATGAGGATGATACCAGAAATGTGAGGGTATACATATCAGGAAAGGATGACAGGCTGGGTCTCTTTTCTCCTGAAAAAAAGAAGGCTGAGGCGTGACCTAATAGAGGTCTTTAAAATTATGAAAGGTTTTGATAGAATGCATACAGAGAGAATGTTTCCACTTGTGGGGAAGAGCATAACTAGAGGCCATCAATATAAGATAATGACCAAGACATTCAATAGGGTATTTAGAAGAAACTTCTTTACCCAAAGAGTGGTGAGAATGTGGAACTCACTACCAGAGGGAGTGGTTGAAGCGAATACTATAGATGTATTTATGGGGAGGTTAGATAAGCATATGAGGGAGGGGGGGAATAGAGGGTTATGGTGATAGATTTAGATGAGGAAAGACGGGAGGAGGCTCGAATGGAGCATAAACGCTGGCATGGACTGGTTGGGCCGAATGGCCAGTTTCTGTGTCGTATATCCTATGTAATCCTTTGTAGCAATTTGATGGCCTGTTTTGCAAATCCTCATTTTGACAGAATGACACGAGCATAGAAACATAGAAACATAGAAAATAGGTGCAGGAGTAGGCCATTCGGCCCTTCTAGCCTGCACCGCCATTCAATGAGTTCATGGCTGAACATGCAACTTCAGTACCCCATTCCTGCTTTCTCACCATACCCCTTGATTCCCCTAGTAGTAAGGACTTCATCTAACTCCTTTTTGAATATATTTAGTGAATTGGCCTCAACAACTTTCTGTGGTAGAGAATTCCACAGGTTCACCACTCTCTGGGTGAAGAAATTCCTCCTCATCTCGGTCCTAAATGGCTTCCCCCTTATCCTTAGACTGTGTCCCCTGGTTCTGGACTTCCCCAACATTGGGAACATTCTTCCTACATCTAACCTGTCTAACCCCGTCAGAATTTTAAACATTTCTATGAGGTCCCCTCTCATTCTTCTGAACTCCAGTGAATACAAGCCCAGTTGATCCAGTCTTTCTTGATAGGTCAGTCCCGCCATCCCGGGAATCAGTCTGGTGAACCTTCGCTGCACTCCCTCAATAGCAAGAATGTCCTTCCTCAGGTTAGGAGACCAAAACTGTACACAATACTCCAGGTGTGGCCTGACCAAAGCCCTGTACAATTGTAGCAACACCTCCCTGCCCTTGTACTCAAATCCCCTCGCTATGAAGGCCAACATGCCATTTGCTTTCTTAACCGCCTGCTGTACCTGCATGCCAACCTTCAATGACTGATGTACCATGACACCCAGGTCTCGTTGCACCTCCCCTTTTCCTAATCTGTCACCATTCAGATAATAGTCTGTCTCTCTGTTTTTACCACCAAAGTGGATAACCTCACATTTATCCACATTATACTTCATCTGCCATGCATTTGCCCACTCACCTAACCTATCCAAGTCGCTCTGCAGCCTCATAGAATCCTCCTTGCAGCTCACACTGCCACCCAACTTAGTGTCATCCGCAAATTTGGAGATACTACATTTAATCCCCTCGTCTAAATCATTAATGTACAGTGTAAACAGCTGGGGCCCCAGCACAGAACCTTGCGGTACCCCACTAGTCACTGCCTGCCATTCTGAAAAGTCCCCATTTACTCCTACTCTTTGCTTCCTGTCTGACAACCAGTTTTCAATCCATGTCAGCACACTACCCCCAATCCCATGTGCTTTAACTTTGCACATTAATCTCTTGTGTGGGACCTTGTCGAAAGCCTTCTGAAAGTCCAAATATACCACATCAACTGGTTCTCCCTTGTCCACTCTACTGGAAACATCCTCAAAAAATTCCAGAAGATTTGTCAAGCATGATTTCCCTTTCACAAATCCATGCTGACTTGGACCTATTATATTACCTCTTTCCAAATGCACTGCTATGACATCCTTAATAATTGATTCCATCATTTTACCCACTACCGATGTCAGGCTGACCGGTCTGTAATTCCCTGTTTTCTCTCTCCCTCCTTTTTTAAAAAGTGGGGTTACATTGGCTACCCTCCACTCCATAGGAACTGATCCAGAGTCAATGGAATGTTGGAAAATGACTGTCAATGCATCCACTATTTCCAAGGCCACCTCCTTAAGTACTCTGGGATGCAGTCCATCAGGCCCTGGGGATTTATCGGCCTTCAATCCCATCAATTTCCCCAACACAATTTCCCGACTAATAAGGATTTCCCTCAGTTCCTCCTCCTTACTAGACCCTCCGACCCCTTTTATATCCGGAAGGTTGTTTGTGTCCTCCTCAGTGAATACCGAACCAAAGTACTTGTTCAATTGGTCCGCCATTTCTTTGTTCCCCGTTATGACTTCCCCTGATTCTGACTGCAGGGGACCTACGTTTGTCTTTACTAACCTTTTTCTCTTTACATATCTATAGAAACTTTTGCAATCCGTCTTAATGTTCCCTGCAAGCTTCTTCTCGTACTCCATTTTCCCTGCCCTAATCAAACCCTTTGTCCTCCTCTGCTGAGTTCTAAATTTCTCCCAGTCCCTGGGTTCGCTGCTATTTCTGGCCAATTTGTATGCCACTTCCTTGGCTTTAATACTATCCCTGATTTCCCTTGATAGCCACGGTTGAGCCACCTTCCCTTTTTTATTTTTACGACAGACAGGAATGTACAATTGTTGTAGTTCATCCATGCGGTCTCTAAATGTCTGCCATTGCCCATCCACAGTCAACCCCTTCAGTATCATTCACCAATCTATCCTAGCCAATTCACGCCTCATACCTTCAAAGTTACCCTTCTTTAAGTTCTGGACCATGGTCTCTGAATTAACTGTTTCATTCTCCATCCTAATGCAGAATTCCACCATATTATGGTCACTCTTCCCCAAGGGGCCTCGCACAACGAGATTGCTAATTAATCCTCTCTCATTACACAACACCCAGTCTAAGATGGCCTCCCCCCTAGTTGGTTCCTCGACATATTGGTCTAAAAAACCATCCCTTATGCACTCCAGGAAATCCTCCTCTACCGTATTGCTTCCAGTTTGGTTAACCCAATCTATGTGCATATTAAAGTCACCCATTATAACTGCTGCACCTTTATTGCACGCACCCCTAATTTCATGTTTGATGCCCTCCCCAACATCACTACTACTGTTTGGAGGTCTGTACACAACTCCCACTAACGTTTTTTGTCCTTTGGTATTCTGCAGCTCTACCCATATAGATTCCACATCATCCAAGCTAATGTCCTTCCGAACTATTGCCTTAATTTGCTCCTTAACCAGCAATGCTACCCCACCTCCTTTTCCTTTTATTCTATCTTTCCTGAATGTTGAATACCCCTGGATGTTGAGTTCCCAGCCCTGATCATCCCAGAGCCACGTCTCCGTAATCCCAATCACATCATATTTGTTAACATCTATTTGCACAGTTAATTCATCCACTTTATTGCGGATACTCCTTGCATTAAGACACAAAGCCTTCAGGCTTGTTCTTTTAACACCCTTTGTCCTTTTAGAATTTTGCTGTACAGTGGCCCTTTTTGTTCTTTGCCTTGGGTTTCTCTGCCCTCCACTTTTCCTCATCTCCTTTCTGTCTTTTACTTTTGCCTCCTTTTTGTTTCCCTCTGTCTCCCTGCATTGGTTCCCATCCCCCTGCCATATCAGTTTAAATCCTCCCCAACAGCACTAGCAAAAACTCCCCCTAGTACATTGGTTCTGGTCCTGCCCAGGTGCAGACCGTCCGGTTTGTACTGGTCCCACCTCCCCCAGAACCGGTTCCAATGCCCCAGGAATTTGAATCCCTCCCTGTTGCACCACTGCTCAAGCCACGTATTCATCTGCGCTATCCTGCGATTCCTACTCTGACTATCACGTGGCACTGGTAGCAATCCCGAGATTACTACTTTTGAGGTCCTACTTTTTAATTTAGCTCCTAGCTCCTTAAATTCGTTTCGTAGGACCTCATCCCTTTTTTTACCTATGTCGTTGGTACCAATGTGCACCACGACAACTGGCTGTTCTCCCTCCCTTTTTAGAATGTCCTGCACCCGCTCCGAGACATCCTTAACCCTTGCACCAGGGAGGCAACGTACCATCCTGGAGTCTCGGTTGCGGCCGCAGAAACGCCTATCTATTCCCCTCACCATTGAATCCCCAATCACTATTGCACTCCCACTCTTTTTCCTGCCCTCCTGTGCAGCAGAGCCAGCCATGGTGCCATGAACTTGGCTGCTGCTGCCCTCCCCTGATGAGTCATCCCCCTCAATAGTACCCAAAGCAGTGTATCTGTTTTGCAGGGGGATGACCACAGGGGACTCCTGCACTACCTTCCTTGCACTGCTCTTCCTGTTGGTCTTCCATTCCCTATCTGGCTGTGGACCCTTTCCCTGCGGTACGACCAACTCGCTACACGTGATACTCACGTCATTCTCAGCATCGTGGATGCTCCAGAGTGAATCCACCCTCAGCTCCAACTCCGCAACGCGGACCGTCAGGAGCTTGAGGTGGACACACTTCCTGCAAATATAGTCGTCAGAGCAGCCTGTTGAAAAGTGACTATGTGGTCTCCTCGCTCCTCAGAGGGAAGTACCTGGCTCTGTGTGGTAATGACCCCGTCCTACACAATGCAGATTAGTTGTGGTGGGGATTTGAACCTCCTTTGTTGCTCTGAACAGTAGAACTACATGTGATCCTATTATTTTTAATCTACAATTCCTGCTGGCTTGGTTTTAGTTTACATTTCTTTTTAAATAGAATCATAGGGCCCAAGTTTCCACAAGAAAAAAAACGGGCGCCCCTCCGAGCTGGGCGCCCGTTTTTCGCGCCTAAAACGGCGCCTAAAAAAATCCTCGGTATTCTCCACCTACTTACAGGTCCTCTGGCCCTCGGCGCAGCCAGCACGAGCTGTGGGGGGGGTGGAGCCAGGTCCCTGCGCTGAAAACAGTGCCGGGACCTCTGCACATGCGCGCTACAGTCGGCACGCAAGTGCAGTAGCTCCAGGCGCCGAACTGTGTGGGAGGGGCCCGAAGCACGCAGCCCTTAGCCCTGGCCCAATGGCCTCACTGGGGCTGCGTGAATAAGGCTCCTCCCACGGCCAGCTCCTGCTTCCCCCCCCCGCGACAAGACCCAACACTCGCTCCCCCCCCCCCCCCCCGCCGACCAGACCCGAGACCCGCTCCCTCCCCCCCCGCCGACCAGACCCGACCCGACACCCGCTCCCCCCACCCCCCCGCCCCGACCCAAGACCCGAGACCCGCTCCCCCCCCCCCCCCGACTGACCCGACCCGACCCGAGACCCGCTCCCCCCCCCCCCCCGACTGACCCGACCCGACCCACGCTCCTGTTCCCCAACCCGCCCCCTCCCCCCACTGGACCCGACTCCCGGACTGGATCCGATCCGACCTGACCTCTCCCTTTCCCACCCCTCTCTCTCCCCACCCCCCCCCCCGCTCTCTCTCTCTCCCCCCCCCGCTCTCTGTCTCTCCCTCCCTCCCCTCTCTCTCTCTCCCTCCCTCCCCTCTCTCTCTCTCCCTCCCTCCCCCTCTCTCTCTCTCCCTCCCTCTCTCTCTCTCCCCCCCGCTCTCTGTCTCTCCCTCCCTCCCTCTCTCTCTCTCCCCCCCCCCGCTCTCTGTCTCTCCCTCCCTCCCCTCTCTCTCTCTCCCTCCCTCCCCTCTCTCTCTCTCCCTCCCTCCCCTCTCTCACTCTCCCTCCCTCCCCCTCTCTCTCTCTCCCTCCCTCTCTCTCTCTCTCCCTCCCTCTCTCTCTCTCTCTCTCTCCCCCCCAACGCTCTCTCCCCCCCCCGCTCTCTCTCTCTCCCTCCCTCCCCTCTCTCTCTCTCTCTCCCTCCCTCCCCTCTCTCTCTCTCCCTCCCTCCCCTTTCTCTCTCTCTCTCCCTCCCCCCCTCTCTCTCTCCCTCCCTCTCTCCCTCCCCCCCTCTCTCTCCCTCCCTCCCCCCCATCTCTCTCTCTCTCCCTCCCCCCCCTCTCTCTCTCTCTCTCCCTCCCCCCCCTCTCTCTCTCTCTCTCTCCCTCCCCCCCCTCTCTCTCTCTCTCCCTCCCTCTCTCTCTCTCTCTCTCTCTCCCCCTCCCTCCCTCTCTCTCTCTCTCTCTCCCCCCCTCCCTCTCTCTCCCTCCCTCCCCCCCCTCTCTCTCTCTCTCTCTCTCCCTCCCTCTCTCTCTCTCTCTCTCTCTCCCCCTCCCACTCAGCGACACGACCGGCTGCAGAATTCTCCCTGGCTGAAGCACTTTCACACAGGTAGGAAGATGGTTTATTTAATCTTTTCTTGGCTTATAAATGTTTATTCAGGTTGGATTTATTTGTATAATATTTGTAGAAGTATAAATAAGGATTTATTGTAGAATTTAATGACTTCCCTTCCCCCCCTCCCCCCCACCTCGTTCTGGACGCCTGATTTGTAACCTGCGCCTGATTTTTTAATGTGTAGAACAGATTTTTTCAGTTCTACAAAAATCTTCACTGGCTCCATTCTACTTTAGTTTGGAGTACGTTTTCACTGTGGAAACTTTCAAATCAGGCGTCAGTGGCCGGACACGCCCCCTTTTGAAGAAAAAATTCTGTTCTAAACTAGAACTGTTCTACCTGACTAGAACTGCAGAAAAAAAAATGTGGAGAATTGCGATTTCTAAAATAGTCCGTTCTCCACCAGTTGCTCCTAAAAATCAGGCGCGAATCATGTGGAAACTTGGGCCCATAGAGTAGAATAGAATCGTAAATATCTTCTCTCCTCCTCTAAGGCAACATAAGAACATAAGAATTAGCAAGCACACAATCTTACCTGTTCCTCGACTTGTGGACCTGTTCCTCGATTTCTGCCAGAGCTGTTGTTAAGCTGGCCCGTAGAAGTTGAACAAGAACAGCCGCGGGGTGATTCACTGCTGGATTTTCTTTCCATTATTTCACCGCTATCCTTGTAAGCATACAGACTGACGTTTTCTTACAAGGATTGCAGCAGGAAAGCTACATTCTTACAACAACATCCAGTTGTATTTATATAGCACCTTTTAACGTAGTGAAACGTCCCAAGGCGATACACAGCAGTGATTTATCAAGAAGAATTTGACACCGAGCCCCATAAGGAGATATTGAGGTAGAAATTCGGGCCCGCCCAAAACCTGGCGCGCTCTGCCATTTTTAAAGTGCTTTTTCCGCCGTGCTGGATGAGGTGGCCTCGTTCGTGAAATTCAGCTCTTTGTCATTTTTTTCCCCGGGGGACCGGAAGTCAGTCATCATGGGGGCGGAAGTGGAGGCAGGACAGAGTCACCGCCGCTGTCAATCATCAGCGGAGCGGTGATGACACCATGACGCGTGTGCGTCACTGCGTCTCTCCGTTTCACTTAAAGGGACAAGCCTTCGCCATTTTAAAACTTCGGTCCATTGGACCACGTGTCGGCAGCCCGGCCGAACCCGGGCGGGGGGGGTATATTTGTTCGGCTGATCGGTAAGCCGGTCGGCCAAAAATATAAAATGGCGGCCGCCTTTACTGGTCGCCGCGCAGCCGAGTCCCACACACAGAAAAACAAGGTGCACCCACAGAAAAAGCGTATCGAAGATTTTTACAGATGGAGGTGTGGGGGATCGGCAGTGCGCGCTTTGACTACGCACCGAGGACCGGTCGGCAGCAGCGGGGCGGAAATGGGAACCGCCGGAAGTTCCACCACGGTGAATTTTGCTGGCGGCGGCCATTCGACCGCTAGTCGGCGGCCGCGGGACTCCGTCGCTTGGCTGCCGCTTTCCGGCGGGAAGAGGCTTTTTCGGGAGGCTGAAATTCAGCCTCATTAGGTCAGGTGACCTAAAGCCCTTGGAGGAGAGAGAGGCGGAGAGGTTTAGCGAGGGAATTCCAGAGCTTAGGGCCTTGGCAGCTGAAGGCATGGCCACTAATGCGTTTAAAATCGCAAGGGGCCAGAATTGGAGGAGCGCAGATATCTCCGGGGTGGAGGGGGGTGGGGGAGGGGTGTTGTAGGGCTGGAGGAGGTTACAGAGATAGGGAGGGCCGAGGCCATGGAAGGGATTTGAAAACCAGGATGAGAATTTTAAAATTGAGGCATTGCTTAACCGGGAGCCAATGTAGGCCAGCGAGCACAGGGGTGATGGGTGAGCGGGGGACCTGGTGTGAGTTGGGATGTGGGCAGCCGAGTTTTGGATGAGCTCAAGTTTATGGAGGGTACAAGGTGGGAGGCCGTCCAGCAGTGCGTTGGAACACACAGTGGCACCACGGTGTAGGGTAGATGATCAAATAGACACTGGTCTGATATGAAGTGGTTTTGCACCTACAATTTTCCAGTAGCTCAGCTATATTTCTATGAGCAGGGACCCGTGATTCTGAAAGGGTTTCCTGCCTCAAGTGAGAGTCTGCATGTAGCAAGGAGGTGAAGCTGAAGCAGTCCGAGATGAATTTGGCTTCGGTGCTGCCTTGAGAGCCCTGCTTAGATGTTCTCTCTGGATGGACACCTCTGGAGAATTGCAGCGTTGCTAGCATCGTGCATGGTTGGTTACAGAAGAGCAAACACTAGTTAGGCCACAGCTGGAGTACTGCGTGCAGTTCTGGTCAACACATCACATGAAAGATGTGATTGCACTGGAGAGGGTACCGAGGGAGATTTACGAGGATGCTGCCAGGACTGGAGAATTTTGGCTATGAGGAAAGATTGGATAAGCTGGGGTTGTTTTCTTTGGAACAGAGGAGGCTGTGGGGGGAGACCTTATTGAAGTGTATAAAATTATGAGGGGCCCAGATAGAGTGGATAGGAAGGACCTACTTCCCTTAGCAGAGGAGTCAACAATCAGTGGGCATAAATTTAAAGTAATTGGGAGGTTTAGAGGGGATTTGAGGGGAAATATTTTCACCCAGAGGGTGGTGGTCTGGAACTCACTGCCTGAAAGGGTGGTAGAGGCAGAAACCCTCACCACATTTAAAAAGTACTTGGATGTGCACCTGAAGTGCCGTAACCTACAGAGCTACGGACCTAGAGCTGGAGAGTGGGATAACGCTGGATAACGCTTTGTCGGCTGGCGCAGACACGATGGGCCGAATGGCCTCCTTCCGTGCTGTGAATTTCTATGATTCTATGAAGGGCAGATAAAAACACAAAATGCTAGAATTACTCAGCAGGTCAGGCAGCATCTGTGGAGAGAGAAACAGAGTTAACAGCCCCGATTTTAACTGCAGATGGATTCCCCGCTCAGGCCGGGTTAAAATCACAGTCGGGTCTTAATGATGTCATCGGGCCGCTGCATGCATATGTAAAGAAGGACCCTGTTGTCTCCGGGCGTCTGTCCTTGCTGCCTGCTCAGGCGAGCAGGTTAAATTTGCAGATGTTGCGATCGTGGCAGCTTTGCGGAATAGGTAAGAGCCAGGGCTTTCGGCTGAGCGAGTTGGGTTAAAATCGTCGCCAACGATGACAGAAAGCTCACCACAGATGCTGCCTGACCTGCTGGGTATTTCCAGCATGTTCTCTACTTTTATTTCAGATGCTGGCGATAGGTAGCACAGCACTTTGAAAATCTTTGCACTAATAATAATACAGGTGCAGCGCCTAAAATCCGGAAGCCTCGGCACCGAGGCCGTTGGATTCCGGGCTTTTCCGGACTTTCGATTTGTTTTCTGACGTCACGAATCCGGAAACAGCCGAGGCCAGGTCCGGTTATTTCTGAATTTCGGAACGTCAGAAAGGGGGGGGGGGGGGGGCGGGGGGGGGTATTCCCGCCAAAGAGCCGTTCGGGCCGGTCTGGCCCCGCCGAGGAGGTTGTTGAGTAGGCCCCGAGGTAAAGGCAGCAGCGGCAGTGAGACGAATGAGGCAAGGGCCGGTGAGGTGAGGCCGAGGTCGGGCAGTGGCGGGGCCCTTGAGGTCGGCAGGGTCGTCGTGTCCGGATCCTGAAACATTTTACGGATTCCGGACGACCCTGCCACCGATCGTTCCGGAGTCTGGATTCCGGCTGCAGCTGTACACTGAAATATTTGTACTTGTATAATAAAAGATTTTATTTAAGAAATATTTCATTGTTTAAAACCTTGGTAAACAGAATTTGTAAAAGAAAACTACATTTTTGGGAGGTCTAAATGGTAATGTTTAGAAATGCTTTTCACTTTGTCTCGTGACTGCCTCCCAAGAGATCTCTCCGGAATGATCCACGGACTATGTTGGTGGTCGAGAGTAGAGACTTCAGCCAAACAAACGGGAGCAGAAATTTCAAGGATGGGTGCAATTGCTTTGAGGATATTTTGGACATCTCAATAGCAATTAAGGCCAAAGATGTCCTGGCAAATAGTCAAGGTTACAGGAAAAGGAACATTAGTTTAATCGACCAGTGTTCCACAGGGCGGGGACTGTCATAGGAATGGACAGATAGAATCTTGTTCTGTAGGGTGGGATCACTCTGTGTATAGGGTGGGATCACTGTGTGTGTAGGGTGGGATCACTGTGTGTGTATAGGGTGGAATCACTCTGTGTGTAGGGTGGGATCACTGAGTGTGTAGGGTGGGATCACTCTGTGTGTGTGTAGGGTGGGATCACTGTGTGTGTAGGGTGGGATCACTCTGTGTATAGGGTGGGATCACTCTGTGTGTGTGGAGGGTGGGATCACTCTGTGTGTGTGTGTAGGGTGGGATCACTCTGTGTGTAGGGTGGGATCACTCTGTGTGTGTGTGTGTGTGTGTGTGTGTGTGTAGGGTAGGATCACTGTGTGTGTGTAGAGTGGGATAACCGTGTGTATAGGGTGGGATCACTCTGTGTCTGTGTGTGTGTAGGGTGGGATCACTATGTGTGTGTAGGGTGGGATCACTCTGTGTGTGTGTAGGTTGGGATCACTGTGTAGGGTGGGATCACTATGTGTGTGTGTAGGGTGGGATCACTGTGTAGGGTGGGATCACTGTGTGTATAGGGTGGGATCACTCTGTGTGTGTGTAGGGTGGGATCACTCTGTGTGTGTGTAGGGTGGGATCACTGTGTAGGGTGGGATCACTGTGTGTATAGGGTGGGATCACTCTGTGTGTGTGTAGGGTGGGATCACTCTGTGTGTGTGTAGGGTGGGATCACTGTGTAGGGTGGGATCACTGTGTAGGGTGGGATCACTGTGTGTGTAGGGTGGGATCACTCTGTGTGTGTGTGTGTAGGGTAGGAGCACTCTGTGTGTAGGGTGGGATCACTGTGTGTGTAGGGTGGGATCACTCTGTGTGTGTGTAGGGTGGGATCACTGTGTGTGTAGGGTGGGATCACTCTGTGTATAGGGTGGGATCACTCTGTGTGTGTGTAGGGTGGGAAAACTCTGTGTGTGTGTAGGGTGGGATCACTGTGTAGGGTGGGATCACTGTGTAGGGTGGGATCACTGTGTGTGTAGGGTGGGATCACTCTGTGTGTGTGTGTGTAGGGTAGGAGCACTCTGTGTGTAGGGTGGGATCACTGTGTGTGTAGGGTGGGATCACTCTGTGTGTGTGTAGGGTGGGATCACTGTGTGTGTAGGGTGGGATCACTGTGTGTGTAGGGTGGAATCACTCTGTGTATAGGGTGGGATCACTCTGTGTGTGTGGAGGGTGGGATCACTCTGTGTGTGTGTGTAGGGTGGGATCACTGTGTAGGGTGGGATCACTGTGTGTGTAGGGTGGAATCACTGTGTGTGTATAGGGTGGGATCACTCTGTGTGTAGGGTGGGATCACTCTGTGTGTAGGGTGGGATCACTGTGTGTGTAGGGTGGGATCACTCTGTGTGTGTGTAGGGTGGGATCACTGTGTGTGTAGGGTGGGATCACTCTGTGTATAGGGTGGGATCACTCTGTGTGTGTGGAGGGTGGGATCACTCTGTGTGTGTGTGTAGGGTGGGATCACTCTGTGTGTAGGGTGGGATCACTCTGTGTGTGTGTGTGTGTGTGTGTAGGGTGGGATCACTGTGTGTGTGTAGGGTGGGTTAACCGTGTGTATAGGGTGGGATCACTCTGTGTCTGTGTGTGTGTAGGGTGGGATCACTATGTGTGTGCAGGGTGGGATCACTCTGTGTGTGTGTAGGTTGGGATCACTGTGTGGGGTGGGATCACTATGTGTGTGTAGGGTGGGATCACTCTGTGTGTGTGTAGGGTGGGATCACTGTGTAGGGTGGGATCACTGTGTGTGTAGGGTGGGATCACTCTGTGTGTGTGTGTAGGGTAGGAGCACTCTGTGTGTGTGTAGGGTAGGAGCACTCTGTGTGTGTGTAGGGTGGATCACTGTGTGTATAGGGTGGGATCACTGTGTGTGTAGGGTGGGATCACTGTGTGTGTAGGGTAGGAGCACACTGTGTGTGTGTGTGTAGGGTAGGAGCACTCTGTGTGTGTGTAGGGTGGGATCACTGTGTGTATAGGGTGGGATCACTGTGTGTATAGGGTGGGATCACTCTGTGTGTGTGTAGGGTGGGATCACTGTGTGTGTAGGGTGGGATCACTCTGTGTTTAGGGTAGGAGCACTCTGTGTGTGTGTGTGTGTGTGTGTAGGGTGGGATCACTGTGTGTGTGTATAGGGTGGGATCACTCTGTGTGTGTGTGTAGGGTGGGATCACTGTGTGTATAGGGTGGGATCACTCTCTGTGTGTGTGTGTGTAGGGTGGGATCACTATGTGTATAGGGTGGGATCACTCTGTGTGTGTGTAGGGTGGGATCACTCAGTGTGTGTGTGTAGGGTAGGAGCACTCTGTGTGTGTGTAGGGTAGGAGCACTCTGTGTGTGTGTAGGGTGGATCACTGTGTGTATAGGGTGGGATCACTGTGTGTATAGGGTGGGATCACTCTGTGTGTGTGTAGGGTGGGATCACTCTGTGTATAGGGTGGGATCACTGTGTATAGGGTGGGATCACTCTGTGTGTGTGTAGGGTGGGATCACTGTGTGTGTAGGGTGGGATCACTCTGTGTGTAGGGTAGGAGCACTCTGTGTGTGTGTGTGTGTGTGTGTGTGTATAGGGTGGGATCACTCTGTGTGTGTGTAGGGTGGGATCACTCTGTGTGTGTGTGTAGGGTAGGAGCACTCTGTGTGTGTGTAGGGTAGGAGCACTCTGTGTGTGTGTAGGGTGGATCACTGTGTGTATAGGGTGGGATCACTGTGTGTATAGGGTGGGATCACTCTGTGTGTGTGTAGGGTGGGATCACTCTGTGTATAGGGTGGGATCACTGTGTATAGGGTGGGATCACTCTGTGTGTGTGTAGGGTGGGATCACTGTGTGTGTAGGGTGGGATCACTCTGTGTGTAGGGTAGGAGCACTCTGTGTGTGTGTGTGTGTGTGTGTGTGTAGGGTGGGATCACTGTGTGTGTGTATAGGGTGGGATCACTCTGTGTGTGTGTGTAGGGTGGGATCACTGTGTGTATAGGGTGGGATCACTCTGTGTGTGTGTGTGTGTAGGGTGGGATCACTATGTGTATAGGGTGGGATCACTCTGTGTGTGTGTAGGGTGGGATCACTCTGTGTGTGTGTAGGGTGGGATCACTGTGTAGGGTGGGATCACTGTGTGTGTAGGGTGGGATCACTCTGTGTGTGTGTGTAGGGTAGGAGCACTCTGTGTGTGTGTAGGGTAGGAGCACTCTGTGTGTGTGTAGGGTGGATCACTGTGTGTATAGGGTGGGATCACTGTGTGTATAGGGTGGGATCACTCTGTGTGTGTGTAGGGTGGGATCACTCTGTGTATAGGGTGGGATCACTGTGTGTATAGGGTGGGATCACTCTGTGTGTGTGTAGGGTGGGATCACTGTGTGTATAGGATGGGATCACTGTGTGTGTAGGGTGGGATCACTCTGTGTGTGTGTAGGGTGGGATCACTGTGTGTGTAGGGTGGGATCACTCTGTGTATAGGGTGGGATCACTCTGTGTGTGTGGAGGGTGGGATCACTCTGTGTGTGTGTGTAGGGTGGGATCACTCTGTGTGTAGGGTGGGATCACTCTGTGTGTGTGTGTGTGTGTGTGTGTGTGTGTGTAGGGTAGGATCACTGTGTGTGTGTAGGGTGGGATAACCGTGTGTATAGGGTGGGATCACTCTGTGTCTGTGTGTGTGTAGGGTGGGATCACTATGTGTGTGTAGGGTGGGATCACTCTGTGTGTGTGTAGGTTGGGATCACTGTGTAGGGTGGGATCACTATGTGTGTGTGAAGGGTGGGATCACTGTGTAGGGTGGGATCACTGTGTGTATAGGGTGGGATCACTCTGTGTGTGTGTAGGGTGGGATCACTCTGTGTGTGTGTAGGGTGGGATCACTGTGTAGGGTGGGATCACTGTGTGTATAGGGTGGGATCACTCTGTGTGTGTGTGTGTGCAGGGTGGGATCACTATGTGTATAGGGTGGGATCACTCTGTGTGTGTGTAGGGTGGGATCACTCTGTGTGTGTGTAGGGTGGGATCACTGTGTAGGGTGGGATCACTGTGTGTGTAGGGTGGGATCACTCTGTGTGTGTGTGTGTAGGGTAGGAGCACTCTGTGTGTAGGGTGGGATCACTGTGTGTGTAGGGTGGGATCACTCTATATATGTGTAGGGTGGGATCACTGTGTGTGTAGGGTGGGATCACTGTGTGTAGGGTGGGATCACTCTGTGTATAGGGTGGGATCACTCTGTGTGTGGAGGGTGGGATCACTCTGTGTGTGTGTGTAGGGTGGGATCACTGTGTAGGGTGGGATCACTGTGTGTGTAGGGTGGGATCATTGTGTGTGTATAGGGTGGGATCACTCTGTGTGTAGGGTGGGATCACTCTGTGTGTAGGGTGGGATCACTGTGTGTGTAGGGTGGGATCACTCTGTGTGTGTGTAGGGTGGGATCACTGTGTGTGTAGGGTGGGATCACTCTGTGTATAGGGTGGGATCACTCTGTGTGTGTGGAGGGTGGGATCACTCTGTGTGTGTGTGTAGGGTGGGATCACTCTGTGTGTAGGGTGGGATCACTCTGTGTGTGTGTGTGTGTGTGTGTGTAGGGTGGGATCACTGTGTGTGTGTAGGGTGGGTTAACCGTGTGTATAGGGTGGGATCACTCTGTGTCTGTGTGTGTGTAGGGTGGGATCACTATGTGTGTGCAGGGTGGGATCACTCTGTGTGTGTGTAGGTTGGGATCACTGTGTGGGGTGGGATCACTATGTGTGTGTAGGGTGGGATCACTCTGTGTGTGTGTAGGGTGGGATCACTGTGTAGGGTGGGATCACTGTGTGTATAGGGTGGGATCACTCTGTGTGTGTGTAGGGTGGGATCACTCTGTGTGTGTGTAGGGTGGGATCACTGTGTAGGGTGGAATCACTGTGTGTATAGGGTGGGATCACTCTGTGTGTGTGTGTGTGTAGGGTGGGATCACTATGTGTATAGGGTGGGATCACTCTGTGTGTGTGTAGGGTGGAATCACTCTGTGTGTGTGTAGGGTGGGATCACTGTGTAGGGTGGGATCACTGTGTGTGTAGGGTGGGATCACTCTGTGTGTGTGTGTAGGGTAGGAGCACTCTGTGTGTGTGTAGGGTAGGAGCACTCTGTGTGTGTGTAGGGTGGATCACTGTGTGTATAGGGTGGGATCACTGTATGTGTAGGGTGGGATCACTGTGTGTGTAGGGTAGGAGCACTCTGTGTGTGTGTGTGTAGGGTAGGAGCACTCTGTGTGTGTGTAGGGTGGGATCACTGTGTGTATAGGGTGGGATCACTGTGTGTATAGGGTGGGATCACTCTGTGTGTGTGCAGGGTGGGATCACTGTGTGTGTAGGGTGGGATCACTCTGTGTGTAGGGTAGGAGCACTCTGTGTGTGTGTGTGTGTGTGTAGGGTGAGATCACTGTGTGTGTGTATAGGGTGGGATCACTCTGTGTGTGTGTGTAGGGTGGGATCACTGTGTGTATAGGGTGGGATCACTCTGTGTGTGTGTGTGTGTAGGGTGGGATCACTATGTGTATAGGGTGGGATCACTCTGTGTGTGTGTAGGGTGGGATCACTCTGTGTGTGTGTGTAGGGTAGGAGCACTCTGTGTGTGTGTAGGGTAGGAGCACTCTGTGTGTGTGTAGGGTGGATCACTGTGTGTATAGGGTGGGATCACTGTGTGTATAGGGTGGGATCACTCTGTGTGTGTGTAGGGTGGGATCACTCTGTGTATAGGGTGGGATCACTGTGTGTATAGGGTGGGATCACTCTGTGTGTGTGTAGGGTGGGATCACTGTGTGTGTAGGGTGGGATCACTCTGTGTGTAGGGTAGGAGCACTCTGTGTGTGTGTGTGTGTGTGTAGGGTGGGATCACTATGTGTATAGGGTGGGATCACTCTGTGTGTGTGTAGGGTGGGATCACTCTGTGTGTGTGTAGGGTAGGAGCACTCTGTGTGTGTGTAGGGTAGGAGCACTCTGTGTGTGTGTAGGGTGGATCACTGTGTGTATAGGGTGGGATCACTGTGTGTATAGGGTGGGATCACTCTGTGTGTGTGTAGGGTGGGATCACTCTGTGTATAGGGTGGGATCACTGTGTGTATAGGGTGGGATCACTCTGTGTGTGTGTAGGGTGGGATCACTGTGTGTATAGGATGGGATCACTGTGTGTGTAGGGTGGGATCACTCTGTGTGTAGGGTAGGAGCACTTGTGTGTGTGTATGTGTGTGTGTGTAGGCTGGGATCACTGTGTGTGTGTATAGGGTGGGATCACTCTGTGTGTGTGTGTAGGGTGGGATCACTGTGTGTATAGGGTGGGATCACTCTGTGTGTGTGTAGGGTGGGATCACTGTGTAGGGTGGAATCACTGTGGGTGTGTGTAGGGTGGGATCACTCTGTGTGTGTGTAGGGTGGGATCACTGTGTGTAGGGTGGGATCACTCTGTGTGTGTGTAGGGTGGGATCACTCTGTGTGTGTGTAGGGTGGGATCACTGTGTAGGGTGGGATCACTCTGTGTATAGGGTGGGATCACTCTGTGTGTGTGTAGGGTGGGATCACTGTGTAGGGTGGGATCACTCTGTGTCGGGTGGGATCAAGTTCTGTATTGTGGGATCACGCAGCCTGTTTCTTTCTTGTTTCTCAATAAACACGGGCAATCTAAGACTTAATTAAATGGTGAATCTATAATTCCTGTACTGATTCTGGGTCTGTTCAATAGGACTTTAAAGATGATGTGACGCGTTTTGAAATGATGTTTAGACATTCGCCCAGCACAGAGCTGTTTGTGGTAGTTGGGAATCACGATATTGGCTTTCATTATGAGTAAGTATAACCTATATACAATAATTACAGCTGCACCCAGATAGGGTAAAGTTACTGTAATCAGCGTTTCTGTCTGCCTGTTGATCTACTGTCTATTCATAAGAACCTTTCAGAAATACTTCAGCAGTTATGCCAAATTTGGTAACTTGGCCTCAAGTGGTGAAGGCCTCAAACCAATCTGAGAATTCTCATCGCCTATCCTGCATTATGGGTATCTTCCTGCTGCTCCCCCCACACCCCTGTAACGATCACTCATTTAAAAAAAATAAGAAATAGGAGCAGGAGTAGGCCTCGAGCCTGCTCCGCCATTTAATACGATCATGACTGATCCGATCATGGACTCAGCTCCACTTCCCTGCCCGCTCCCCATAACCCCTTATTCCCTTATCATTTAAGAAACTGTCTATTTCTGTCTTAAATTTATTCAATGTCCCAGCTTTCACAGCTCTCTGAGACAGCGAGTTCCACAGATTTACAACCCTCTGAGAGAAGAAATTTCTCCTCATCCCTGTTTTAAATGGGCAGCCCCTTATTCTAAGATCATGCCCTCTAGTTCTAGTCTCCCCCAGCAGTGGAAACATCCTCTCTGCATCCATCTTGTCGAGCCCCCTCATAGTCTGATACGTTTCGATAAGATCACCTCTCAAAAGCGAAACCCATTTGCTTTTAAGTTAGTTTTTAACAGAACTACTTCATACTTGGGGAAATAAAAAAGTTCCTGTTGACATCTCCTTGGTTTTGTTAACAGAAGGTTGTTTGAAGAGATTTCAAAAATTATATATTTTTAAAAATATTGCTGGAGGGAAACATCCCCAGGTCACTGCAAGAGACCGATATGTTGGCACGGTAACGAGAGGGGGAGAATTATCCTGAGAATTTCAAAAATTGAATTTCGGTTTTGAATAAAACTTGAACTGCAGCGGGGGAGAGGGTAGTGTGGTGGTCCGGGAGGTGATTGACTGCTTCCCTGGCAGATCATTCGAAAGATTCCAGTGGCATGAATGAAATTCATGCAGATTAAACTTAATTTTTACGAAGAAAGTAACATTTTTGTTCTTAATGCCAGCCCAGCCACGTGGAGACAGAGACCGTGATTTAGGAACATCGGAGTCGGCCATTCAGCCCCTCGAGCCTGTTCCGTCATTCAATGAGATCACGGCTGATCTGTACCGTAACTCCATATACCCGCCTTGGTTCTGTAACCCTTAATACCCTTGCTTAACAAAAATCTGTCAATCTCAGAAATTTTCAATTGACGCCCCCCCCCTCTTAGCCTCAACAGCTTTTTGGCGGATGGAGTTTCAGATTTCTATTACCCGATGTGTGAAAAAGGTATGCCCTCTTGTTCTGGACTCATCGGCCAGAAATAGTTTATCTCTTTCTACCCTATCAATTCCTTTAATCATCTTAAACACCTCAATTAGATCACCCGTAATCTTCTATATATAAGCCTAGTCTGTGCAACCTGTCCTTATCATTTAGTCTTCTAAGTTCTGGTATCATTCTGGTGAACCTGAGCTCCACGGTCAATATGTCCCAGCTGAAGTGCACTGCTCAGAACTGAATGCAGTTGTCAAACAGGCTGGCTTCCGGACGGGGAACCTGCTGGGAAATAAAGACGCACGCTGTGACGTTAAAATGCACAGCGCCTGGGGGAATGGGGGCTGCCGGGTTTCCCGACCAAAACTTCTCCCCCTCGTTCACAAGATCTGCCCCAGCCAGGATTGGGGCCGCAGTCTAAATCTGGAAATGTAGATTAGAATATTCAATGTAAAATGATGTACTGAGGGGGGAAATAAAGAGGGGGGAAATAAAGAGGGGGATAAGAGAAAGAGAGAAAAAAGACAAAGCAAAAGTTTAGAACAGAATTATTTTAATCATTTAAAAAAAATCTCCAACAATAATTAAAATCCTGAAGGAATGAGAACCACACTTTTATAAAAGTCCATTTTCAGTGCCAGAGAGGTTGTTTGGTAGTAATGAATACTTACCACGCCATTAAAAATTCAATGACACTAAATAGACAAGTCCGAGCTATTTCTGGAGTAAGTACCGCAACTTCACGCCCTGCATGTGTTTGATCGGCAAGTTTCACAGCAAAGTACTGGCGTAGCGGAGTGCCGGGAAACTTCCTGATTTCTGCGTTCAGGTGCACACGTGCGGACGTCGGAAGTTGCTGTCCGATTTACTCCTTAATAACGGTAAGTACTGACTGCCTCAGTGTTATTCCTGCTGCAAAATCTGGGCCTTTGTTCCAGGGGATATATTCAAGAAATTCGCTGCCTTTGGGACGCGAGCTCTTCTGCTTCTCCAAGTCTGTGAAAATTAAAGAAAGGCTTGTACTTATACAGCGCCTTTCACGACCACCAGACGCCTCAAAGCGCTTTACAGCCAATGAAGTACTTTTGGAGTGTAGTCACTGTTGTAATGTGGGAAACACGGCCGCCAATTTGCGCACAGCAAGCTCCCCACAAACAGCACCGTGATAGTGACCAGGTAATCTGTTTTAGTGATGTTGATTGAGGGATAAATATTGGCCAGGACACCGGGGTTAACTTCCCTGCTCCTCTTCGAAATAGTGCCGTGGGATCTTTTATGTCCAGCTGAGAAAGCAGACGGGGCCTCGGTCTAACGTCGCATCCGAAAAACGGCACCTCCGACAGTGCAGCGCTCCCTCAGCCAGAGTGTCGGCCTAGATTTATGTGCTCAAGTTGCTGGAGTGGGACTTGAGCACAAAAATCGAGACGGACACTCCCAGCGCTCGGCTAAACATGATCATTAGCACGCTGCTGAGTCTGACACCCAAACACAGGGAAGGAGCAGTCTCAGAAATGTAAACACTCGCATTGCACAAGATCCTAAAACATCAAGTTATTTGCAGACAACATCGAGATGGTTGAAAATCTCAACGGGTAGGTTGGGAAGGGATTGTGCTTCATGTACCCTGCCTGGATAGGGTGGGGGCCAGCCTACAGCTGAGAGCCAGCACCTCAAACTGGTTTGCGACTAGCCCAGATTCAGTGATGTCATCCCACAGCATGATGCCATTTCACAGATCAGATCAAAGGGCGTTGCAACACAATTGTCGTTGTGACAACGTGCTCAAGAAACAGAGGGGCGAAATTGCCCCCTTCTTTTTTTATAAAGAGGCCCGGGAAATTGCCCCTTGGGCCAAGAGGCTGGCCGACATTTTGCTCTCGAGACACTACTTACAGGGGAGGGCGCCAGTGTGCCGTGCCACCATCTTGGCAGTATGGCAGTCCTATTGTGGTCCGGGCCACTCTGGTTTGGGTGCCAGGCTGCAGCCTGGGTACTGCCCTAAAGAAAGATGAGCGAGATTACACTCCATTTCCTTTTGAGGGATGGTGGGCCCAATTCAGCGTTGGAGGTAGAATTTCTGTGCCGGGCGCAGGAAGTCAGGTTACCGCCCCCGATAGGGGCGAGGGACAATTTTGCCCCCAGACTATTTTACCCAACAAGTCCGCACTGATGCTTTTCTCCACATATGCCATTTTAGTCAGGGGGGTGGGGGGGGGGTCCAATCTTTTTTATTTGTGAGCATACATAGCGCGCACCATGGAGTCTGAGGAGGCACGAATAACGTTTAAATCCATTTCCCCATTAACGTGTATTATTGATAGTAACAGATCTAATTCAGACCAGTGAGTAACACAGCAAAAAGCTCCCAGACCTCAAACAGAACAAGCGAGCCAAATAAGATGTGGTAGGACTGAAGTGCCTGGGCTTTGCGGGCTGGTATTGCCAGATCTCGCAGCCAACATGTTGGTGTCCCCTGACGGAGTTACCCTCTCTGCTGCCTGCCCATACCCATTAATATCCTTTTTCAAGCAACTATTGAATTGCCCTTTTTTTCCCCAAAAAACCCCCCAACTTTAACAAGTTTGTGGCAGAGAATTCCACCCTCTGTAAAGTTATCTTTTTCCTAATAAGACATAAGAAATAGGAGCAGGGATAGGTCATAAGGCCCCTCGGGCCTGCTCTGCCATTCAATAAGACCATTGCTGATCTTTGACCTCAATGCCACCTTCCCGCCCTATCCCCATAATCCCTTGATTCCCTTAGAGTCCAAAATTCTATCAATCTCCGTCTTGTATATACTCAATGACTGAGCATCCACAACTCTCTGGGGCAGAGAATTCCAAAGATTCACCACCCTCTGAGTGAAGAAATTTCTCATCTCAGTCCTAAATGGCTGACCCCTTACCTGAGACTGTGACCCCCTGGTTCTAGACTCCCCAGTCTGGAGCTTAGTTCTTTTTGTGATTTTGACCTTAAATATGAGCCTTCTTCAGACCATTTTGCCAGCCAATTGAAACAATTTATCACTATTTACCTTCATCATAATCCCTCTTTCAGGTTACCCGTTACATTTCTCAGCTATAGTGGGAAAAGGCCCTAACCTCATGTCTCTCTTCATAACCGTTAGCCCTCAGCTCTGGTAACATCTACACTGCACCTGTCCCAAGGCTTTTAAGTCCTTCCTATAAAGTGGTGCCCAGAAATGCACTAAACACTCCCATTGGAACCTAAATAAGATCTTGTACAAGCTCAACATCACCTCCAAGCTTTTGTATTCTATGTCTTGAGATACAAAGCCAAGTACTCCATTTGTCCCTTTTTTGACTTTTATCAACTTGTGACCTTTGTATCTGCCAATCAACATCCTTTTGTTCCTCTGCTCCATAGTTCATGTTGCTGTACAATAACATGCACAGTGAGTTATTCCATTGTAACAAGACAGTGAGATCAGTCTTGACATGATCTCAACCAGATATGGTTAACTGCCTTGTAACACTTTCCAGCCTGTGTATGGTTGTTCTTAAACAAGTTCACAAGTTGTTTAGTTCCATTACGTGGATAGACTGGAGAAGCTGGGGTTGTTCTCCTTGGAGCAGAGAAGGTTGAGAGGAGATTTGATCGAGGTGTTCAAAATCATGAGGGTCTGGACAGAGTTGACAGAGAAACCGTTCCCATTGGCGGAAGGGTCAAGAGGACACAGATTTAAGGTGATTAGCAAAAGAACCAAAGGCGACATGAGGAAAAACCTTTTTATGCAGTGAATGGTTAGGATCTGGAATGCACTGCCTGAGAAGGTGGTGGAGGCAGATTCAATCGTGGCTTTCAAAAGGGAATTGGATAAGCATCTGAAGGAAAAGAATTTGCAGGGCTACGGGGAAAGGGCGGGGAAGTGGGACTGGCTGGAGTGAAAAGGCAGAGAGCCGGCACGGGCTCGACGGGCCGAGTGACCTCCTGTGCTGCAACCATTCTATGGGCCCAAATTTGCCCAGGAGTTGCTCTGTTTTTTTTGGAGCAACTTGATTTTTCTGGAGTATCTTAAAAATCCCCATTCTGCACAATTAATTTGCGCCAGTGTAAGTGTTAGTTAGGATTTTTTAAAGTTTTTTTTTTCAAAAATGGGTGTTACCAGCTACCCACGCCTGTTATGGCCATTTAAGCCAGTTTGGTCAGCTAATAGTTGTTCCAAACTAACTTCGGCCAGTGTATGTGGCCACTTGTGGCCGCACAGAAAACCCTTGCCGAGAGTTAAGAAATCAACGCAGGTAGCCAGAGATAGAGGGGGGGGGAAGGGAAGTGGAGAGGACCTTGAAAAGCACTAAACACCTTCACAACAACATTCAAGAAGCATAAAAGCCATCAATAATAAATAAAAAATAAATTAATAAAAAATAAAACTTAAGTCCTATCTTCATAACTCGGCCCGGGAAGTCAGCGGGCCTGCCGGTGCGAGAGGCCACTCGGCTGGAAATAGGTGCGGGTGGGTGGGACCCCCGGGCGGGAGAGAGAGAGAGCACAGGGAGAGAGGCCACACATAACACACAGCAGGCTGAGCTTGGCAGAACACACAGGCTGCAGGAGCCAGTTAAAAAAATAACCAGCGCACCACCCTATACTGCCCTTATCCATGTTCTAACAGCCAATAAAGCAACCTTTCTGGAGGTTTTGGAGCCGTCTTCCAATCCAACCAGGCCTCCCGCTGGTTTGGAACGATATGTGGGGTACAAGATTTAAGAGAGGACAGAGTAGAAAGAAAAGTCTTATGTACACACATACACTAAGAGTTTCAAACAGGCAGATCCCGATATGCCTCTTTCGCTTATCCAAGATGAAATGATACACACCACTATAATGCTCTATCTAAAGACCTAGCTGAGAATGAATTAAAATAAAAGCTATCTTTTATACATGTCTTGCATCTAGCACTTGCAAAGTACGTCACACTTACAATGATTTGCTCTGATATCCAGCCGGTGCGAGAGGCCACTCTATTGGGGATAGCTGCGGGTGGGTGGGTCGCCGGGGCGGGAGAGAGAGCGCACGTAACTGGCCACACACAACACACAGCAGGCTGGGCTCGCAGAACACGGAGGCTGCAGGAGTCAACTCCGAGGGACCGCTGACTTCTCCCTTAGAGGGACCGCTGACTTCTCCCTCCGAGGGACCGCTGACTTCTCCCTCCGAGGGACTGGTGGATTTCTCCCTCCGAGGGACCGCTGACTTCTCCCTTAGAGGGACCGCTGACTTCTCCCTCCGAGGGACCGCTGACTTCTCCCTCCGAGGGACCGCTGACTTCTCCCTCCGAGGGACCGCTCACTTCTCCCTCCGAGGGACCGCTCACTTCTCCCTCCGAGGGACCGCTCACTTCTCCCTCCGAGGGACCGCTGACTTCTCCCTCCGAGGGACCGCTGACTTCTCCCTCCGAGGGACCGCTGATTTCTCCCTCCGAGGGACCGCTGACTTCTCCCTCCGAGGGACCGCTGACTTCTCCCTCTGACGAACCGCTGACTTCTCCCTCCGAGGGACCGCTGACTTCTCCCTCCGAGGGACCGCTCACTTCTCCCTCTGAGGGACTGCTGGACGTCTCGCTCCGAGGGACCGCTGGACTTCTCTCGTGACGCCACTCGGCCTGGGATAGGGGCGAGACATCGGATCCCATGCTGCAGAGGAGCTACTGCGCATGCGCATAACCTCCAGTGCGCATGTGTTGGGCTGCCAGCACTCTTTTGAGCGCAGGGCCCTAGCTCCGCCCCCTAATTGAATTGCCACACCGCACCAAGCCATGGGAGAGGCCACAGAGCGGCCAGAATGCAGGGACAACTTTTTGGTGCCGTTTTTATCCTAGGAAGTCGGCGCATCTCACGTGAGTTAAATCTAGTAATTAAACTATGGATTTCTCGGGCAGGGTGGAGCTTTACATTTTCAGGTGACCTTATTCATTTTCTTAATTTAATTTATGGTTTGCTCTTATCCCGCTTGAAAAGCATCTCTGGTTATTGAACCAAATCAACCCAGCTGCTATATTACCTTGGAGGTCTTCCATATTGGTAGGTGCATTAGCTTGTGCAGTGTCTCTGCATTAAATTATTTTAAAATCTTGTTACCACATTTAAGTCCCATTTTTATTCTTTCTAACACTTTATAAGAAGTATAAACCCAGTTCTTCAAAATCTTTGCTCATGTGCTAGTTATACATTCTGCATTAGCAGTGCAGAACTTATATCCTTCTTGGGTTTCTATGACGGAATTATCGCTTTAAATATAATTCTGAAATGAATAGGGTAATTGTGCATATTTAAGCTTATGGGCTTCAGTTTACGCTAATTCAGGAATGAAAAAAGAAAGACTTGCATTTATATAGCAACTTTCACAACTACCAGACATCTCAAAGTGCTTTGCAGCCAATGAAGTACTTTTTGAAGTGTAGTCACTGTTGTAGGAAAAAGTATAACATGAGAAAAGTTCCATCAAGCCCACCTGTCTGACCTTTGACTGTACCTGTTGTGTAGGCATGCCTGTTTGCTGTGTGATGTCTGTAACACTGTTATGTAACACTGAATGTACCCTTACACTGTACACACCTTGCCTGTACACCAGAGGGTGCTGCTGCTGGAGACCTAAGGGTTACCTGCACACGGCAGGTAACCCAGTATAAAAAGGAACTCACAGCTTGTTGTCGTCACTCAGGAGCTGCAAATAAAGGACTACAGGTCTATACAGTTTAAGTATCATACCCTGCCTCGTGGAGTCATTACTAAAGGTGCCTACATACACTACAACTGGCGACAAGGATGGGTAATGAGGTCACGAACCACACGCTCAGCATGTCGAATCTCAGCAACTTTCAGCAATTTATCGATGGGGACAATTTGTAGAAAGATTGGAACACTTAAGGTGACTGGCTGCACCGTGCGACTTTGGCGACCACCTGAATGAAGCACTAAGAGACTCTAAACCGACGAGAGCATTGCACCGCATTGATACTTCTAAGGGCAGAAACGCTGCCCCAAGTCCCGCAACCCTGAGTCCGCCACATGGGGCAAACCGGCTTGCCCCGTGCTGGCGTTGTGGAGGAAACCACAGGGTCCACCAGTGCCACTACAAAGACTATGCATGCAAAGAGAAAAGGCACCTTCAAAGGATGTGCAGAGAAAGCTTTACTCACCGTGTCTCTGATGAGTTGGCTGATCACCTGGGCTCTGACACACAGGAAGGTGAAGTTGCTCAACCCCTGGAAGAAGAGTATGGAACTCATACCTGCTCCACCGAAAGTTCTCCGTGGGCGATGAAAGTAGACGTCGACGGGGTCCCAGTTTCTATGGAGAATGACACAGGGGCGAGCCAGTCTGTGATGAGCCAAGCGACCTTTGAAGAACTTGGGATGAATCCCGCCAATTGACCACAACAACAGTACCCACAAATTTAATCTTGTGAGCAAAAGTTCAGCACAGTTTCTCCAAAACTTCCAGAATATCTCTTTAACCTTCCATTTGCACTACATATACTTCAACTAATTGTTTTCCTTTAGCCAATGAGAGTTTTAATGTCTTCCACTATCTTCATTGATGTTGAGAGGGTGTTTCCCCCGGTTGAGAAATCTAGAACTATGGGGCATAGTGTCAGGATAACATAGAAACATAGAAAGTAGGTGCAGGAGTAGGCCATTCGGCCCTTCGAGCCTGCACCACCATTCAATGAGTTCATGGCTGAACATGCAACTTCAGTACCCCATTCCTGCTTTCTCGCCATACCCCTTGACCCCCCTAGTAGTAAGGGGTTGTCCATCTAGGACAGATGAGGAGAAATGTCTTCACTGAAAGGGTTGTGAATCTTTGGCATGCTCTACTGCAGAGGGCTGTGGATGCTCTGTCGTTGCGGTAACTATTCACTCTCATTTATAAAAAGGATATAGAGGCACTGGAGAATGCGCAAAAAAGATTTACTAGTATGATACCAGAACTGAGAGGGTTAATCCTGTCAGGAAAGGTTGAATAGAAACGAGAAAACCGAAGGGTGACCTGATCTACGTCTTCAAGATTACCAAATGGTTTGATCGGGTAGACAAAGAGAATATTTCCACATCCGGGCGAGATCCGAACTAGGGTCTGTCAATATAAGATCGACACTAATAAATCCGAAAGGGAATTCAGGAGCAATTTCTTTACCCAGAAAGTGGTGAGAATGTGGAACTCGCTGCTACAGGGGATAGTCGAGGAGAACAGCATTATTGCATTCAAGGAAAGCTAGATAAACACATGAGGGAGAAAGGAATAGAAGGTTCGAGAGGTGGGAGGGGGTGTGTTATGGAATATAAACACTCGCATGGACCTGTTGGGCCGGATGGCCTATTTGTGTGCTGTAAATAATTTGTAATACTTTGTCATTTCTGTTAATGTTTTGATTTGTTGTTTATTTAGCGAGCAGATAAAGCACATTTGAGCTTGAAAAGTACTCAGTGCTGGGTTTGAGCCACAATGGTTTGCTTTTTTAGTAAAACTGAACCGTTACCTTTGACTTCCTCCCACAGAATGGATTGGTACAAACTGCAGAGGTTTGAGGGGGTGTTTAACTTCACCTCTGCAAAAGTGGTGACCAGGAAAGGAATAAAGTAAGTGAATGAATTATGTACCCCCTGTAAGTGTGCTGCTTGATTCACGTCAGAGTTTAAAGAGCAGCTGGTATTCCATAGGGATGCAGGGTGGGCGGGGTGTAGTTCCTTAATTTAATCGCGGGTACGGTAGCATAGTGGTTATGTTAATGGACTAGTAATCCAGAGAGCTGGACTAATGATCCAGAGGCACGAGTTCAAATCCCACTATGGCAGCTGGGGAATTTAAATTCAGTAAATTAAATAAATCTGGAATAACAAGCTCATATCAGCAATGGTGACCATGAAACTACCAGATTGTCGTAAAAACCCATCTGGTTCACTAATATCGCTTTGGGTAAGAAAACCTGCCGTCCTTACCTGGTCTGGCCTATATGTGACTCCAAACCCAGCAATGTGGTTCATTCTTAACTGCCCCTCGAGGGCAATTAGGGATGGACAATAAATGCCAGCCTTGCCAGCTGTAATGTATTTGCTGCATGGGTTCTTTGCTTCAGAATTCATAACAGCACATTGCTATTAAGTACTAATTGGTTTATTAATAAAGGTTTAACAATCACACGACACATTATCATTTCATCCACTCAGCATCATCATAGGCAATCCCTCGGAATCGAGGAAGACTTGCTTCCACTCTTAACATGAGTTCTTAGGTGATTAAACAGTCCAATACGAGAACCACAGTCTCTGTCACAGGTGGGACAGATAGTCGTTGAGGGAAGGGGTGAGTGGGACATATTTGCTGCCTGGTCTTTCTGCTGCCTGCGCTTGATTTCTGCATACTCTCGACAACGAGACTCGAGGTGCTCAGCACCCTCCTGGATGCACTTCCTCCACTTAGGGCGGTCTTTGGCCAGGGACTCCCAGGTGTCAGTAGGAATGTTGCACTTTATCAGGGAGGCTTTGAGGGTGTCCTTGTAACATTTCCGCTCCCTCCTTTGGCTCGTTTGCCGTGAAGGAGTTCCGAGTAGAGCGCATGCGCACTATGTGGCCTGCCCAGAGGAGCTGATCGATTGTGGGCAGTGCTTCAATGCTGGGGATGTCATCCACTAGGCTCACAACTGCATACCTCATGGTGGATGGCCTAGACCCAACTGACTGGGGTTTTATTGAGTCTTGTGAACATCACGTGACTGGCTAAGCCACTCACACTGCAACAGTGCTACAACTCTTTTAGAGTAAACAAAACAAACATTAGTTCAAGTGCCCCCCGATCTGGGGGACACTACAAACATTTCCCAAGGCCCTTTTTTTTTGTATTTTTGTAGGTTTTTTTTGTGTTTTTTTTTTGGCTCTAAAACCATAATTTACAAGTGCCCCCTATAAAATGGGAAGGGGACACTAAAACCGGCATTTAGAACAAATTAAACTTTAAAACATATAAAATCAAATTAAAGTTTGGTTGCCAGGGGTAATAATGTACTCCAGTCCCTCCGGTGCCCACCTCTCGCAACAGCGCTACAAACCTGTGAGCATTCTCACAGCTGCATACATTGCATGATCAGCTATGATCATATTGAATGGTGGTGCAGGCTCGAAGGGCCGAATGGTCTAATCCTGCACCTATTTTCTATGTTTCTATTCCACCAGTGGCACCCATCTCCCACGAACAAATTTAAAAAAAATTTGACTACCTTTACTTTCAATCCTGGTGGCTTAGCAAAAATAATATTGGAGCGAGCCTTTGGCTCAGTGATAGCATTCCCACTCCGGACAGTCACGGCGCGTGGAGACCAGAGTGCCAGCTCGGAATTCTGGATTGAGATCCAGTGGGATACTCGCATCCGGTGAATGTAGGTGACCCACTATCCCCCCTAACCCCCATTGTATGGGTTGTGGAAGCCCATAAAACCCTCCCGCCATTTAGGGCCAGTTACCCTACTGGCAATATACTCTTCAATTTTTTTTGGGTGCGTGGCCCCTTTAAGGGACTGCGGACCCCCAGAATTCCGCACGTGCCCGGTTTTCCCGATTTTAGGAGCCGGTGAACCGGCTGAGCGGGAGCGACAGAACAGCTTAAAGGGACACATTGCCGGCCGGCAATGTGAAGGTGGTTACAGCTATGAAAGGAAGGTTCACATCGCGGCCTGCCAGACTATCCATCGCCCTTGGAGGTGGTACAACGGGGGGTTCACCTGACTGATTCCTGGGCTGGGAGGGCTGTCTTATCATTAGAGATTGTGTAGAGTGCTCTCTGGGGTTTAGAGGAATGAGAGGTGATCTCATTGAAACATACAAGATTCTGAGGGGGATTGACAGGTTGTTTCCCCTGGATGGAGTGTTTAGAACTAGGGGGCACATTCTCAGGATAAGAGATATGGAGATATGGATTCGAATTCTGTCTTGACTGAGCCTCCACAGCCCTCTGGGATAGAGAATTCCAAAGATTCACCACCCTCTGAGTGAAGAGATTTCTCCTCATCTCAATCCTAAATGGCCAACCTCTTATTCTGAGACTGTGACCCCTGGTTCTAGACTCCCCAGTCAGGGGAAACATCCTCCCTGCATCTACCCTGTCAAGCCCTGTAAGACTTTTGCATGTTTCAATGAGATTGCCTCTCATTCTTCTAAACGCTAGAGAATATAGGCCTAGTCTGCTCGTTCTCTCCTCATAGGACAATCCCCGGAGTCAGTCTTGTGAACCCTCATTGCACTCTCTCTATGGCAAGTACATAGTTCTAACAAGTATAAGTTCTAACAAGTATAAGTTATACTGCTGTCTGTGTTTGCAGCTTTGTTCTGGTGAACAGCATTGCTTTGCAAGGGGATGACTGTTCCATCTGCAGGAAAGTAGAAAATGATCTTCAACAACTCTCCTTGGCATTAAATTGCTCCCGACAGGTAAGTTAAGTTCATTTGCAGGACTCCTGGGATGTCTAAAGGTACTATTTCCAATAAGTACACAGTTAAAATGATTTATTTGTAAACTTTACGCCACGAGTTGTTATGATCTGGCTGTTGCGTGCTGCCTGGAAAGGCAATGGAAGCAGATTCAATAGCAACTTTCAAAAAGGGAATCAGATACCGACTTGAAAAGAAAAAAATTGCAGGGCTACGGGGAAAGAGCAGAGGGAGAACATAAGAAATAGGAGCAGGAGTAGGCCATTCGGCCTCTCGAGTCTGTTCCATCCACCATTCAATAATAATAACAGGGAGTGGTTGAAGCGAATAGTATCGATGCATTTAAGGGGAGGCTAGACAAGCATATGGGGGAGAAGGGAATAGAGGGTTATGTTGATAGATTTAGATGAGGAAAGACGGGAGGAGGCTCGAGTGGAGCATAAACGCCGGCATGGACTGGTTGGGCCGAATGGCCTGTTTCTGTGCCGTATATCCTGTGTAATCCTATATATGTAATAATAAGATCATGACTGATCATCTACTTCAGCTCCACTTTCCTGCACTATTCCCATGTTGCTTGATTCTGTTAATATCCAAAAACCTGTCGATCTCTGTCTTGAATATACTCTGAATGGCTTGGGGGCTAATTGGATAGCTCTATCAAAGGGCTGGCACAGGCATGATGGGCTGAATGGCCTCACTCGCTGTACGATTCTATGATTCTAACACCTGTAACAGTACCAATCCATGTATCATTTACTTTCCATACTACAACATCAACTTGTATTTATATAAGCGCCTTTCACGTAGTAAAACAGGAGCGTTATCAAACAAAATCTGGCACCGAGCCACCTGAGATATTAGGGCAGATAAGCTTGGTAAAGAGGTAGGTTTTAAGGGGCATCTTAAAAGATAAACGAGGGGAGGCGAGGTTTAGGGAGCGGGTTCCAGAGCTAATGGCCTTGTAAGTATTAAATATTTGATATAAACTTTGTTGACAATGATGAAATTGATTCAGTTCACTGGTTTGTGGCAGCAACATTTATTTTTAAAATTATTTAAAAATGTTTAGTTCAAATAAAACCTCAGATTATTTCCTTATCTGGTCAAAGTGTCCCCGATATCTTGTATAACTGTGACTGCGGTGACACATCTCTCCGTGAACTCTCCATTACCTTCGCCTCCTCGCCTTTCCTTAGTGGTCCACTTTCCGACCTCACAGTGTAGCCAACATATCTTCGATGGCTGCATCTTCCATTCCCACATGGTCAGCTCTGGCATGCCCCAATATTCTGTCCCTGCTCCCTCGTATTTCTCATACATCCTGCCCCTTGGTGATATAATCCTGGGCGGGTAGCTCTCTTTCGGCCGGCACAGATTCGATGGGCCGAATGGCCTCCTTCTGTGCCGTAAATTTCTATGATTATCTGTAAGCATGTGGTCAAGTTGCGAATGTTGGCCAATGACCTCTAGCTTTACCGCTTTGCCGCCACCCTCGACTCTACGACTGCCTCTGTACTGTCTGACATGGTCCATGTCTCCAAATAAGCCTAAGCAAGACCAAAGCAATCTTCGAAGATTGGCCAATGATCTCCAGCTTTAGTGCTTTACCACTTCTTACTTCATCATCATCATCAGCAGTCCCTCAAAATCGAGGAAGATTTGCTTCCACTCTAAAAGTGAGTGAACAGTCCAATACAGGAACCACAGTCTCTGTCACAGGTGGGACAGACAGTCGTTGAAGGAAAGGGTGGATGGGGAGTCTGGTTTGCCGCACACTCCTTCCACTGCCCGAGCTTGGTTTCTGCATGCTCTCGGCGATGAGACTCGAGGTGCTGAGCGCCCTCCCGGATGCTCTTCCTCCACTTAGGGCGGTCTTTGGCCAGGGATTCCCAGGGTGTCGGTGGGAATGTTGCACTTTATCAGGGAGGCTTTGAGGATGTCCTTAAAATGTTTCCTCTGCCCACCTGGGGCTCACTTGTGTAGGAATTCCGAGTAGAGCACTTGCTTTGGGAGTCTTGTGTCAGGCATGCAGATAATGTGGCCCACCCAACAGAGCTGGTCGAGTGTGGTCAGTGCTTCGATGCTGGGGATGTTGGCCTGATTGAGAACACTGATGTTGGTGCGTCTGTCCTCCCAGGGGATTTGCAGGATCTTGCGGAGACATCGTTGGTGATATTTCTCCAGCGATTTGAGGTGTCTACTGTACATGGTCCATGTCTCTGAGCCATACAGGAGGGCGGGTATCACTAAGCCCTGTAGATCATGAGCTTGGTGGCAGATTTGAGGGCCTGGGCTTCGAACACTCTCTTCCTCAGGCGGCCGAAGGCTGCGCTGGTGCACTGGAGGCGGTGTTGAACCTCGTTGTTGATGTCTGCTCTTGCTGAAAGTAGGCTCCCAAGGTATGGAAAGTGGTCCCCGTTGTCCAAGGCCGACATTACTTCCCACATTACAACAGTGACTAAACTTCAAAAAGTACTTCATTGGCTGTAAAGCTCTTTGAGATGTTCGCTGGGTGTGAAAGGCGCTATATAAATGTAAGTCGGCCTTTCTTTCTCACTTAGGCTGAACCCAATAGTGAGCAGTGAGTGTCTTGCTTGGGCTTCAAATCACGAATCCAGTTGGCACCAGGACTGCCATATCCCCAGTGTGTTCATTTCAAAATGACAGCCCAAGCACACATCCATCATAGGGCTTGTTGTATCCTTTCTTGTAACCTCCCCACCCCACTCCCCCCAGCCCTGTTGCCCCAACTTACAGCTTCTACTTGTGCCAAGTGAGCACTTTATATTTGTAATGTATGTACCTGTGAGGTTTGCAGAGCTGTTGCGCTGTGAGTGGCTTAGCCAGTCATGTGATGTTCACAAGACTCAATAAAACCCCAGCCAGTTGGGTTCATGGGATCCACGATGAGGAAGGTGCTTGTGAGCCTGGTGGATGAACTGGTAATGTGTAGTGTGATTGTTAAACCATTGCTAATAAACCAACTTAAAAATGTGTTGCTATGAATTCTTAAGCAAAGAACCCATGAAGCAAATACATGACAATATTCAACTTTTTTCCCCCGTCCCCCAATCAGTTCCGGGGCTATCAGTCATCTTCGTCTCTCATCTAGCGTTTTCTTCCTGCAGCCATTCTCTCTCTACATCTTTCCCTGCTTTCAAAAGCCTCCTTCAAGCTTATCTCTTTCATCGTGCTACTTGTACATCCCTAACCTCCCTTTCCCTGCGCGCTGGCACATCTATGAACTACCTTGGGATGTTGCTTTAAATGTGCTATTTAAGTGTAAATTACTTTGTGGATGCATGATATAACAAGGTAAATGAAGATAGAAAACTTCACACATCCTGGTAGCCTGGAGGAGGAATTCATAGAATGCATACGGGATTGTTTCTTACAGAACCTACAAGGGAGCAAGCTATCTTAGATCTGGTCCTGTGTAATGAGGCAGGAATAATAAACGATCTCCTCGTAAAAGATCCTCTTGGAATGAGTGATCACAGTATGGTTGAATTTGTAATACAGATTGAGGATGAGGAAGTAGTGTCTCAAACGAGCGTACTATGCTTAAACAAAGGGGACTACAGTGGGATGAGGGCAGAGTTGGCTAAAGTAGACTGGAAACACAGACTAAACGGTGGCACAATTGAGGAACAGTGGAGGACTTTAAAGGAGCTCTTTCATAGTGCTCAACAAAAATATATTCCAGTGAAAAAGAAGGCGGTAAGAGAAGGGATAACCAGCCGTGGATAACCAAGGAAATAAAGGAGAGTGTCAAATTAAAAACCAATGCGTATAAGGTGGCCAAGGTTAGTGGGAAAATAGAAGATTGGGAAAATTTTAAACGACAGCAAAGAATGACTAAGAAAGCAATAAAGAAAGGAAAGATAGATTACGAAGGTAAACTTGCGCAAAACATAAAAACGGATAGTAAAAGCTTTTACAGATCTATAAAACGGAAAAGAGTGACTAAAGTAAATGTTGGTCCCCTAGAAGATGAGAAGGGGGACTTAATAATGGGAAATGTGGAAATGGCTGCGACCTTAAACAATTATTTTGCTTCGGTCTTTAAAGTGGAAGACACAGAAACCATGCCAGAAATTGCTGGTCACAGGAATGTGGGAAGGGAGGACCTTGAGACAATCACTATCACTAGGGGGGTAGTACTGGACAGGCTAATGGGACTCAAGGTAGACAAGTCCCCTGGTCCTGATGAAATGCATCCCAGGGTATTAAAAGAGATGGCGGAAGTTATAGCAGATGCATTCGTTATAATCTACCAAAAGTCTCTGGACTCTGGGGAGGTACCAGCGGATTGGAAAACAGCTAATGTAACGCCTCTGTTTAAAAAAGGGGGCAGACAAAAGGCAGGTAATTATAGGCCAGTTACTTTAACATCTGTATCATTAAGGAAGAAATAGCGTGACATCTAGATAGGAATAGTGCAATCAAGCAGACGCAGCATGGATTCATGAAGGGGAAGTCATGTTTAACTAATTTACTGGAATTCTTTGAGGATATAACGAGCATGGTGGATAGAGGTGTACCGATGGATGTAGTGTATTTAGATTTTCAAAAGGCATTCGATAAGGTGCCACACAAAAGGTTACTGCAGAAGATAGAGGTATGCGGAGTCAGAGAAAATGTATTAGCATGGATAGAGAATTGGCTGGCGAACAGAAAGCAGAGAGTAGGGATAAATGGGTCCTTTTCGGTTGGAAATCGGTGGTTAGTGGTGTGCCACAGGGATCGGTGCTGGGACCACAACTGTTTACAATAACATAGATGACCTGGAAGAGGGGACAGAGTGTAGTGTAACAAAATTTGCAGATGAGACAAAGATTAGTGGGAAAGCGGGTTGTGTAGAGGACACAGAAAGGCTGCAAAGAGATTTAGATAGGTTAAGCGAATGGGCTAAAGTTTGGCAGATGGAATACAATGTCGGAAAGTGTGAGGTCATCCACCTTGGGAAAAAAAACAGTAAAAGGGAATATTATTTGAATGGGGAGAAATTACAACATGCTGCGGTGCAGAGGGACCTGGGGGTCCCTGTGCATGAAACTCTTTTAGATCCAAAAAGTTAGTTTGCAGGTGCAGCAGGTAATCAGGAAGGCGAATGGAATGTTGGCCTTCATTGCGAGAGGGATGGAATACAAAAGCAGGGAGGTCCTGCTGCAACTGTACAGGGTATTGGTGAGGCCGCACCTGGAGTACTGCGTGCAGTTTTGGTCACTTTACTTAAGGAAGGATATATTAGCTTTGGAGGTGGTACAGAGACGATTCAGGAGGCTGATTCCGGAGATGAGGGGGTTACCTTATGATGATAGATTGAGTAGACTGGGTCTTTACTCGTTGGAGTTCAGAAGGATGAGGGGGGATCTTATAGAAACATTTAAAATAATGAAAGGGATAGACAAGATAGAGGCAGAGAGGTTGTTTCCACTGGTCGGGGAGACTAGAACTAGGGGGTACAACCTCAAAATACGGGGGAGCCAATTTAAAACCGAGTTGAGAAGGAATTTCTTCTCCCAGAGGGTTGTGAATCTGTGGAATTCTCTGCCCAAGGAAGCAGTTGAGGCTAGCTCATTGAATGTATTCAAATCACAGATCGATAGATTTTTAACCAATCAGGGAATTAAGGGTTATGGGGAGCGGGCGGGTAAGTGGAGCTGAGTCCACGGCCAGATCAGCCATGCCCTTTTTGAATGGCGGAGCAGGCTCGAGGGGCTAGATGGCCTACTCCTGTTCCTAATTCTTATGTTCTTATCCTCTTCGGCTCAGATTTAGTTTGTTTCAGCTTCTTCCAGCCCTGCTACCTCACAGCGTAGGGGGAAAAATGGTCTAATTCTGGCTTTCTCAAAAGATGGCTTCATAAGCTAGTCAGCAAATTCAGTTATTCAGTCTTGTTAGCTCCTTCATTGAAATTCATTGACTTTTTTTTTAAAGTCCCAAAGGAAATCGGTCATAGTGGGAGCGGGAGATAGACAGGAAGTCAGGCTGAGGGGCTGAATTTGGGTCAGGACTGGGACTCCGCTGCTGTCAATCAGCGGTGGCGTAGTGGTGATGTCACAGCACGTGTGCGTCACCACGCTCTCTCCCTTCCGTTAAAGGGGAGAGAATCGGGCATTTTAAATCTTTGGCCACTGGGCCACCAGGGAGGGTTTTGGCCGGGCCAACGGCCTGGCACCCAAGAGAGGGTGCCAAGTTGCCCGTTAGCGGCCCAGCCGAACCCGTGAGCACTACCTTGCCGGCCGATCAGGAAGTCGGCCGTCAAAAGTAAATACACGGCGGCCGCGGCAGTGGGCCCTCTCCTTGAAGGACCTCCGCGCTGCCGGGCCGCACTCACTGCAGATACGGTGCGCCGACAGAGAAAGTTGTCGGGGGTACCAAGCGGCGGGGGCTACGATTTTTTGACCTGAATTTTGGTCGGTGGATTTTTCAGGTGAGGGAAAGCGGCCGTGTGCGTTCTGATGACGCGCTTGCGGTCGGTCATCAGCATCGGGCGGTATCGGGGTCCAGGCCGAAAAATCCCCGACCTGAATTTGGGTCGGGTCGGCAAGTTGACCACAAAGCAGCGGCCACGGGGTTCTGCCGCATGACCATCACAAATGGGCGGTAACGGGTCTCTCCGAGACCCTGAATTTCGTCTCCTTATGTCTTATTTTAGAAAAAAAATATCTTTACAAAGGGTGGAATTCTCTGCCACAAACTTTTGTGGCAGAGAATTCCACCCTTTGTAAAGATATTCTTTTTTGAAAAAAAGGGCAATTTGACCACTTCCTTGTATCCCTCACCACACACATCCCCTACAATCTTCCAACCCTGCTTCCTTCTGCGAGGGGAGAAAAATCTCTTCCTCCGTCACCTACAATTGGGGAGTGTCAAACTCGCAACTTTGGCCATCCATTAGCCACAACACTTCTGTGGCCATCGCTTTTCTCATCATGCTCCTCAGCTACACCTTTGATGCTGTTGTGCCCAGCAACATACACGTTCCCATTCTGGACATTCTCAATGGTACGGCCCCAACCTTTGCTCTCTCAAATCCAGGGGGTGTAGACTTCGGCATACCTGGCGTAGAACTGGTTTAGCCATTTATCACCAGATTTGGCTGGACAAGATGAAGCTCTATCTAGCCTCAATCTCGTTTGCCAAAACCATCCGCTCTCTAAGGATCATCCTGGAAAGCAAAGATAACTCCCAGCCCTCTCCCTTCCCCCGGAGCAATGTATTTGCTTTAAGGGTTCCTTGCTTAAGAATTCGTAGCAACACATTTGCATTAGGAACTAGTTGGTTTATTAGCAAAAGGTTTAACAATCACACAACACATTCCCAGTTCATCCACCAGGCTCACAACCACCTGTCTCATCGTGGATCTGCTGAATCCTAACTGGCTGGGGTTTTATTGAGTCTTGTGAACATCACGTGACTGGCTAAGCCACTCACAACTCAACAGTTCTACAAACCTGTGAGCATCCTCACAGGTACGTACATTACACCCGGCTTCTTTTCTCCTCTGCTGGATCTTTACTTCGTGCAAAGGGCACATGGACTTCTTTGTCATTAAGACTGAGACCCTCCACTCAGCTGCCTCTGCTGCTCCCTCTTTCCTACCAAGTTCCCCTTGCCTACCTAGCCAGCCGCCCTCTCCCACCCTGAAACTCCCCCCACCCAGCGTCTTCCTCTGGTATCTCTCCTATCTTCTCTACCTTCTCTCTCTGAGCACGTTTAGTCCATGAGACTCAGCTCCTGCTTCTTCTACCCATTCCACAAAACTGCTGACCATTCAACCTCCCTCTCTGGCCCCCAGGCTAGCTGATATTGTAAATGGTTCTCTTTCAAACCTGCCACAATCACCCCCCCTCCTCAAAGAAACCCACCGTTTACCCCTCTGTCCTTTCAAAATACCACCACCCCCCCCATCTCCAAACTCCGTTTCCTCTCTGATGTCCTTGAACGCGCACAAATCCGTGCCCATCGTTTCCGCGACTCCATGTTTAAAACGTTAAAAGACCTTTAGCTAGTGATGTGAGTTTTTATTCATGAGGGAGATGGGTCCTGCGAGAAGTAAGACCCTCGCGGGTTTGGTGTCTTTTTAATGGGGTAATGGAAAGCTCAGCATCTAACCATATGCCAGTTGATATTCTATTATTATGCGCAGAAAGTGGTGTAAAATTAAACTGGAAAAGACAAATCTTGCGTAACGTTCATGTGACACTTTTGTCAACAGCTGGATCCAGACAATTCCAGTGAGAACTGTAAAGAAAAGGAAATATTCCCAGCATCTGCCCCTATTTTACTCCAGGTAGGAATCTGGTTTAATTTACATTTTCTAAGGTCGAGGGTACCAGTTGGTGATTGAACCCTGATCACCTCGCTGGCCTTGGATGATTAGGTGTACAAATGGGTGGTTTTGGCTTCAACAAATTCAGCGATTTCAAAATTCTCAACCTTGTTTACAAATCCCTCCATGGCCTCGTCCCTCCCTATCTCTGTAATCTCCTCCAGCCTCACAACCCCCTCAAGATGTCTGCGCTCCTCCTAATTCTGCCCTCTTGACCATCCCTGATTATAAATTCTCAACCATTGGTGGCCATGCCTTCTGTTGCCAAGGCTCCAAGCTCTGGAACTCCCTCCCTAAACCTCCCCAGCTCTCTATCTCCCTTTCCTTCTTCAATCGCTCCTTTAAAAGCTACCTCTTTGACCAAGCTTATTTCTACTTATGCGGCTCGGTGTCAAATTTTTTATCTCATAATACTCCTGTGAAGCCTTGGGTCGTTTCACTACATTAAAGGCGCTATATAAATACAAGTTGTTGTTTACTCCTGTTGTGAAGAGAGATGTCCATTGCTGTCCTGCGGCAAGCTTTAGGAACAGCCTGAGGTGTACCTGTACGGAACCAGCTCATTGAGTGACAACCAGCACAGTTTGAGAAGGGGCAGATCCCGCCTGACCAAACAAAGTTGATGTGTTGTTGAGGAAGTGACATCCCTCACTCCCTGGATTTCCAGCACGGCTGTCACACAAGCTTAAGGCCGTGGGTAACCCAAATTATAAGAAAAAGTGAAGACTTGCATTTATATAGCGCTTTCCATGACCACCGGACGTCTCAAAGCGCTTTGCAGCCAATGAAGTACTTTTGGAGTGTAGTCACTGTTGGAATGTGGGAAACGCAGCAGCCAATTTGCGCACAGCAAGCTCCCATAAACAGCAGTGTGATAATGACCAGATAATCTGTTTTTGTTATGTTCACTGAGGGATAAACATTGGCCAAGACACCGGGGATAACTCCCCTGCTCTTCTTCAAAATAGTGCCGTTAGATCTTTTACATCCACCTGAGAGGGCAGATAGGGCCTCGGTTTAATGTCCCATCTGAAAGACGGCACCTCCGACAGTTCAGCACTCCCTCAGCACTACACTGGAGTGTCGGCATGAATTTTTGTGCTCAAGTCTTTGGAGTGGGACTTGAACCCACAACCTTCTGACTCCGAGAGCGAGAGTGTTACCCACTGAGCCACAGCTGACACTTCCACCATGAGCACAGCCCTGGAGAACCTGGGGGCAAAAGTCAGGACCTAGTATTCAGATTGTAGTCTAACTTCCTCCGAACCTGCAGCGGGAAATGCTCCAAATTATATTAAAACTAAAACAAAAGCAAAACACTGCGGATGCTGGAAATCTGACATAGATACAGAAAATGCTGGAAACGCTCAGAGAGAAACCGAGTTAACATTCCAGGTTGATGGGCTTTCGTCAGGACTGGAAAAGGTTAGAGATGTAACGGGGTTTGAAGCAAATACAGAGGCAGAGAAAAAGGTGGGAGGTCAGGGAAAGAACCGAAGAGAAGGACTGTGATGGGGTGGAGGGCAGGAGTGATACAATGACAATGGGTTATGGTGCAAGGCAAAAGGGAGATGGTAATGTTGCAAGTAAAGAAACAAAAGCTGAGTCGAGAAGAGGTGTAAATGATTGCAGCAGAATCATCATCAGCGGCAGTCCCTCGGAATCGAGGAAGACTTGCTTCCACTCTAAAAGTGAGTCCTTAGGTGGCTGAACAGTCCAATACGGGAGCCACAGTCCCTGTCACAGTTGGGACAGATAGTCGTTGAGGGAAGGGGTGGGTGGGACAGATTTTCCGCACGCTCTTTCTGTTGCCTGCGCTTGGTTTCTGCATGCTCTCGGCGTTGAGACTCGAGGTGCTCAGCGCCCTCCCGGATGCACATCCTCCACTTAGGGCGGTCTTGGACCAGGGACTTCCAGGTGTCGGTGGGGATGTCGCACTTTATCAGGGAGGCTTTGAGGGTGTCTTTACAGAATAGAGGGGGAGGGAAGCACGTAAAATCTGGCAAAACGGAAAAGGCTCTCGTGGCCCGGGAATGTGGCGGAAACCAGGCACAGTGCAATACACAGATAGTTAAAAACAGGAGCTCAGTGCCTGGAACAATGTTTCCATAATCCCAGCTTTGACATGGCTGGTAAAGTTACCACACTGCCTGTGCTCGCGGTGATCTGTTTCTGTTTTGACTAAATGTATAAACATTACGGACTGGATTTTAGGCTTTTCTGTCTTCGGGGTGAAAACGGAGGGAAAGTTGCCGGCCGGAAATAGTCTGTGCTTTGGTGAGGAAGGTTCGGTATCTGAGCACTGCGTCAGGGGGGCGCAGCACGTAGGGAGACGTTGTACACTTTTTCGTGGCGCAGGGATGGGAAACTCGCGAACTAAAGTGTCGGGCTTCGAGAGAGGCCTGGGAGTGGGGGGAGGGGAACCTTAAAGAAACACACAAACATTCCCAAAATATTGCCCTCGCCACCACGACACAAATCACTAAACAAATTAAAAGGACAAACACTCGCGCTCCCCTTCCTCTGTGCTGCCGGCTATGCTGGACCACACGGATTTCCCAGGCGGTCACTGCGGGGGTATTTCCGGGCGGACGGATCGGGCAAAAGTAAAAACCGCTGCCGGTGTCGGAACGAGAGGCGTTGCACACCTGGCGCAGCCCCAGCACCGCCGCAGAACCGGACCCGAGGATCGCGACGGGGCGCAGGAGACCTCAACGCCGCCTTTCACGCCGCTCCGGGGCCGAAACCCGGAGCGCAGAGGACGGGAAAATCCAGCCCAATATCCGGTGTATGTCGGCAGACACTTGGAGCGCAGATAATGCAGCGTGAGCTCTTTCCTCGACGCTGAAACGTGAGCCTAAAATTCTGTCCTGTGCCTTTAACGTGGAACGTTTAATCAGTTCCTGTGAAATTAGCAGGAAAAACTCTCTCCTTGATTTTAATTTCCACGCTGCGGCATTTTAAACCCAGCGGGCAGTTACAGAAATCAGTGAGAGCTTTATTTTCACTTAAGTGAAATTGGACATGAGCGATAAATGTTTCACTAGGGCAGCACATTGTCTCTGAGTTTTACAGTTTATTCTTTTGAACACAAAGCTTATTTAATCAAATCTTATTTAAGAATAGCAGATTGCTGAGTCATGTCAACATAGATGGTTGTGACGTTGTACCACTTCGTGGTCGAATTTTCCTTAATATATAAATAGGTAACAGCAATATGAATTACGCAAAAGGCAATTTGGCAAATTGTTTCGGTTCAGAATTTACGGATTCCCATTAATCAACTATTAGGCTCTGAAGAAAGTCGCCTTCCTAAACAGCTCCGCCTATATACAGCCGTGACTCAGTGGGTAGGAGGTTGTGGGTTCACAGTCCCACTCCAGGAGCTTGAGTACATAAATCTAGACTGGCACTCCAGTGCGGTGATGAAGGAGTGCTGCACTGTCGGAGGTGCTGTTTTTCGGATGAGACGTTAAACCGTCCGCTCTCTCAAGTGGATGTAAAAGATCCCATAGCACTATTTCGAAGAAGAACAGGGGTGTCCCGGCCAATATTTATCCCTCAATCATCATAACAAAAACAGATTATTGGTCATTATCACATTGCTGGTTTGTGGGAGCTTGCTGTGCGCAAATTGGCTGCCGCGCTTCCTACATTACAACAGTGACTACACTACACAAAGTACTTCACTGGCTGTAAAGTTCTTTGAGACATCTGGTGGTCGTGAAAGGCGCTATATAAATGCAATGCAAATCTTTCTACACCATTCATAGAATCATAGAATCATTACAGCATGGAAGAAATTCATTCGGCAAGAGCACTTCAGCCAGTCCCATTCCCCCGCCCTTTCCCCATAGCCCTGCAGAAGTTTTTCCTTCAGGTACTTATCCGACTCCCTTTTGAAAGTCGTGATTGAGTCTGCCTCCACCACCTTTCAGGCCGTGCATTCCCGATTGTAACCACTCGCTGCGTAAAAAAAAGTTTTTTCTTGTGCCTCCTTTGGTTCTTTTGCCAATCACCTTTAAATCTGTCTCCTCCGCTTCTCGACATCTCTCTCTCTCCTCCTTCAAGATGCTCCTTAAAATCAACCTCTTTGACCATCCTGCACTTACATCTCCTTATCTGGCTCAGTGTCAAATTTTGTTTGATAAAGCTGCTGTGAAGCGCCTTGGGGTGTTTTAAGAACATAAGATAAGAACATAAGAAATAGGAGCAGGAGTAGGCCATACGGCCCCTCGAGCCTGCTCCGCCATTTAATACGATCATGGCTGATCCGATCATGGACTCAGCTCACTTCCCTACCCGCTCCCCATAACCCTTCACTCCCTTATCGCTCAAAAATCTGTCTATCTCCGTCTTAAATATATTCAATGACCCAGCCTCCACAGCTCTCTGGGGCAGAGAATTCCACAGATTTACAACCCTCTGAGAGAAGAAATTCCTTCTTCTGTTTTGCTACATTAAAGGTGCTATATCCGAGGCGACTGGAAGGAAAAAAAAATTACACAGTGGGTTGTTATGATCTGGATCCTGAAAGGGTTGCGGAAGCTGATTCAATGATATATTTTAAAAGGGAATAGGATACAATCATGAATAAAGATTGCAGGACTACGGGGAAAGAGAACTGGAGTGGGTCTAATTGGATAGCTCTTCCAAAGAGCTGGCACAGGCGCGATGGGCTGAATGGCCTCCTTCTGTGCTGTGTCATTCTATGATTACGTAGAATATATGGCACAGAAACAGGCCATTGGGCCCAACTAGTCTGTGCTGGTGTTTATGCTCTACACAAGGCCGCTCCCATTCCAGCTGGCTCACCTCAGCCTTTCAGCACATCTTTCTATCCGCTTTTCTCTCCTGTACACGTCTGGTTTCCATTTGAGAGCAGCTAAGCTATTCCCCTCAGCCACTTTCTGTGGCAGCGAGTTCCACATTCTAGTCACTCTCTGAGTATAGACATCACTCCGTGTCTCCCTGTTGGATTAGTTAGTAACTCTGATATAACTACAAGTTGTTGTTGTAGAACTAATAGTCTCCCTGTGTGTTTCCAGCATTTTCCCCTTTATCGTACCAGCGATGAGGAGTGTACGGGCGAAGACTCTGCCTCTCCTGAGGAAAAGAAGCTGCTTTTCCGGGAGAAATACGACACATTGTCACGCGAAGCTTCCAACAAAGTAAGGAATGACTTGTAAGAGCTGTAGCTAAGTCTGTTTGGGGCGAGCAGCGTGTAGCTTTCAATTGTATAAGGTGGAAGTGAAACTGTGTGCCTTCCAGTTAGTGCAATGTTAGTGTGTTAGCTGTGGCTCAGTGGGCAGCACTCTTGCCTCTGGGTCGGAAGGTTGTGGGTTCAAGTCCCACTCCACGGACTTCAAATGCATAAATTAAGTTGACATGCCCATAAAAAATGTTTTAAAATCACTTACTTGCTCATCAGTGTTACAGGGCAGTGAGACCTGAATGTGAATTGAGGCTCTCTCAGGTGGATGCAAAAGATCCCAGGGCACTATTTCGAAGAAGAGCAGGGGAGCTATCCCCGGTGTCCTGGCCAATATTTATCCCTCAATCAACATAACAAAACAGATTATTTAGTCATTATTATTTTGCTGTTGGTGGGAACTTGCTGTGTGCAAATTGGCTGCCGCGTTTCCTATATTACAGTGACTACACTTCATAAAATTACTTCATTGGCTCTAAAGTGCTTTGAGACGCTGTGAAAGATACTTTATAAATGCAAGTTCATTCTTTCTTTATGGGTTTTGCCTGGTTTATTACTCTAAGGAGGAACCTCCATTATCTGCAGTGTTGAACAAAATCTTCCCAATGACCCGATACTTGTAGTTAATAGAAATTGGATAATCCTAGTGTCCCTAAATTCTGGTCTTGCACATATGGGCTGGAGTTCCCACTGGGCTAGTCACTGAAGGTAAGTACAATCCTAATAACAAAACCAACATATTTCATCAAGAATAGTGGATGAAATACAAATCACAGAACCAGTGTACAGCTAGCTGACGACCTCTAACGAGGCTTTATCCTGTGAGAATACTTGCAGATCATCAGGATGGTAAAGATTTGGAGCACACATAATTTGGAGCATTCTTTCCTCACTGCTTTTCAATGATTTTATTTTTGTGAATACAGTTCGGTAAAATTCTGTGTCTCTCCTTACTCAAACCTTCCACCTGCGGGTATGAAAGCTGGGGTTTGATATCCTGTCACACAAACCGAGGAGCCAGACAAGTCCTTAATTCCAACCGTTAACTCTTTACTGAGCAAGTGTTTTATCTCCCAGTGTAATAACATGCAGGTACAGCAAGCAATCAGGAAAGCAAATGGTATGTTGGCCTTTATTACAAGAGGATTTCTTCTACTGCAATTATATCGGGCCCTGGTGAGACCACACCTGGAGTAGTGTGTATAGTTTTGGTCTCCTTACCTAAGGAAGGATATACTTGCCATAGAGGGAGTACAACAAAGGTTCACCAGACTAATTCCTGGGATGGGGTGGGGGTGGGGGGGGGGCGGGAGCGGGATTGTCCTATGAAAGAAAGACTGACTTGGATTTATATAGCGCCTTTCACGACCACCACGTGCCTCAAAGCACTTTACAGCCAATGAAGTACTTTTGGAGTGTCGTCACTGTTGTAATGTATCAATGTTGTTGTAATATGAGGAGAGATTGAGTAGACTAGGCCTATATTTTCTAGAGTTTAGCAGAATGACAGGTGATCTCATTGAAACATACAAAATTCTTACAGAGCTTGAGAGGGTAGATGCAGGGAGGATGTTTCCCCTGGCTGGAGAGTCTAGGATCAGGGGTTACAGTCTCAGAATAAGGGGTTGGCCATTTAGCACTGAGATGAAGAGAAATTTCTTTACTCAGAGAGTTGTGAATCTTTGGAATTCTCTCCCCCAGAGGGTTGTGGAGGCTCAATCATTGAGTATATTTAAGACAGAGATTGATAGATTTTAGGATATTAAGGGAATCAAGGGATATGGGGATAGGATAGGAAAGAGGAGTTAGAATCATAAAAATTTACAGCACAGAAGGAGGCTATTTTGGCCCATCGTGTCCGCGCCGGCCGACCAAGAGCTATCCAGCCTAATCCCACTTTCCAGCTCTTGGTCCGTAGCACTGTAGGTTATGGCACTTTAAGTGCACATCCAAGTATTTTTAAAACGTGCTGAGGGTTCCTATCTGTACCACCCTTTCAGGCAGTATGTTCTAGAGCCCCAGTGTAGAAATTTCCCCTCATATCTCCTCTAAACCTACTCCCAATTATTTTAAATCTGTGCCCCCTGGTTGTTGACCCCTCTGCCAAGGGAAACAGATCCTTTCTATCCAGGCCCCTCATAATTTTATACACCTCAATCAGGTCTCCCCTCAGCCTCTTCTGGTCCAAAGAAAACAGACCCAGTATCTCCAATCTTTCCTCATAGCCAAAATTCTCCAGTCCAGGCAACATTCTTGTAAATCTCCTCTGCACCCTTTCCAGTGCAATCACATCTTTCCTGTAATGTGGTGACCAGAACTGCACGCAGTACTCCAGCTGCGGTCTAACCAGTGTTTCATACAGTTCAAGCATAACCTTCATGCTCTTGTATTCCATGCCTCGACTAATAAAGGCAAGTATTCCATATGGCTTCTTAACCACCTTATCAACCTGGCCTGCTACATTCAGGGATCAGTGGACTTGCACTCCGAGGTCCCTTTGTTCCTCTACACTTTTCAGTGTTGTACCATTTAATGTTTATCTCCCTGTGGCTGAGGAGCTCCCCCGGGAGTCGCAGTGCGGATTTCGTCCCTTACGGCGCACAACGGACATGATTTTTGCAGCGCGACAGCTGCAAGATAAATGCAGGGAGCAGCACCAACCCTTGTACATGGTCTTCTTTGACGATGCAAAGGCCTTTGACACGGTCAACCGCGAGGGTCTATGGAGCGTCCTCCTCCATTTCAGCTGCCCCCAAAAGTTCGTCACACCATCCCCCATTTGCTCCACGATGACATGCAGGCCGTGATCCTTACCAACGGATCCATTACAGACCCAATCCATGTCCGGACCGGGGTCAAGCAGGGCTGCGTCATCGCAGCAACCCTCTTCTCAATCTTCCTCACTGCCATGCTCCACCTCACACTCAACAAGCGCCCCGCTGGAGTGGAACTAAACGACAGAACCGGTGGGAATCTGTTCAACCTTCCAGGTCAGGTCCAAGACCATGCTAACCTTTGTCGTCGAGCTACAGTACGCGGACGATGCCTGCGTCTGCGCACATTCAGAGGCTGAACTCCAAGTTATAGTCAACATCTTAAAGTCTTCCTCGATTCCGAGGGACTGCCTATGATTCCCTTGCCTTGTTAGACCTCCCCAAATGCATTACCTCACACTTATCCGGATTGAATTCCATTTACCACTGTTCTGCCCACCTGACCAGTGCATTGATATCTTCCTGCAGTCTGCAGCTTTCTTCTTCATTATCAACCACACAGCCTATTTTAGTACCATCTGCAAACTTCTTAATCATACTCCCAACATTCAAGTGCAAGTCATTGATATATACCACAAAAAGCAAAGGACCCAGCACTGAGCCCTGCGGAACCTCACTGGATACAGACTTCCAGTCAAAAAACACCCATCAACCATGACCCTTTGCTTCCTGCCTCTGAGCCAATTTTGGATCCAACTTGCCACTTTGCCCTGGATCCCATGGGCTATCACTTTTGTGACCAGTTTGCCATGTGGGACCTTATCAAAAGCTTTGCTAAAATCCATATACACGACATCATTGGCACTGCCCTTATCGACCCTCTTGGTTACCTCCTCAAAAAATTCAATCAAGTTAATCAGACACGACCTTCCCTTAACAAATCCATCCTGATTGTCCTTGATTAATCTACGTCTTTCCAAATGAAGATTTATCCTGTCCCTCAGGATTTTTTCCAATAATTTTCCCACCACCGAAGTTAGGCTGACTGGCCTATAATTACTCGGTTTATCCATTTCTCCCTTTTTAAACAAAGGTACAACATTAGCACTCCTCCAGTCCTCTGGCTGCACAGTTGAGGTAGAAGATCAGCCATGATCTTACTGAATGGTGGAGCAGGCTCGAGGGGCCGAATGGCCTACTCTTGCTCCTATTTCTTGTGTTCTTATGTGTAGGTCAATAAGTATGAATGATCTTCGAAGACCAGGCCCTCAGATCTGTCACCAAGCTCATGGTCTACAGGGCTGTATAATACCTGCCCTCCTGTATGGCTCAGAGGCATGGACCATGTACACGTCGCTGGAGAAATACCACCAACGATGCCTCCACAAGATCCTACAAATCCCCTGGGAGGACAGACGCACCAACATTAGCGTCCTCGACCAGGCCAACATCCCCAGTATTGAAGCACTGACCACACTTGATCAGCTCCGCTGGGCAGGCCACGTTGTCCGCATGCCAGACACGAGACTCCCAAAGCAAGCGCTCTACTCAGAACTCCTTTATGGCAAATGAGCCAAGGGTGGACAGAGGAAATATTTCAAGGACACCCTCAAAGCCTCCCTGACACTTGGGAGTCCCTGGCCAAAGACCGCCCTGAGTGGAGGAAGTGCATCCAGGAGGGCGCTGAGCGCCTCGAGTCTCATCGCCGAGTGCACGCAGACATCAAGCGCGGGTAGCGGAAAGAACGTGCGGCGAACCTGTCCCACCCACCCATACCCTCATCGACTGTCTGTCCCACCTGTGGCAGGAACTGTGGTTCTCGTATTGGACTGTTCAGCCACCTAAGGACTCATTCTAAGAGAGGAAGCAAGTCTTCCTCGATTCCGAGAGACTGCCTATGATGATGATAAGTATGAATGACGCCAGACTCGGCCACCCGAACTGACTTACATTTAAGCCAGTTCCAATCGAAATTAATTTTATGAACTTAACCCTCAATCACGTTCCACTCAACCTGCTGAGTAGATGAATTAACTTGTTCTTGCCAAATCAATGGAGAAAGCAGACAGACAACAAGTTTCACACTAAACACTGTTTATTGGTCAGAAACCACAACTTAAAGTTGGGCACTCAGATGCTTGAAGACAAACATAAGTGCAGTTGGAGTTACCTAGCAATTGAGTAGCAAATCATTGATGGACAGAATTGCTCAACAGAAGGAGCAACGCAAAAGATTTTGCAGACAATCCGCTAAATCACTGTTCATCAGTGCCAACAGCTCCTGAGCTTTTACTGCAGCACTGATCAAAGTCTTGAATTCATAAATTGGTGAGATAACCTGTCAGCTGTCTAAGTGAAAGTAAACAGCTTTGAACAGGCAGTTTATCAAATGGCTCTGGTTACGGTGGCATAGTGGTAATGGTAATGACTAGTAATCCAAAGGTAATAAAAACAGCAAATATTGGAAATACTCAGCAGGTCAGGCAGCATCTGTGCAGAGAGAAACAGAGTTAACGTTTCAGGTCGATGACCCTTCGCCGGAGGCCTGGACTAATGATCCGGAAACAAGAATTCAAATCCCACCATGTCAGCTGGGGAATTTAAATTCAATTAAATAAATCTGGAATAAAAGCTAGGATCAGTAATGGTGACCATGAAACTATCGGGACTAAAGGTGGACAAGTCCCCTGGACCTGATGGCTTGCATCCTAGGGTCTTAAAAGAAGTGGCTGCAGAGATAGTGGATGCATTGGATGTAATCTACTAAAATTCCCTGGATTCTGGGAGGTCCCAGCGGATTGGAAAACCACAAATGTAATGCCCCTATTTAAAAAAGGAAGCAGATAGAAAGCAGGAAACTATAGATCAGTTGGCCTAACGTCTGTCATTGGGAAAATGCTGGAGTTCATTATTAAGGAAGCAGTAGCAGGACATTTGCAAGATCATAATACAGTCAAGCAGAGTCAGCATGATTTTATGAAAGGGAAATCATGTTTGGAAAGTTTGCTGGAGTTCTTTAAGGATGTAATGAACAGGGTGTATAAGGGGGAACCAGTGGATGTGGTGTATTTAGATTTCCAGAAGGCATTCGATAAGGTGCCACATAAAAGGTTACTGCACAAGAGCTCAAGGGGTTGGGGGTAATATATTAGCATGGATAGAGGATTGGCTAACTAACAGAAAACAGAGAGTCGGGATAAATGTGTAATTTTCCGGGTGGCAAACAGTAATTAGTGGTGTGCCATAGGTGTCGGTGCTGGGGCCGCAACTATTTACAATCTATATTAATGGTTTGGATGAAGGGACCGAGTGTAATGTAGCCAAGTTTGTTGATGAAACAAAGATGGGTGGGAAAGTAAGTTGTGAGGAGGACACAAAAAATCTGCACAGGAATATAAACATTGGTAGATGGAGTATAATGTGGGAAAGTGTGGCAGAAAAAATAAAAAAGCAAATTATTATTTAAATGGAGAAAAATTACAAAATGCTGCAGTAAACAGAGACCTGGGGGTCCTTGTGCATGAAACACAAAAAGTTAGTATGCAGGCACAGCAAGTAATCAGGAAGGCAAATGGAATGTTGGCCTTTATTGCAGGGGGAATGGAGTATAAAAGCAGAGAAATCCTGCTACAACTGTACAGGGTATTGGTGAGGCCACTCCTGGAGTACTGCGTACAGTTTTGTCTCCTTATTTAAGGAGGGATGTGCTTGCATTGGAGGCAATCAGAGAAGGTTCACTCGGATGGTTCCTGAGATGAAGGGGTTGATTTGTGAAGAAAGGTTGAGCAGATTGGGCCTGTACTCATTGGCGTACAGAAGAATGAGAGGTGATCTTATTGAAACATAAGGCAATGAGGTGGCTTGACAAGGTAGTTGCAGAGAGGAAGTTTCCACTCCTGGGGGAATCTAGAACTAGGGGGCATAGTTTCAGAATAAGGGGTCACCCATCTAGAACAGAGGGTTATAAATCTATGGAATTATCTGCCCCAGAGAGCTGGGTCATTGGGCCCAAGTTTCGGGCCGTGCCTAGAACGGCGCAGCCCCGACCTGGATGCCTGTTTCTCGCGCCAGAAAGTGCGCCTAAAAAAAACTTCCATATTCTCCGGCTCCCTGCTGGTCCTCTGGCCCTCAGCGCGGCGCAGCACGAGCTGTGGGGGGGCGGAGCTAGGTCCCTGCGCTGAAAACAGTGCCGGGACCTCTGCACATGCGCGCTACAGTGGCCGTGTATGTGCAGTAGCTCCAGGCGCCCCAAACTGTGTGGGAGGGGCCCAAATCACGCAGCCCCTAGCCCTGGCCCAATGGCCTCACTGGGGCTGCGCGAATAAGGCTGCCTCCCACGCCCAGCTCCTGCTTCCTCCCGACCCGACTCGACTCCCGCTCCCCCCGGACCGGACCCGACCCGAAGTCAGTACTGAAGCATTGCTCTCCAGACGGGCTGGTTCCATTTTACCCCCCTTACCTTACAGCCTTGTTTTTAACAAAGGGACCCACACAAGTATGAGGGATCGTGGCTTGTTTCCGACTCGCTCAGCACTTTTTCCCTGGGCCTGGGTGGCTTTATGACTCAATTGCTAAAAGACTGTATTAACCAGTTTACCTCCCTGCAATCAGTTTAACAGTTGAACTCCAAATTGTATGGGCATTCTCAGGCAGTTTACAGGGTATTTCCCTCACAAATCTATCCGGACAACTTTAGGGGGCCGCTGTTCCTAGAAGCGTTACACTTACAGTGCTGCCTCACCCACTTTCGCAGACACAGAGACTGACAGACATGCTCACACAAGCTACTTACATTTGCAGTCAAGCTCCTTCATTATATAACGCCCCTATTTAAAAAAGGAGGCAGCCAAAAAGCAGGAAACTATAGACCAGTTAGCCTAACATCTGTGGTTGGGAAAATGTTGGATTCCATTATTAAAGAAACAGTAGCAGGACATTTGGAAAAGCAAAATTCGGTCAGGCAGAGTCAGCATGGATTTATGAAGGGGAAGTCATGTTTGACAATTTTTCTGGAGTTCTTCGAGGATGTAATGAACAGGGTGGATAAAGGGGAACCAGTGGATGTGGTGTATTTGGACTTCCAGAAGGCATTTGACAAGGTGCCACATAAAAGGTTACTGCACAAGATAAAAGTTCACAGGGTTGGGGGTAATATATTAGCATGGATGGAGGATTGGCTAACTAACAGAGAGTCAGGATAAATGGTTCATTCTCTGGTTGGCAACCAGTAACTAGTGGGGTGCCGCAGGGATCAGTGCTGTGACCCCAACTATTTACATTCTATATTAACGACTTGGAAGAAGGGACTGAGTGTAACGTAGCCAAGTTTGCTGATGATACAAAGATGGGAGGAAAAGCAATGTGTGAGGAGGACACAAAACATCTGCAAAAGGACATAGACAGGCTAAGTGAGTGGGCAAACATTTGGCAGATGGAGTATAATGTTGTAAAGTGTGAGGTCATGCATTTTGGCAGAAAAAAATCAAAGAGCAAGTTATTATTTAAATGGAGAAAGATTGCAAAGTGTCGCAGTACAGCGGAACCTGGGGGTGCTTGTGCATGAAACACAAAAGGATAGTATGCAGTTACAGCAAGTGATCAGGAAGGCCAATGGTATCTTTGCTTTTATTGCAAAGGGGATGGAGTATAAAAGCAGGAAGTCTTGCTACAGCTATATAAGGTATTGGTGAGGTCACATCTGGAATACTGCGTGGAGTTTTGATTTCCATATTTACGAAAGGATATACTTGCTTTGGAGGCAGTTCAGAGAAGGTTCACTAGGTTGATTTTGGGGATGAGGGGGTTGACTTATGAGGAAAGGTTGAGTAGGTTGGGCCTCTACTCATTGGAATTCAGAAGAATGAGAGGCGATCTTATCGAAACGTATAAGATTATGAGGGGGCTTGACAAGGTGGATGCAGAGAGGATGTTTCCACTGATGGGGGAGATTAGAACTAGAGGGCATGATCTTAGAATAAGGGGCCGCCCATTTAAAACAGAGATGAGGAGAAACTTGTTCTCTCTGAGGGTTGTAAATCTGTGGAATTCGCTGCCTCAGAGAGCTGTGGAAGCTGGGACATTGAATAAATTTAAGAGAGAAATAGACAGTTTCTTAAACGATAAGGGGTTATAGGGAGCGGGCGGGGAAGTGGAGCTGAGTCCATGATCAGATCAGCCATGATCTTATTGAATGGCGGAGCAGGCTCAAGGGACTGTATGGCCTAATCCTGTTCCTATTTGTTATGTTCTTATGACACCATCCAGGACAAAGCAGCTCGCTCGATCGGCACCCTGTCCACTGCCTCAAACATTCACTCCCTCCGCCTCACCGTGGCTACAGTGTGCACCATCTGCAAGATGCACTGCAACAACTCACCAAGGCTTCTTTAGCAGCACCTCCCAAACCCGTGACCTCTACTACCTAGAAGGACAAGGGCAGCAGGTGCATGGGAACACCATCACCTGCAAGTTCCTCTCTGAGTTACACACCACCCTGACTTGGAAATATATCGCCGTTCCTTCATCGTCGCTGGGTCAAAATCCTGGAACTCCCTCCCTAACAGCACTGTGGGAGTACCTTCACCACACGGACTGCAGCGGTTCAAGAAGGCGGCTCACCACCACCTTCTCAAGGGCCATTAGGGAGGGGCAATAAAAGCCGGCCTTGCCAGCGACGTCCACATCCCAGGAACGAATGAAAAAGAAACCAGTCTTATTTCCACAGTAGGTGAGCAGATTGCTCTTTCATCTGTGGAATCTGTCAATCCAGCTGTGGCTGATAATTGAAAAACCCTTTTATGTTGCCTCTCTCTGTTATAAAGGTTCTATATGAACTGAAGTTGGACAGTATGAAGGCCATTCCTAGAGGGCTGAAATCACAACATATAACGGAATTAGCCTCCTAGCATTCACCCTGCCAAGCCCGCTAAGAATGTTGTATGTTTCAAAGAGATCACCTCTCATTCTTCTAAACTCCAGAGAATACATTCTACTCAATCTCTCCTCATGAGTCAATCCCCTCATCCCAGAAATCAATCTAGTGAACTTTCCTTTAACCCCCTCGAAGGCAAGCACAGCCTTCCTTGGGTAAGGAGACCAGAGCGCCGAAATTCAGGGTTTCCGAGAGACCTGTCACTGCCCGTTTGCGACGGCCATGCGGCGGAATCCCATGGCTGCCGCTTTGTGGTCAACTGGCTGCCCCGACCCAAATTCAGGTCGGGGATTTTTCGGCCTGGACCCCGATATCGCCCGATGCTGATGACCGACCGCTGCAAGCGCATCATCAGAACGCACACCATCGCTTTCCCTCACCTGAAAAATCTACCGACCAAAATTCAGGTCGAAAAATCATAGCCTCGCCGCGCGGTGCCTCCGACAGCTTTCTCTGTCGGCGCACCGTATCCGCAGTGAGTGCGGCCCGGCAGCGCGGCGGCCCTTCAAGGGGAGGGCCCACTCTCTTGGGTGCCAGGCCGCTGGCCTGGCCGAAACCCTCCCTGGTGGCCCAGTGACCAAAGATTTAACGGAGGGGAGAGAGCGCTGTGACGCACACATGCTGTGACATCACCATTACTGCACCACTGATTGACAGTGACAGAGTCCCGATCCGACCCAAATTCAGCCCCTCAGCCTGATTTCCTGTCGATCCCCCGCCCCCACTATGACCGATCTCCTTTGGGCCTTTTCAATGTCGTGAAAATCGATCATCTGACCGCCTCATGGATCCCAGCGGTAAAAACAGAAAAAAAACTCATAGGTGCGCCAGCTGTCTTGCGCTCATGAATTTTGGACCCTAGATCTGTACACAGTACTCCAGGTGTGGTCTCACCAAGGCCCTATATAATTCAGTAAGACTTCCTTACTCTTGTACTCCAACCCCCTTGCAATAAAGGCTAACAAACCATTTGCTTTCCTAACATTTGCTGGTCTCTCACCTGTTCAAATATTCAGCTTCTCCATTCTTGCTATTGAGGGAGTGCAGCGAAGGTTCACCAGACTGATTCCCGTGATGGCGGGACTGACATATGAGGAGAGACTGGATCAACTGGGCCTGTAGCCACTGGAGTTTTGAAGAATGAGAGGGGATCTCATAGAAACATATAAAATTCTGACGGGATTGGACAGGTTAGAGGCAGGAAGAATGTTCCCGTTGCTGGGGAGTTCCAGAACCAGGGGACACAGTCTAAGGATAAGGGGTAAGCCATTTAGGACCGAGATGAGGAGAAACTTCTTCACTCAGAGAGTTGTTAACCTGTGGAATTCCCTGACGCAGAGAGTTGTTGATGCCAGTTCATTGGATATATTCAAGAGGGAGTTAGATATGGCCCTTATGGCTAACGGGATCAAGGGGTATGGAGAGAAAGCAGGAAAGGGGTACTGAGGTGAATGATCAGCCATGATCTTATTGAATGGTGGTGCAGGCTCGAAGGGCCGAATGGCCTACTCCTGCACCTAGTTTCTATGTTTCTAATTTCACATTTTCCCACACGAGACTCCATCTGCCACCTTCTTGCCCCCTCACTTAATCTGGACACCCCTATTAGAAATTCTCGTTTTTGATGATAAACCCATTTTGAGCTGGATATCCCTTTGCAACATCTCTGCATCTTCCTCACAGCCTCCTGTGAGGCGGTAGTATCGCCCTGGTGCTAAAAAGCAAGTGCCACCATTTCCTTCCTAATTTTTGCTGATGTTTTACTGTGCAAAGCGCTCTCAGCTAAAATCTGCAGTGTCTCCACTGCACTGACAGCTTTCACACTCTGCATCTAATGCCAATGCAAATGAAAGGCCATAAAGTGGCAAGAGGATCCCAGGACAGAGCAGATGGCCCGATCTCATTACTGCCCTCAGAGCCATCTAAAGTTCGGGAAGGACTAAAGTTTAAAAAAAAAATTGACTCCTACTCTTTTTGCAAGACTAAAGATTCTCAGATGTGTCAGCCTTGGCTCAGTGGGCAGCACTCACACCTCTGAGTCAGAAGGTTGTGGGTTCAAGTCCCACTCCAGGGGCTTGAGCACATAACCTAGGCCGACACTCCAGTGCAGTGCTGAGGGAGTGCCGCACTGTCGGAGGTGCCGTCTTTCGAATGAGACGTTAAACCGAGTGCCACCATTTGCTCTCTCAGGTGGATGTTAAAGATCCCATGGCACTATTTAGATAATAGCCGGGGAGTTCTCCTGGCCAATATTTGTCCCTTAACTAATATCACAGATTATCTGGTCATTTATCTCATTGCTGTTTGTGGGAGCTTGCTGTGCACATAATTGGCTGCCGTGATTCCCTACATTACAGCACTTCTTTGGCTGTGAATCGTTGTTTTTATTTCTTTCTATTAAAGAGTATTTGTATTTACGAGTGGTGACCTGGTGCCGTTTTATTCGGCCAAAGGCTGCCCTAAGTGGAGGAAGTGCATCCGGGAGGGCGCTGAGCACTGTAAAAAGGAGGTTAAGAGAGCATGCCGAGAGCATGCAGAAATCAAGCGCAGGCAGCAGAAAGAGCATGTGGCAAACCAGACTCCCCACCCACCCCTTTCCTTCAACCACTGTCTGTCCCACCTGTGACAGGGACTGTGGTTCTCGTATTGGACTGTTCAGCCACCGAAGAACTCATGTTAAGAGTGGAAGCAAGTTTTCCTCGATTCCGAGGGAGTGCCTAAGATTTATTAGTGCACCTGAAAATGGGTTTGTCACTCAGAAGAAGCACTTTTAATAAGCATGTCCAGTCTTGTGCCTGTCAGTAACTCGATTTAGAATCACTGAAAATGACTTAAAAAAAAAACTATATTGAACCATTTAATAATTTCATTGGTGAACACTAGTCAGCTTCTTTGTAAATTAAATACTTTTTGATATGAAAAAACTTCGAAAACGTGCCTATGCACCTAAGAAAATGAGCTCAATTTGAAGAGCCTTCCCGAACCGGCAGGATCAATGGAATCGCGCAATGTTCATCTGGGGGCGTGGCCAGTTTTGTGGGCGGGGCCTGTCTGGGCGAATTGAAGCTTGACCCGGTGTAAAAGATGGCGGAGAACACGAGCGTAAGTGGTTTGGGACGTGATTCACTTGCGTTTTGAATCCCTCGATCTTTTGCGCTGGTTCGGTCGAGCCTGCCCGGAATGTGCTGGAATCTGGGTGCAAAACAGGAACACACAGCCTCCCGTAGGGGTTCACTTTCAGTGGCACCGACCAGTTAGAACTGTGTTGAGGAGGAATTTCTTCTCTCTGAGGGTTGTGAATCTATGGAATTCTCTGCCCCAGAGAGCTGTGGAGGCTGGGTCATTGAATATATTTAAGGTGGAGATAGACAGCTTTTTGAGCGATAAGGGAGTCAAGGATTATGGGGAGCGGGCAGGGAAACATAGAAACATAGAAACATAGAAAATAGGTGCAGGAGCAGGCCATTCAGACCTTCTAGCCTGCACCGCCATTCAATGAGTTCATGGCTGAACATGAAACTTCAGTACCCCCTTCCTGCTTTCTCGCCATAACCCTTGATCCCCCGAGTAGTAAGGACTTCATCTAACTCCCTTTTGAATATATTTAGTGAATTGGCCTCAACTACTTTCTGTAGTAGAGAATTCCACAGGTTCACCACTCTCTGGGTGAAGAAGTTTCTCCTCATCTCGGTCCTAAATGGCTTACCCCTTATCCTCAGACTGTGACCCCTGGTTCTGGACTTCCCCAACATTGGGAACATTCTTTCTGCATCTAACCTGTCTAAACCCGTCAGAATTTTAAACGTTTCTATGAGGTCCCCTCTCATTCTTCTGAACTCCAGTGAATACAAGCCCAGTTGATCCAATCTTTCTTGATAGGTCAGTCCCGCCATCCCGGGAATCAGTCTGGTGAACCTTCGCTGCACTCCCTCAATAGCAAGAATGTCCTTCCTCAAGTTAGGAGACCGAAACTGTACACAATACTCCAGGTGTGGCCTCACCAAGGCCCTGTACAACTGTAGCAACACCTCCCTGCCCCTGTATTCAAATCCCCTCGCTATGAAGGCCAACATGCCATTTGCTTTCTTAACCGCCTGCTGTACCTGCATGCTAACCTTCAATGACTGATGTACCATGACACCCAGGTCTCGTTGCACCTTCCCTTTTCCTAATCTGTCACCATTCAGATAATAGTCTGTCTCTCTGTTTTTACCACCAAAGTGGATAACCTCACATTTATCCACATTATACTTCATCTGCCATGCATTTGCCCACTCACCTAACCTATCCAAGTCACTCTGCAGCCTAATAGCATCCTCCTCGCAGCTCACACTGCCACCCAACTTAGTATCATCCGCAAATTTGGAGATACTGCATTTAATCCCCTCGTCTAAATCATTAATGTACAATGTAAACAGCTGGGGCCCCAGCACAGAACCTTGCGGCACTCCACTAGTCACTGCCTGCCATTCTGAAAAGTACCCGTTTACTCCTACTCTTTGCTTCCTGTCTGACAACCAGTTCTCAATCCACGTCAGCACACTACTCCCAATCCCATGTGCTTTAACTTTGCACATTAATCTCTTGTGTGGGACCTTGTCGAAAGCCTTCTGAAAGTCCAAATATACCACATCAACTGGTTCTCCTTTGTCCACTTTACTGGAAACATCCTCAAAAAATTCCAGAAGATTTGTCAAGCATGATTTCCCTTTCACAAATCCATGCTGACTTGGACCTATCATGTCACCATTTTCCAGATGCACTGCTATGACATCCTTAATAATTGATTCCATCATTTTACCCACTACTGAGGTCAGGCTGACCGGTCTATAGTTCCCTGTTTTCTCTCTCCCTCCTTTTTTAAAAAGTGGGGTTACATTGGCTACCCTCCACTCCATAGGAACTGATCCAGAGTCAATGGAATGTTGGAAAATGACTGTCAATGCATCCGCTATTTCCAAGGCCACCTCCTTAAGTACTCTAGGATGCAGTCCATCAGGTCCTGGGGATTTATCGGCCTTCAATCCCATCAATTTCCCCAACACAATTTCTCGACTAATAAAGATTTCCCTCAGTTCCCCCTCCTTACTAGACCCTCTGACCCCTTTTATATCCGGAAGGGTGTTTGTATCCTCCTTAGTGAATACCGAACCAAAGTACTTGTTCAATTGGTCTGCCATTTCTTTGTTCCCCGTTATGACTTCCCCTGATTCTGACTGCAGGGGACCTACGTTTGTCTTCACCAACCTTTTTCTCTTTACATACCTATAGAAACTTTTGCAATCCGCCTTAATGTTCCCTGCAAGCTTCTTCTCGTACTCCATTTTCCCTGCCCTAATCAAACCCTTTGTCCTCCTCTGCTGAGTTCTAAATTTCTCCCAGTCCCCAGGTTCGCTGCTATTTCTGGCCAATTTGTATGCCACTTCCTTGGCTTTAATACTATCCCTGATTTCCCTAGATAGCCACGGTTGAGCCACCTTCCCTTTTTTATTTTTACGCCAGACAGGAATGTATAATTGTTGTAATTCATCCATGCGGTCTCTAAATATCTGCCATTGCCCATCCACAGTCAACCCCCTAAGTATCATTCGCCAATCTATCCTAGCCAATTCACGCCTCATACCTTCAAAGTTACCCTTCTTTAAGTTCTGGACCATGGTCTCTGAAATTACTGTTTCATTCTCCATCCTAATGCAGAATTCCACCATATTATGGTCACTCTTCCCCAAGGGGCCTCGCACAATGAGATTGCTAATTAATCCTCTCTCATTACACAACACCCAGTCTAAGATGGCCTCCCCCCTAGTTGGTTCCTCAACATATTGGTCTAGAAAACCATCCCTTATGCACTCCAGGAAATCCTCCTCCACCGTATTGCTTCCAGTTTGGCTAGCCCAATCTATGTGCATATTAAAGTCACCCATTATAACTGCTACACCTTTATTGCATGCACCCCTAATTTCCTGTTTGATGCCCTCCCCAACATCCCTATTACTGTTTGGAGGTCTGTACACAACTCCTACTAACGTTTTTTGCCCTTTGGTGTTCTGCAGCTCTACCCATATAGATTCCACATCATCCAAGCTAATGTCTTTCCTAACTATTGCATTAATCTCCTCTTTAACCAGCAATGCTACCCCACCTCCTTTTCCTTTTATTCTATCCTTCCTGAATGTTGAATACCCCTGAATGTTGAGTTCCCAGCCCTGATCATCCTGGAGCCACGTCTCCGTAATCCCAATCACATCATATTTGTTAACATCTATTTGCACAATTAATTCATCCACCTTATTGCGGATACTCCTTGCATTAAGACACAAAGCCTTCAGGCTTGTTTTATTAACACCCTTTGTCCTTTTAGAATTTTGCTGTACAGTGGCCCTTTTTGTTCTTTGCCTTGGGTTTCTCTGCCCTCCACTTTTCCTCATCTCCTTTCTGTCTTTTGCTTTTGTCTCCTTTTTGTTTCCCTCTGTCTCCCTGCATTGGTTCCCATCCCCCTGCCATATTAGTTTAAATCCTCCCCAACAGCACTAGCAAACACTCCCCCTAGGACATTGGTTCCGGTCCTGCCCAGGTGCAGACCGTCCGGTTTGTACTGGTCCCACCTCCCCCAGAACCGGTCCCAATGCCCCAGGAATTTGAATCCCTCCCTGCTGCACCACTGCTCAAGCCATGTATTCATCTGCGCTATCCTGCGATTCCTACTCTGACTATCACGTGGCACTGGTAGCAATCCCGAGATTACTACTTTTGAGGTCCTACTTTTTAATTTAGCTCCTAGCTCCTTAAATTCGTTTCGTAGGACCTCATCCCTTTTTTTACCTATGTCATTGGTACCAATGTGCACCACGACAACTGGCTGTTCTCCCTCCCATTTCAGAATGTCCTGCACCCGCTCCGAGACATCCTTGACCCTTGCACCAGGGAGGCAACATACCATCCTGGAGTCTCGGTTGCGGCCGCAGAAACGCCTATCTATTCCCCTCACAATTGAATCCCCTATCACTATCGCTCTCCCACTCTTTTTCTTGCCCTCCTGTGCAGCAGAGCCAGCCATGGTGCCATGAACTTGGCTGCTGCTGCCCTCCCCTGATGAGTCATCCCCCTCAACAGCACTCAAAGCAGTGTATCTGTTTTGCAGGGGGATGACCACAGGGGACCCCTGCACTACCTTCCTTGCACTGCTCTTCCTGCTGGTCTTCCATTCCCTATCTGGCTGTGGACCCTTTCCCTGCGGTAAGACCAACTCACTACACGTGCTACTCACGTCATTCTCAGCATCGTGGATGCTCCAGAGTAAATCCACCCTCAGCTCCAATTCCGTAACGCGGACCGTCAGGAGCCGGAGGTGGACACACTTCCCGCACACGTAGTCGTCAGGGACACCGGAAGTGTCCCTGAGTTCCCACATGGTACAGGAGGAGCATAACACCCGACCGAGCTCTCCTGCCATGTCTTAACCCTTAGATACACTTAAACTGGTAATAACAATGTTAAAAGTTACTGACCAATATAAGAAGAAAAAGGGAAGTGGAGCTGAGCCCAAGATCAGATCAGCCATGATCGTATTAAATGGTGGAGCAGGCTCGAGCGGCCAAATGGCCTACTCCTCTATTTCTTATGTGTTGATGAGGGATAAATATTGGCCAGGACATCAGGGATAACTCCACTGCTCTTCTTCGAAATAGTGCCACGGGATCTTTTACACCCACCTAAGAGGGCAGATGGGGTCTCGATTTAACGTCTCATCCAGAAGAGGGCACCTCTGACAGTGGAGCATTCCCTCAGTACTGCTCTGGAGCGTCAGCTTAGATTTTTGTGCTGAAGTCCCTGGAGTAGGACTATGAAGCATCCGGGGCAAACTGGTTCCCAGTACTGTTCAAACCGGTTTTGTTTTAATGTTGGTGGTAGCTAAACTCTCCCGGTTTGTTTCAGCTACTCTGGTGGTTCCATCCTCGACTAATCCTCAGTGGCCACACCCACAGCGCCTGCACGGTGCTACATGGCAACCACCTGGCAGAGATCAGTATCCCGTCCTTCAACTGGAGGAATCGGAACAATCCCAGCTTCCTTCTGGTAAGATGAGCACTTCACCATTTGTTTTTTGTTTAGCTGTGGGGAGAGAGAAAAGCAGAGTTAACATTTCAGGTGGGAGAGCTTTCATCAGAACTGGAAAAAGTTAGAGACGTAACAGGTTTTTAGGCAAGTGTAAGGGATGGGAAAGGGGGGGGGGGGAGAGGGGAGTACAATAGGGGAAGGTCTGTGATAGGGTGGAAGGCAGGAGCGGCTAAGGGGACCGTTTGGAGGCGATAACCTTTCAGGGCCTGGACATTTATCGCCCGGCCCGGAAGTTCCACCACTGGCGCGTAATTCGGCCCTTCCGCCCCTCAGCGAAGGCGGAGCGCGATCGGAGGCACCCCGCGTCCGTGGAGGGCTGCTTCACGACCCGCAAAGCTGGCGGTGACCATGGCCGGCACTAACCTCGTCGCCCACGGGGCAATTTCCCCCGCAGGGCGGGGAGCGATAGCGGTGCGTATGCCAGCCTGGGGCGCAAATCGCGGGGCGAGGCGCCAACGGCACATTGCACCCCCCCAAACCTCCGGGGTAACTTTCACCGAGGAGCTATCGACCCCTTCCCCCGGGTGATAACCTCATTTCGCCCCATTAGTACCCCCCAAGAGGCGCGAATGTGGCTATTAAAAAAAAAAGGGCAATTTTGCCCCCTAAATGACAAAAGGGATGATGCTGCGAGGTAAAATGGGGTGGAAATGAGACAAGTAAAGCAACAAAAAGCTGAGTCTATCGGAGGTGTAAGTGGTTACAACAGAACCATTCTCCGCACTGGCTGTCCAACAACATGGTGATTATAATCGAAAGTTGTTGATCTTGTTGAAGCCGGTAGGCTTTTAAAAAATATTTGTTTATGGTATGTGGGCATCGCTGGCAAGGCTAGCATTTATTGCCCGTCCCCAATTGCCCTCGAGAAAGTGGTGGTGAGCCGTCTTATGCAACTTAGTGGCTTGCAACAGCATTTAAGAGTCAACCATGTTGCTGTGGGTCTGGGGTCACATGTAGGCCAGACCGGGTAAGGACGGCAGATTTCCTTCGCGAGAAGGACATTAGTGAACCAGTTGGGTTTTTATGACAATCTGATATTTTCATGGTCACCATTACTGACACTAGCATTTTTTTCCCAGATTTATTTAATTAACTGAATTTACCCAGCTGCCGTGGTGGAATTTGAACTCACGTCTCTCAAGGCATTCTGTATTAATAGTCCAGTAACATAACCACTATGCTACCATTCCCGAAAGATGAGATGCTGTTCCTCGAGCTTCATTAAAACTGTGCAGGAGACCAAGGACAGTATCTGTGCTGAACACGACGGGAACATTCCCCTCCCATACAAATGTTTTGGCAATAATACACATAGCTGTTTGCAGATTATTGAGCAGCTTAAATTATTGACATTTTACAGTGTGATCGAATGAAAAACTGCGATAAAGTGAAACTAATCAGAGCACCCTGGATGACGAAAGAAATAGATAGCAAGATGAAGCAGAAAATGTATGACAGATTTCAGGTCGAGAATACATCTGAGATTCAGGCTAAATATAGAAAGTTCAGAGAAGTGAAAAAGTAAATAAGGGGGGCAAAGAGAGGGTATGAGAATACAATGGCAGCTAACATAAAAGGGAATACAAACGTCGTCTTTAGGCATATAAATAGTAAATGGGTAGTAAGAGGAGGGGTGGGGCCGATTAGGGACCAAATGGAGACCTACTCATGGAGGCAGAGGGCATGGCTGAGGTACTAAATGAGTATTTTGCATCTGTCTTCACCAAGGAAGAGGATGCTGCCATAGACATAGTGAAGGAGGGGGTAGAGGAGATACTGGATGGGATAAGAATTGATAAAGACGAGGTACTGGAAAGACTGCCTGTACTTAGATAAGTCACCAGCACCGGATGGGATGCATCCCAGGATGCTGAGGGAAGTGAAGGAAGAAATCGCGGAGCTACTGGCCATAATCTTCCAATCCTCCTTAGAAACGGGGGTGGTGTCAGAGAACTGGAGAATTGCAAATGTTATACCCGTGTTCAAAAAAGGGTGTAAAGATAAACCCAGCAACTATACCGATGTCGGTTTAACATCGGTCGTGGGGAAGCTTTTAGCAACAATAATCAGAAACAAAATCAACAGTTACTTGGACAAGCGTGGATTAATTAAGGAAAGCCAGCACGGATTTGTTAAAGGCAAATCGTGTTTAACCAACTTGATCGAGCTTTTGATGTGGTAACAGAGATGGCAATGCGGTTGACGTGGATTTCCAAAAGATGTTCGACAAAGCACTACATAATAGGCTTGCCAGAAAAGTTAAAGCCCATGGGATAAAAGGGATAAGAAATTGGCTAAGTGACAGGAAACAGAGAGCAATGGTGAACGGTTGTTATTCAGACTGGAGGAGGGTATACAGTGGTGTTCCCCAGGGGTTGGTACAAGGACCACTGCTTTTCTTGATATACATTAATGACTTGGACATGGGTGTACAGGGCACAATTTCAAAATTTGCAGATGACACAAAACTTGGAACAATGAGGAGGACAGCGATAGACTTCACAAGGACATAGACAGGGGGGTGCTGGTGGAATGGGCGGGCACTTTGCAGATGAAATTTAATGCAGAAAAGTGTGAAGTGATACACTTTAGTTTATATTTCCTCTCCTCATTCTTTCTACTAAAAGGTACAATTCTAAAGGGGATGCATGAACAGAGAGACCCGGGGGTATATGTGCACAAATTGTTGAGGGTGGCAGGGCAGGTTGAGAAAGCGGTTAAAAAAGCCACACGGGATCCTGGGCTTCATGAATATAGTTATAGAGTACAAAAGCCTGGAAATTATGATGAACCAGTATAAAACACTGATTCGACCTCAACTGGAGTGTTGTGTCCAATTCTGGGCACCGCACTTTAGGAAGGATGTGAAGGCCTCGGAGATGGTGCGGAAAAGATTTACGAGAGTGATTCCAGGGATGGGGGACTTCAGTTACCTGGACAGACTGGAGAAGCTGGGGTTGTTCTCCTGAGAGCAGGGAAGATTGAGAGGAGATTTGATCGAGGTGTTCAAAATCATGAGGGGTCTGGACAGAGTAGATAGAGAGAAACCGTTCCTATTGGCTGAAGGGTTGAGAACCAGAGAACACAGATTTAAGGTGATTGGCAGAAGAACCAAAGGCAACATAAGAAAAAAAATTTTACGCAGCGAGTGGTTAGGATCCGGAATGCACTGCCTGAGAAGGTGGTGGAGGCAGATTCAATCGTGGCTTTCTAAAGGGAGTTGGATAAATACCTGAAAGAAACAAATTTGCAGGGTTATGGGGAAAGGGCCGGGGGAGTGGGACTAGCTGAGGTGCTCTTGCAGAGAGCTGGCATGGGCTAGACGGGCCGAAGGGCTGCCTGCCATGCTGTAACTGTGATTTTATGAAATGGAATACTTTTTCTGCCTCGTCTTTAATATTAATTTCAGTGCTCTGGTGAAAACCTACAATAAACTAGTGTTATATATTCTTGCATCTGTGCGACCACATTCAATATATTTTTAATTCTAAATATTGGTAAATTTGAGGTTTTATTTTCCCCCCACTTTTTCCACCCCAATGAGACCCTGAAATGCTGCCAGCTGCAGTTCAGCGTTCAGCATTCGCACCTCTGAGTCAGAAGGTTGTGGGTTCAAATCCCACTCCAGGGATTGAGCACAAAATTCTAGGCTGACACTCCAGTGCAGTGCTGCGGGAGTGCTGCACTGTCGGAGGTACCGTCTTTCGGATGAGATGTTAAACCGAGGCCCCGTCGACTCTCTCGGGTGGACGTAAAAGACCCTGTGGAACTATTTCAAAGAAGAGCAGGGGAGAGAACTCTGGTTTCCTGGCCAATATTTATCCCTCAATCGACAGAACAAAAGCAGATTATCTGGTCCATTATCACATTGTTTGTGGGAGCTTGCTGTGCGCAAATTGACCGTCGTGTTTCCTACATTACAGCAGCGACTACACTCCAACAGTACTTCATTGGCTGTAAAGAGCTTTGGAACGTCCTGAGGTCATGAAAGGTGCTATATAAAGTCAAGTTTTTCTGTATATTATGATCTTCCCCTCATCTAATACTCTGCAATTTGCTTTACACACCCACTCAAACCTACAGTAATAGATTAAACAGGAATGATAGACTCGCAGACCGATTACTGTAGCAGAGTTAATTTGTGTGAGTTTTAAGTGTGGGGTTCGCGGAGCTGGTAGTACCCTCTCTAAGTCAGAGGGTTGTGGGTTTAAGCTGCACTCTGGGATTTGAGCACTTAATCTAGGCTGACACTTTCAGTACAGCACTGAGGGAGTGCTTGCATTCAGCCTCCTGAATTGGAAGTTAAGCTGAAACTCTGTCTACCTGGTGAAGTGGACACAAAAGATGCCATGCCACTATTTGAAGAAGAGTTCTCCAATGGTACTGGTCAAAACTCCGCCCCCCCCCCTCCCTGCTGTTCCACTCCCCAACACCCCCAAAAACTGGTCATTCATCTCCTTTGCAGTTTGTGGAACCTTGATATGAATACATTTACACATCAAAAGGGATTAATTGGTTGTGATGTGCTTCAGAATATCCTAGGGAAGTGATAAATTCCTATATAAATGCAAGTACTTCTCGGTAGTTATAGGGTTTCCCTCCCCCACCCTTGTCACAGTTGCACGGCTATATTTTTGGAGTTGGGTGGGACAAGCACTTAGAATCATAGAACCACAGAAATTTACAGCACGGAAGGAGGCTCCAGTTCTAGTCATTTAGAATAGTTCCATTTTAGAACAGATTTTTTTTTCAAAAGGGGGCATGTCCGGCCACTTACTAGTGCAAGTTTAGGTAGCGAAAACTTACTCCAAACTAACTTAGACTGGAGTAAGTGTAGATTTTTGTACGCTCAGAAAAACCTTGACTACACTTAGAAATCAGGCGTAGGGAATGGGGGGGGGGGGTGGATTTACAAACATGAAACACATCACTTTTACAAATAAAGAGCCATCATCAATAATGATAAATAAATCAAACAATAAAGCAATCAAAAAAAATTAATAAATTTTTTAAAAAATCAATCAATAAAAAATTAAGTTTCTACTCACCGACTGCAGCACCGCGAGCCCTCCAACAGCATGCTGGGACAGCCCACCCCCCCCCCTCCCAGTGTGTCTCTCTCTGTCTCTGTCAGTGCCTGTCTCCCTCTCTCCCTCTCTCTCTCTGTCAGTGTCTCTCTTCATCTGTCAGTGTCTCTCTCTCTCTTGGTCAGTGTCTCTCTGTGTTTCTGACAGCGAGGGAGGGGGAGAGGAGGGAGGAGAGGAGGGGGGAGGGAAGGGAGAGGAGAGGAGGGTGGGGGGGAGGAGGGAGGAGGGGGGAGGGAAGGAAGAGAAGGGGAGGGGGAGGAGAGGAGGGTGGGGGGGAGGGGAGAGAAGGGGGGAGGGAAGGGAGAGAAGGGGAGGGGGAGGAGAGGAGGGGGGAGGGGAGAGGAGGGGGGAGGGAAAGGATAGAAGGGGAGGGAAAGGAGAGAAGGGGAGGGGGAGGAGAGGAGGGTGGGGGGAGGAGAGGAGGAGGAGGAGGAGGAGGGGAGAGGAGGAGGAGGAGAGGAGGAGAAGGGGGGAGGAGAGGAGAGGAGAGGAGAGGAGGGAGGAGGAGGGGAGAGGGGAGGGGAGGAGGAAGAGAGGAGGAGGGGGGAGGAGGAGGAGAGGAGGGGGGAGGAGGAGGAGAGGAGGGGTGGTGGAAAGGGAGAGCCGGAGCGGACCTGAACGGGGGGTGGGGGGGAGAGCGGCAGGCATCGGACCTGAATGAGGGGGGGAGCTGAAGATGAAGGGGAGGGAGGCCTGAGTCCGATCTTCGCCGCCCCAGTGAGCCCATTTGGCCAGGGCTAGAGTCGGGCCCCTGCCACGCAGCCTCGGTGGCCTGGAACTACTGCACATGCACTCACACTCTAGCGCACATGTGCAGAGCTCTCGGCACTGTTTTCAGCGCCGGGACCTGGCCCCGCCCCCCCCAGCTTGTGCTGCGCTGCGCCAAGAGCCTGGAATGTTCCAGCAGCGGGGAGAACACCAAATTAAGTTTTAGGCGCGGTTTTGAGCGCGGAAATCAGGCGTGGATCGCGGGGCTGCGCCGTTCTAGGCGCGGCCCGAAACTTGACCCCCATGAGCTGTTAAACCGAGGCCCCGTCTGCTCTCTCAGATGGACGTAAAAGATCCTAGGACAGTAGTTGAAGAAGAGCAGGGGAGTTATCCCCAGTGCCCTGGGCCAATATTTATCCCTCAAACAAAATCACTCAGATTATCTGGTCATTATCACATTGCTCTTTGTGGGAGCTTGCTGTGCGCAAATTGGCTGCTGCATTTCCCACATTACAACAGTGACTACACTCAAAGTACTTCATTGGCTGTAAAGTGACTTTGGGTCGTCCCCGGGTCGTGGGACTTGCTGTGTTAGTACAAGTTCTTGCTTTCTTTCGAAGTTTAGAAAAGTCCTGAAAAGTTCATCATTGAGCAAAGAGGAAGCGTGGAACGCTGAGATTAATTGTCCACTTACACCACATAAAACTGGTTTCTACATGGAAGTGGTTCTGTTTGCTTTGGCCCTTGGCGCGGAGAACAGCTTCCCATTGGAATTGAGGGGAAACTTCGGAGCAGTAACACCGACACAAGAACTACTGCAAAGCTGCAAGTTTGCATAGTGCCCAGTTCCCAGATTGCAGCCGTATTCTTGACCGCTGGCTTTCCCTGATGTGAAGGGCAGGTCAGCCTTGGTTTAAAAAAAAATTAAGTTCTATAGATGGGACAGACCACCAACCTCTGGCCCGAAAATACATTTTTTGCTGCAAGGTTTTCTGTTGGTCAGATGAAAAGCCATCGCTTGTGATAACACCATGCCGTGTTGGAGCATTGCTGCTGCCGCGTGTATATGTCAATGGGTTGATTTTAATCCTACCCACCGGGCAGACACCAGTGACGTACCGGACGGCAAAGAGGCGCATGGCCCTCGGTCAGCAGCCCTGAAGGTTACATATAAACCGATGAACAATGGCGGAAAGGTAAAGAGCACCCAGCCCAACCAGTCCGCCTCACACAACGGCGACACCCCATCCATCTAAACCGGAGCCTTGTGATCTCTCGCGAGAGGCAAAAACCAGATTTTAAAACCCTGGCCAATTCCTCTCCGACCCATCTAGGCGATTGAAACTAGTCCAGGAGATCACTCTGGCCGAATCTTTAGATCTTTAAATTATGATCCAATCAGAGGACCTGCCTCAAGAGGTCTGCATATTCTCCAACTTCCTCAAATTCTGTGGATACAGATTCAATACTAGCCTTCAGAAGAGAATTGGATAAATACTTGAAGGAGAACAAACTTCTTCACCCAGAGAGTGGTGAACCTGTGGAATTCTCTACCACAGAAAGTGGTTGAGGCCAATTCACTAAATATATTCAAAAAGGAGTTAGATGTAGTCCTTACTACCAGGGGGATCAAGGGGTATGGCGAGAAAGCAGGAATGGGGTACTGAAGTTGCATGTTCAGCCATGAACTCATTGAATGGTGGTGTAGGCTCGAAGGGCCGAATGGCCTACTCCTGCACCTATTTTCTATGTTTCTATATCGGCGCTTCGAGCCTGCACCACCATTCAATAAGATCATGGCTGATCATTCCCTCAGTACCCCTTTCCTGCTTTCTCTCCATGCCCCTTGATCCCCTTAGCCGTAAGGGCCATATCTAACTCCCTCTTGAGAATATCCAATGAACTGGCATCAACAACTCTCTGCGGCAGAGAATTCCACAAGTTAACAACTCTCTGCTTGAAGAAGTTTCTCCTCATCTCAGTCCTAAATGGCCTACCCCTTATTCTATGACTGTGTCCCCTGGTTCTGGACTTCCCCAAAATCGGGTACATTCTTCCCACATCTAACCTGTCCCGTCCCGTCAGAATCTTATACATTTCTATGAGAGCCCCTCTCATCCTTCTAAACTCCAGTTGATCCAGTCTCTCCTCATATGTCAGTCCAGCCATCCCTGGAATCAGTCTGGTGAACCTTCGCTGCACTCCCTCTATAGCAAGAATGTCCTTCCTCAGATTAGGAGACCAAAACTGAACACAATATTCCAGGTGAGGCCTCACCAAGGCCCTGTACAACTGCAGTAAGACTTCCCTGCTCCTATACTCAAATCCCCTAGCTATGAAGGCCAACATACATAGAAACATAGAAAATAGGTGCAGGAGTAGGCCATTCGGCCCTTCTAGCCTGCACCGCCATTCAATAAGTTCATGGCTGAACATTCAACTTCAGTACCCCATTCCTGCTTTCTCGCCATACCCCTTGATCCCCCTAGTAGTAAGGACCTCATCTAACTCCTTTTTGAATATATTTAGTGAATTGGCCTCAACAACTTTCTGTGGTAGAGAATTCCACAGGTTCACCACTCTCTGGGTGAAGAAGTTCCTCCGCATCTCGGTCCTAAATGGCTTACCCCTTATCCTTAGACTGTGACCTCTGGTTCTGGACTTCCCCAACATTGGGAACATTCTTCCTGCATCTAACCTGTCTAACCCCGTCAGAATTTTAAATGTTTCTATGAGGTCCCCTCTCATTCTTCTGAACTCCAGTGAATACAAGCCCAGTTGATCCAGTCTTTCTTGATAGGTCAGTCCCGCCATCCCGGGAATCAGTCTGGTGAACCTTCGCTGCACTCCCTCAATAGCAAGAATGTCCTTCCTCAGGTTAGGAGACCAAAACTGTACACAATACTCCAGGTGTGGCCTCACCAATGCCCTGTACAACTGTAGCAACACCTCCCTGCCCCTGTACTCAAATCCCCTTGCTATGAAGGCCAACATGCCATTTGCTTTCTTAACCGCCTGCTGCACCTGCATGCCAACCTTCAATGACTGATGTACCATGACACCCAGGTCTCTTTGCACCTCCCCTTTTCCTAATCTGTCACCATTCAGATAATAGTCTGTCTCTCTGTTTTTACCACCAAAGTGGATAACCTCACATTTATCCACATTATACTTCATCTGCCATGCATTTGCCCACTCACCTAACCTATCCAAGTCGCTCTGCAGCCTCACAGCATCCTCCTCGCAGCTCACACTGCCACCTAGCTTAGTGTCATCTGGAAACTCGGAGATACTACATTTAATCCCCTCGTCTAAATCATTCATGTATATTGTAAATAGCTGGGGTCCCAGCACTGATCCCTGCGGCACTCCATTAGTCACTGCCTCCCATTCCGAAAAGGACCCATTTATCCCGACTCTCTGCTTCCTGTCTGCCAACCAATTCTCTATCCACGCCAATACATTACCCCCAATACCATGTGCTTTGATTTTGCACACCAATCTCTTATGTGGGACCTTGTCAAAGGTCTTTTGAAAGTCCAAATACACCACATCCACTGGTTCTCCCTTGTCCACTCTACTAGTTACATTCTCAAAAAATTCCAGAAGATTTGCCAAGCATGATTTCCCTTTCATAAATCCATGCTGACTTGGACTGATCCTGTCACTGCTCTGCAAATGCGCTGCTATTTCATCTTTAATAATTGATTCCAACATTTTCCCCACTACTGATGTCAGGCTAACCGGTCTATAATTACCTGTTTTCTCTCTCCCTCCTTTTTAAAAAAATGGTGTTACATTAGCTACCCTCCAGTCCATAGGAACTGCTCCAGAGTCGATAGACTGTTGGAAAATGATCACCAATGCATCCACTATTTCTAGGGCCACTTCCTTAAGTACTCTGTGATGCAGACTATCAGGCCCCAGGGATTTTATCAGCCTTCAATCCCATCAATTTCCCCAACACAATTTCCCGCCTTATAAGGATATCCTTCAGTTCCTCCTTCTCACTAGACCCTAGGTCCCCTAGTACCTCTGGAAGGTTATTTGTGTCTTCCTTCATGAAGACAGAACCAAAGTATTTGTTCAATTGGTCTGCCATTTCTTTGTTCCCCATTATAATTTCACCTGAGTCCGACTACAAGGGACCTACGTTTGTCTTCACTAATCTTTTTCTCTTCACATATCTATAGAAGCTTTTGCAGTCAGTTTTTATGTTCCCGGCAAGCTTCCTCTCATACTCTATTTCCCCCCTCCTAATTAAACCCCAGGTCCTCCTCTGCTGAATTCTAAATTTCTTCCAGTCCTCAGGTTTGCTGCTTTTTCTGGCCAATTTATATGCCTCTTCTTGGATCTAACACTATCCTTAATTTCCCTTGTGAGCCATGGTTGAGCCACCTTCCCTGTTTTGTTTTTACTCCAGACAGGGATGTACACTTGTTGAAGTTCATCCATGTGATCTATAAATGTTTGCCATTGCCTATCCACCGTCAACCCTTTAAGTATCCTTTGCCAGTCTATTTTAGCCAATTCACGCCTTATGCCGTCAAAGTTAGTTTTTCTTAACTTCAGGACCTTAGTCTGATACTTTAGGGCAGTGCTGCACTATCGGAGGTGCTGTCTTTCCAATGAGGCGTTAAACCGAGGCCCCATCTGCTCTCTCGGGTGAATGTAAAAGATCCCATGGCCACTATTTCGAAGAAGAGCGGGTGTGGGAGGGGGTTCTCCCCGGTGTGCTGGCCAATATGTATCCCTCAATCAACATAGCAAAAAAAACAGATTATCTGGTCATTATCACATTGCTGTTTGTGGGAGCTTGCTGTGCGCAAATTAGCTGCCGCGTTTCCTACATTACAACAGTGACTACACTCCAAAAAAGTACTTCATTGGCTGTAAAGCGCTTTGGGACGTCTGGTGGTTGTTGTAATGTATTTGCTTCATGGGTTCTTTGCTTAAGAATTCATAGCAACACATTGCTATTAAGAACTAGTTGGTTTATTAGCAAAAGGTTTAACAATCACACTACAAATTACCAGTTCATCCACCAGGCTCACAACCACCTGCCTCATCGTGGCTTCCCCAAACCCAACGGGCTGGGGTTTCATGGAGCCTTGTGAAGCCTGACATTGGTAGTGGGTAAAATGATGGAATCAATTATTAAGGATGTCATAGCAGTGCATTTGGAAAGAGGTAATATGATAGGTCCAAGTCAGCATGGATTTGTGAAAGGGAAATCATGCTTGACAAATCTTCTGGAATTTTTTGAGGATGTTTCCAGTAGAGTGGACAAGGGAGAACCAGTTGATGTGGTATATTTGGACTTTCAGAAGGCTTTCGACAAGGTCCCACACAAGAGATTAATGTGCAAAGTTAAAGCACATGGGATTGGGGGTAGTGTGCTGACATGGATTGAGAACTGGTTGTCAGACAGGAAGCAAAGAGTAGGAGTAAATGGGGACTTTTCAGAATGGCAGGCAGTGACTAGTGGGGTACCGCAAGGTTCTGTGCTGGGGCCCCAGCTGTTTACACTGTATATTAATGATTTAGACGAGGAGATTAAATGTAGTATCTCCAAATTTGCGGATGACACTAAGTTGGGTGGCAGTGTGAGCTGCGAGGAGGATGCTATGAGGCTGCAGAGCGACTTGGATAGGTTAGGTGAGTGGGCAAATGCATGGCAGATGAAGTATAATGTGGATAAATGTGAGGTTATCCACTTTGGTGGTAAAAACAGAGAGACAGACTATTATCTGAATGGTGACAGATTAGGAAAAGGGGAGGTGCAAAGAGACCTGGGTGTCATGGTACATCAGTCATTGAAGGTTGGCATGCAGGTACAGCAGGTGGTTAAGAAAGCAAATGGCATGTTGGCCTTCATAGCGAGGGGATTTGAGTACAGGGGCAGGGAGGTGTTGCTACAGTTGTACAGGGCCTTGGTGAGGCCACACCTGGAGTATTGTGTACAGTTTTGGTCTCCTAACCTGAGGAAGGACATTCTTGCTATTGAGGGAGTGCAGCGAAGGTTCACCAGACTGATTCCCGGGATGGCGGGACTGACCTATCAAGAAAGACTGGATCAACTGGGCTTGTATTCACTGGAGTTCAGAAGAATGAGAGGGGACCTCATAGAAACGTTTAAAATTCTGACGGGGTTAGACAGGTTAGATGCAGGAAGAATGTTCCCAATATTGGGGAAGTCCAGAACCAGGGGACACAGTCCAAGGAGAAGGGGTAAGCCATTTAGGACCGAGATGAGGAGGAATTTCTTCACCCAGAGAGTGGTGAACCTGTGGAATTCTCTACCACAGAAAGTTGTTGAGGCCAATTCACTAAATATATTCAAAAAGGAGTTAGATGAAGTCCTTACTACTAGGGGAATCAAGGGGTATGGTGAGAAAGCAGGAATGGGGTAGTGAAGTTGCATGTTCAGCCATGAACTCATTGAATGGCGGTGCAGGCTCGAAGGGCTGAATGGCCTACTCCTGCACCTATTTTCTATGTTTCTATGTCTATGTTTCTATCTCATGACCGGCTAAGCCACTCCCACTCAACAGCTCTACAACTATTTTGATACTTAAATCAAATGCCCCCTTTTGACAAGGCCACTAGAACCCACAAATTAACAATTTAAGACTGTAACGAAAACCTTTAATCAAATTAGAAGTTGGTTGCCGGGGGTGATGATGCACTCCAGTCCCTCCAGTGCCCACCTCTCGCGGAAGGCCGCGAGTGTACTGGTGGACACCGCGTGCTCCATCTCCAGGGACACCCTGGCTCGGATGTAACCGCGGAAGAGAGGCAGGCAGTCGGGCTGAACGACCCCCTCGACCGCCGCTGCCTGGACCGGCTGATGGCCACCTTGGCAGTGTCCAGAAGCAGCCCTACGAGGAAGCCCACCGACCTGCCCGCTCCCCTCCGCACAGGGTACCCAAAGATCAGGAGCGTGGGACTGAAGTGCAACCAGAATTTGAGGAGCAGCCCCTTCACATACTGAAAGAAGGGCTGCAACCTCACACATTCAACATAAACGTGGAATACGGAGACTCTTCCAGACCTCAGAAATTACAGGCGGCCTGGGAGCCCGTGAACCGACTGCACGGGACTGCTCCGTGCACCACCCTCCAGGTCAAGTCCGCAATAAATAGAGGGAGGACTCCATTCCAGACCGCTGCCTCCTCCGGACGGCAAGATGAGGATGGCAAAGTGGAGAGTGTGCAAGAGCAGCCCATACAGGAAACCCCTCCGCGCAGAACTGAAAGGCACGGAGGGTATTTCCCCGAGGAGGCTCACGTTGTGAGGCGCCGGCTCCCGAGGGAGGTTTCGGGGCTTGGCGCCGATGAGGAATTCCGTCAGGACGAGGGTCAGTTCGGACGGGATCGCCCCACGTGCTCGAGCATCCTTGACACACCTAACGGAGTCAGGGCCCAGTGCTGTTTTTAGCGACTCGGTGGTATTGGCCGTGCGCCAGACGTCGGCCCAGGATAGGCGCCGTGCCAGCTTCAGCAGCTCTACAAACCTGTGAGCATCCTCACAGATGCATACATTACAGTGGTGAAAGGCGCTATTTCAATGCAAGTCTTTCTATTGTCATATTTTGCTGAACACACTGAGCTCACACTCCTAACTTTGAATTGATCTCCTGTTTTCTTCTCCAGGCCAGTATAACAGCAGCAGACTTTACCCTCGCCAAGTGTTTTCTGCCACGTGAAAGTACCGTCTGTGCCATTTATCTGACGACGGTTGCCGTGGCGATTAATCTAGTATTATTCCATTTTCATTTCTGGCAATGGATGATGCACTACCTGATTAGCAAACACAAATCCATTTGATAAAAGAACAAGGGCCTGATCACCAGCCTTATATTTTTGTTGTTGGCGTGTCGATCTCTGGATTGGACGACGATGTATGGATTTCGTTCGTATTTTGAGGAAAGCAAATATTTTTTGAATATTTTA